>NC_056076.1:51349837-51713587 GCF_016772045.2 Ovis aries | reverse complement strand
GAGCCAGTCTCAGTGTTTTCCAGAGCCCCTCAGATTACAGGAATCAAGTTGCAAGAAAAAGGCACAAGAAAGACATTCCTATTCAATTTGGTTCAGCAAATATTTTTAAGAACCTCTTTGGGTTTGGAGGTTTGGGAGAGAAAGAGGAAAGAAATAGAACTTTACCGATTAGTAAGAGAAGACAAATTTACAAGTGATTACTTGGCAGACTATGCTAAACTCTGTTAGAGAGGCGTACACAAAAGGCCATGAGAGAAAAATGGAGAAAAATCCAAAAGGCCACGAGAGAACAATGGAGAAAAGTCCTTTATAACTAGGGATGAGCAAAACTGCGTGAAGTAAGTGGCTTCTGCATTGAACGTTGAAACATTTTTAGAACTTGAAAGGACAAAAAACGTGGCGATGCTGGGAAGCAAAAGAAGGGCTGCTAATGAGTCAGAACCTATGGCTATTTCCTGAGCATTTACCCTAATAAGGAACTGAATAGGAGTTTCTTTAAATCTTGACATCCTTGTAAAACAGGTATGTCATCAACTTTATCAGGATCTAATCAGGGAAAGGAACTGCTTCTAATAAAATTTAGCTCATCCCTGGTGTCATGAGTGGTAAAGAATCCACCGCCAATGCAGGAGTCACAAGAGAGGTGAGTTTGATCCCTGGTTGGGAAGCTGCCCTGGAGTAGAAAATGGCACCCCACTCCAAGACGCTTGCCTGGAAAATTCCATGGGCAGAGGAGCCTGGTGGGCTACAGTCCATGTGGTTGCAAAGAATCGGACACGACTGAGCTACTGAGCACACACACACAATATTTATAACCAAGGACATTTAAAGGGGGAAACCGAGGCAACACAAACATTGGCCAAAGCAGGAAGCAATGAAGAATGTAGAAGGGAAGGTGGAGTGATAGGAGCCTGGCTGGGGGCACACTCTCTGAGGCTGAATCCCAAAGGAGACTCAGCCTCTCTGGGGGATGCACCTCAGGATAAGCAAGGGCCCCAGCAGCCTCCCTGCTGCTCCAGCCTGCCTACTACCATCTCCTGCCAGCATCTCCCTGTGGCCAAGCCCAGTCAGAAGCCAGCTGACCTGACCACCTGGGAATCTGCCACCCACAGAGTGAACAGATCAAAAATGCTTCTGAGCCACAGCTGATACACACTCCCTTTGCTGATGAGACATTCAAGCACAGATAAGATGGAGGTGGCCTGACCCACGCCCTTCAGTAAATGATGGAGCTGGTACTGGGATTCAGTGCTGTCTCCGAGTCTGATTTTCTCCAAATGTCAGCTCCACGAATGTCCAGTGTACTCATCTATGACCAACAGAGGTGCTTTGGTGAAGGAATCAAAGGCCATTCATTCCAAAGAATCGACATTCACCTGAATTGCTTGGGAATTTCTTGATGAATGAGAAAACGAGCCTTGAAACCTCTTGGTAAATGCTAAGGAAGAGGAAAGAAAACGTATTCCTCTCCCATGCCTGTCCCTCCACATACTGCTCTGCTTTTGCAGACCGAATAAGAAAAGGAGAACCTAGGTTAAAAAGGCTCAAAAAAGAGGCCATCAATGGCCCAGGCAGGGGCTAGTGGGAAATGTCAGTGGAACCAAAGCTTCATCTCTGTGTCCAGATGCCATTAAGCCTGGACCACGTGATGATGTCACCCAGCTTGGCTAGATCTCCATGGCCTTCTTCCCCTTCCGGGCAAGTAATGACGGCAGCACCTGACACTCTCATGATACTTTGTTCCTGACACCTGTAGACAACCTGGGGCTTCCCTGGCGGTATGGGCAGAAACCCACCTGCCAATGCTGGAGACACAAGAAACACGGGTTCTATCTCTACATCAGAAAGATCCCCTGGAGGAGGGCAAGGCCACCCACTCCAGTACTCTTGCCTGGAGAATCCCATGGACAGAGAAGCCTGGTGGGCTACAGCCCATGGGGTCACACAGAGTAGGATATGATTGAAGCATCTTAGCACAGCACACAGACAACCTGAGCTTGGTGTGTAGACCCTCGCAACATGATCAATGTGGGAGCAGGAGGGGAAAGAAAGGAGTCTAATTTGCAGGTTAAGACCACCAGGCACTGAGAGGTTAAGTGACTTGCCCTGGGGTCCCACAGAGACCCAGCAAGGAGGGACGAATAAAGGGAGGGCTCTCAGCTCAGGGCTCTCTTCTGCCACTTCAGACAACCTCAGAGCAGGGAAAACAGCACTCCTATGGAGAGGCTCGGATCCAGCAGCCCCTCATTACAGTGCAGAGATAAATGTGACGCTTATTAGCTCTTCTCCCTGAGTACCTGCCCAGCAGAGGAAGCAGGCAGGCTGGAGAGATGCCCTCGATCCTCATTAACCCTTTATCATTGGGTTTCTTTCCACTTCTTCCTTCCTAAGAGGATGTTAAAGACAGAAAATCCTCAAGTTATCAAACTTCCTGTGGATGGGAACAACAACAACAAAAAAAACCATGAACCAACAAAGTAACTGCTGGAAATCATGTGACAAATTAGTGGACTATCATTTCGCTCCCTCTGCCTGGGATATATTCATGCCCACAAAAGTTAAATAACTCTGAGCAGGGTGGATGTGGAGATCCCAAATTGCAGTGTTTGCCCATTTCCATGGCAAATCCCCACAGCTCAACTGGGGATTGATTGGCTAACCTCTTGAGAAAAATTGGCTGTCACAAGCCATGAGCAAGCATACCCCAAATCCCCAGTCTCAGTTGCCGTAGATCAAAACTCAAAGCCTTTCTCAAGATTTCAGCTTAAAGGCCAAGCGCAGTGCCGAGCATGTGGTCGGTGCCTGCCCTATATCATTTCAAGAAATCAAGTGCATAGAATTTCATCTAAACAAAGGAGCCTTTCCCAAAGTCTGTTCTGACAGCTAAAGTTTTGTCTTATGTAACCTTAAATAGGATTTTTATGTTTCTTTTACAGAAGTTTTTTTTACCTTTTAAAATCTACATTATTTAGCATTTATTCAACACTTAAACATCTGGTACATATTTCATCCCCAGAGCTAAATGTTAAACTTCTTGAGGGTAGGAATCATGTCTTGCTCTACTCTATATCCCTGAAGGATCCTTGACTGGGTCTTGCATATGATCAACACCTAATAAAAGTTGGATGAATGAATTCTGATGAATCAAGGCTTGCCCTGATCTGCTTACAACTGAAAATAACAATGCTCTAAAAGGGGAAACTTTGATATGTTAATGACTTAAGCTATGGCGTGCCTACAGGAAAAATGAACAGAAGTTGGCTGTCTAGATAAAACTGCACTCCTTACCAGGGCAAGACAGCAGAAGAAGGTTTTCTTTAATAGGGAAAAGCATTCCAGGGCAGTTACTGTACAGTAAGAAGATATTGCGTGGCTGCTCTCTTGCCTCTTATTAGATGCTTCTGTGAGTGCCCCTTCATTGACTACTACCCCTTTCTGTGTCTTCAGATAAAATGGCATGAGAGTAAGATTGGGCAGGGGCTCACAGCAGGTATTGAATACAACAGTGGCTCCAATTCTTCTGGCTGGGGAATGCAGACCAGGATTCTGGTTGGAAGAGAGTGGAGAACATACAAAGTTTTCTAAACTAATAGTAATGCCATTGTAAGAATACCTTTGTATTAACACTTTCAGAATTACTATATCCAATGTGAAGTATATTTATTAGTAGTTCAGACATTATTCTTTAGACAAAGAGAAGTAAAAGAATGTTAAAGTTTTGTTCATTGGAAAAGACCCTGATGCTCAGAAAGACTGAAGGCAAAAGGAGAAGGGGGCAGCAGAGGATGAGATGGTTAGAAAGCTTCACTGACTCAGTGGAGGTGAATTTTAATTTGAGCCAACTCTGGTAGATAGTGAAGGACAAGGAAGCCTGGTATGCTGAGGTCCAAGGGGTTACAAAGAGTCAGACACCATTTAGTGACTGAAAAACAAGAAAAAGTGTTGTTACAGAAAGATTTGAAATACTGAATACCTGAAATGTTTGCAAGTAGGCAAACCGATACAATATAACTGATACTGAAAGGGTTTTCTGCTCATATAGAATATTTAAAAAAATTATTTGAATGTTCAAAATAGAAGATATTGGTTAAAATTATAGTATTTCCTTATTTTAATTTAAACTCTCATATATTATTTTTTTCCTGAGCAAATTCTCTTCTTGGGAAATAATAGTACACTGTATTTGATTGTTGCTTATATTATTTTTTATCATTGCCTGGCTTCATATTATAAAATATACTATAAAGCCTCCATTTAATCTCTGCAATTAGTCTTATTTCAAATTCTATGGAAGAAGTGCTTTGCATTATTGTAAATATTTTACTACAGAATCCCTTCTGTCAACATACTTTCTCAGTTAAGAATATTATCAAACTCTACTTGCCGTGTCTTGGACAGTGGGTGTCCTATATTCACCCAACACATTTTATTCCATGGAGTCGTATCAACACTGAATGCAAGTCTGTGATATGGAACCAGATGGTGTTTGAACTTATGAAACCCTGGTGAGGTTGACGGTGGTGCTGGAATAAAAGGTTGTACGGGGGAGAAAAAGCAGACAGCCCATGCAGAGACTCAGTGCCAAAGACTATATTTTAAAAACTTGTTCAGGTGTGTCTCTCAAACCCAGGGCTTTGGTGAGAGAGCTTTCAAAGAGCAGTGAAAGCAAATAATGTCTGGATAGTTTCTGCATTCAAGGGGCATCCACATCTGCAGAAAGACTTTAAGTGAATTTTAATTCTTGTTAACTTGATTGATTAAACATGTTAAGTGAAGCGAAGCTGATATTACCCCCTTGTTGATGCTGTGAATACCGCATAGTAGATATTGTCTTATTTTTGATACATAACTGGGGTTTGAGAATTGATGCTGATGGAGGATTATGATTGAGAATATTGAGTTTAAAGTTGCCTTCGCAGAGTTCACCAGTGAGCTCAGCATGTATCTTGCAGGGAGAAATATGTTCCAATGACTGTGACACCCTCAAGAATGCTGTTTGGTGCAGTTCTGAGTTTGGGGCATGGATGATTTTTATATGGTTAATGTTGAAAATTCTTAAAACCATTTTTTTAAAGAAGGAAATCAACTGCTCTCACTTTGACTTTAGAAGCTTTAGAGATTCAGAGCATTTAGGTAATTTGTCCAACATCCCACAAATAGTAAGAGAGAGAACTAGGACCCAGGTCAGTTGGTGTTTCCATATTACCAGTCCCTCAAGGACTCTCTTTCCCATGCCATATATACAGAGCATGTTATGCTTTTTCTCCCCCATTTTTCCTGCTCCATCTGCAGTCTCTCCAAGTTCTCCTTTTCTGCAGCTACACCTCCATGGCTCCTATCATTGGGTCTATCGGTTAAGGGGTATTGCTTGAAATGTCACAGGAGAGTTATAGGACACAGACATACGCCATCACCTTGAGCATAAGCAGTTGGGCTGTGAATGGGCAGATCACCCAATAAGATCAGTCAGTTATTTCTAAGAGACTGATATTAATGAAGGAAGACCAAAAGGCACCCTGTCTCATGAGAGTGTGATCGACAAGTACTACATAAACTGACGTTTCTAGATGTCATTTTTTCTAGTCTGGAGAGATCTTGCTGAAACTGAAGCCAATATAAAAGGCGGCCAAATAAAAAAGAATCAAGGAAGCTGAAGATATCAATTAAGTCTCTTGATTCAGCTCTCCCTGAAGTTGTCAAGTCCTAAGGCGTTGGATTATTAAAGCTAAAATGTCCCTTGCATTGCTCCTCATTTGCTGCTTCACTGCAGATTTCCTGATGGTTTCTTCACCTCTGCATTCGCTAGTTCTTGCAATCTGTCGCATGTCACCTACATTAAGCCTTTCTGCTTGTAGCCGTCAGTTCTAGGTGGGTAAACCTCAAAGCATCTGGAAAGTGTTACTTCACCTCCATGGGGAATCTCTCACTTTTCGTAGTGGCTTATCTCTGTCTCAGAGAGAGCTTCTAGGAACTATGACTCACAAACCTTGAAATACAAGGGAACTTCCATCGCATAGGGGATACAGGGGCAGCTGGAGGCTGGGGCTGCTGGATCACTGCTTCTTTTTTCCATCACTTAGACAGTCAATTGAGAGCTATTTTCTTCACCCCTGAGAAGGTCCAGCACCACTTGTCCAGTGGGTGTCAGTTAGACAGTTCACCAGATCCTGATTTTCCTCATTCCTTGGCGTCACTTCTCAAAATAAACCATCTCAGTACACACTTGTGTTTTGAGGTCTGCTTTCTTAGAGAAACCAGATGAAACACCTCCTAGTGGCATTCAACAGACTCCATTAACGCCTTCTTGGAACTCCCTCCTCCCTTCACTACTGGGATGTATTTTTCCTGGCTTTGCTTATTGCTTTCTGACCCCTCTTTAGCATGTCCTTCATGAGCTTCTTGTCCTTTTTAAATGACAGTACTGCCCAGGACTCTGTGCCCAATCATCATCTCTTCTACACGCTAGAGCCCGCCCACACCCATGGCTTCACCAATCACTTACAATCATTCCTGAGTCTCCATTCCAGATGCAAATGAATGAGTAAGCAAATGTGCCCCTGACTCTCAGACGAAACAGCGCATCAGACCATGCTGTCTGTGTTTTGTTTTGCATTAATTTGATGCCCAGCATTGAGTTAGTAACACAGACATGATGGGCAATGAAATAAATGCATTTCATTCTTTGTTATCTCGAACCCCAATGGCTTAAAGGGACCATATACTTCACAACCGCACGACTACTGAAGAGTTGTTAGAGCCCATTCTCCTTGTCTAAAATATTATTTTATCTTTAGGAAGTTTGGAATTAATTTTATAATGCCACTTAGAAATTGTGAGAGGGCAAAGATTTTCTGCAGCCATTCTTAGTGGCTCTCATATTTTCTTCATGAAGACAATCAGGAGGATGGGGAGAAGAATGCATGTTGAAATCTGTGCTGCTGTACTGCTTGACTGCAGCTACATCTTTCAACCCTTGCAGTCTCCCTGAGTCACTAAGCTGGTGTAGATTTTGTTTCTGGAGTTAGTGACCAAATCCCAGGTTACTGGGATCCTGAAATTCCTATAAACCCTATATAACATAATACAACTTAAGTCCTAGACTCTGAATACCACCTGGAATAGAATTGTATGGGACTAGAAGAGCTTAATTGAGCCCACAACTTAGTTTTCTTCTATGATCTATAAAGACAGACCCCAGCCCATCGACCCTATTCTCTACCACGTGTCTCCAGCCTCCCCAGGATCTCAGCCCCAGGGGAAAAATGAACTTGAGGTTAACTGAGCAGCTGGGCACTCAGTAGCTGGAAAGACGTGTGTTTATGCATCTTGTCAATGATTTTTTTTCTCCCACTCCCAAGGTGTTAGTTCCTGAACTCAGTCACTTTACAACCAATTGTTATCTGCATAATGGAAATTCAAACCATGTTTCCTAATTAATCTATTGTGTTCTGTCTAATTTGCATGATAAATTGTAGGAGCGATGCCTTGTAAGTGCCTTTCTCTGGGGCCAGGGTTGTTAGAAACCTGTTTCCGTAAAGTGTCTCTACAGGGGAGAAGCTGAGACAACTTCCAGCACTGCCACCTTGTCACCTGGGCTGCCTTCCTCTGGCTGTTTAGAGGTGGACAGATCCTGAATCTTAAAGTCTCTATTTAGGTCTGTGATCTCAGTACGGAACAGGTGAGCACAGAGCCGTAGCAAATTGATAGGGACTGGCTACACTAAGTTGCTCTAACATCTGCTCCTAGGACCTGTGGCTGGATTTGAAGAGAGAATTTGGTCCTGCCTCATAATAAACCATTCATGTGGCTCAAAACCCTTTCTTCCAGAAAGCAGGATGTGAGGTAGGAATGAGAGTATGGAAGGAGACAGAAGTTTCTTACTTTTATGCTTCTTTAAAAAAAATAAATTTATATAGGAGTATAATTGCTTTACAATTTTGTATTCATTTCTACTGTACAGGAAAGTGAATCAACCATACATATACATGCATCCCCCCCTTTTGGACTTCCTTCTCACTCAGGTCATCACAGTGCATGAAGTAGAGTTTCCTGTCCTATAGAGTAGGTTCTCACTAGTTATCTATTATATATATAGTATCAACAGTGTATGGGCTTCCCAAGTAGCACCGTGGCAAAGGATCCACCTGAAAATGCAGGAGATTCAGGTTCGATCCCAGGGTCAGGAAGATCCCCTGGAGGAGGAAATGGCAACCCACTCCAGTATTCTTGCCTAGAGAATCCCATGGACAGAGGAGCCTGGCGGGCTACAGTCCATGGGGTTGCAGAGTTGGACACGACTGAGCATACGCCTGCACGCATGCATCAGTAATGTAGACTCTCCCGATTCCTCCCACTGCCCACCTCTTTCCACCTGAGTATCCACACGTTTGTCCTCTACCTCTGCATCTCTATTTCTGCTTCGCAAATAAGATCACCTATACCATTTTTCTAGGTGGAGGTGTGGATGGACCTCAAGAGTGTCATAGAGTGTGAAGTCAGAAAGACAAACACCATGTAATAATGCACATATGTGAACTCATGCTTCTTCACGCTCAACTTCCAACTAATCATCAAAATCACGACTCAAGCGCACCTGCCAGTTTATGGTTCCAGCGCCTTTACCTCCAGGGAAGCAAGTTTGCACCCAGAGCTCTGTTCTCCAACGAGTCCAAGAAACGTCATTGAGTTTGTCCAGTTTCTTTTTTCCTTGTTTTAAGGGTGAGAATAGCAACTTCTAAGCTCTTAATATGCCACAGCTGCAACCAGAAGTCTTAATATTCAATTTCATCTTTTTGCCGCATCTGTGCTGCTGAGATCTTAGCCTTCTTTGCCAAGGAAGCAAAGTCATTGTGTCTGGCTTAGTGTAAATAACACAGTGCCAGCCAATCTGTGCTCTAGATTTTTCTCCTGTGAAAGTACATCAAAGTCTCCATTTTTTAAACAAGAATAATCACCCAGAAAATGGCATAACAATATAGAAAATACCAGCTGTTCCTGTAGGATCTGGGTAGTCCATAGTTTCATCACGCATTGCTAGTGGGATCATGCGTAAGCCACTTTGGTAACTGTTTAACAGTTTATTCTAAATGTAAAAGCATGCAGATACCCTATTATGGCCCAGTGATTTTACTCCAGTTATATACCAATAAAAAAAAAAAGCCTGTAAAATAACAGGTTCTGTGCTATTCATAATAACCTTGAACTGAAAAAAGCTCAAACGTCATTAGATTGGTAAATCAATGGTGGTATTCACACAACAGAATAGTAAGCAACAACGACAAGGATAAATCTCACAGACATGATGCTGAGTGAGAGAACTGAAACATAAAGTAGTACCTATTATACAATTTCATTTATCTGTAGTCTAAGAAGAGTCCAAATTAAACTATGGTACTAGACTAGGAGGAAGGCTACCTATAATGTTGAAGGTTCTCCATCTTTGCATGCTCAGTCATGTTCAATTCTTTGCAATGCCATGGACTGTAGCCTGCCAGCCTCCTCTGTCCAAGAAATTTTCCAGGCAAGGATACTATAGTCGGTTGCTATTTCCTACTCCAGGGGATCTTCCTGACCCAGGGATCGAACCCATATATCTTGCGTCTCCTGCATTAGCATTAGGATTTTTTACCACTCTGCCACTTGGGAGGGTAATGTTGAAGGTATTGATTATATGGGTATAAAGAGAAGCATGTGGGATGCTAGTAATGATCTGTTCTTGAACTGTTTACATGGAATATTCAATACGTGAGAATCTAGCTGCAGGCTTATGATCTGTGCATTTCTTATGTGTATATTATTGATGAAAAAAGTTTGTAGAAATGAATCATGAAGCCTTATTTAGCAATTTTGCTTGGTTCTTGTTAGGTTCTCATGGCAATGTATATAAAATTCCTTGAAAAATCTAGACACTATAATAATCCAATGAATTATTTCTGCCACCATCATCACCATTTACTTAACATCCTATGTATAAACAATATAATCCCAAGTAGTTGTCACCTTTCTAAGTCAGAGAAGATTCTAACTTACTTACATTTATCTGAGAAGAAACTAGATATCTGAATTCAATTTGAATTTTCTCAGTACTTAGGCTCCTGGATTTTCTGTTTTTACTGAAACATTTTATAGAACCAAAGGGTAATCTAAAGCCAGTGTAAAAAATGACTATCAGAGTTACCACACACAAGTTTCCTCATTAGAGAAGACCTCATCGGATAAGAAATACAGCCCTTCCCTGAGCTGCAGGCTGAGGCCTGCACACACGACTCACTATGGTCACCCCACAGTCTCTGCAGTCTCCGTCTTGGATTTATCATTTGGAGGCTATTTGGATAACTCCTGGTGTTCATACCAACCTTCAGAAAACATCTGATCCTCTGTGCAGATTTTATCTTGTACCCCTCATTTCAATGTTCTCTAATCTATATAACTGCTCTTAAAATGGTTCACTCTGCAGACAAAAATCCAAGCCCTTTAAAAGAAGGGAGAATGTGTTAGATCAAGGCTAGAAACAACAGGGGATGCTTGTACTGGAGTAGGAAACGAACTAATGGAATGCAAAAGTGCGTGATCTAGATAGTAATTTTTAGCAGTAAGATAATATCTTGATGGTCTCTCACAATAGATCGTAAGTGCCGTGGAGTCAGGAACAAGACAGCATACTGGCCATTGTGCATTAGTAACACTGATATTTATCCATAGATCAGGTGAATTAATGTGATAGCTGATGGAAGAACGGTGCTAATATGGTTAAACCTCTCATGACAACTACTTACTAGGCCATTCCTAGGAGCAAGTGTTAGGAAGTAAGGGAAAAATATCTGATAAAAATGATTTAAGACAACACATAGAATGGGAGGAAGTTTGCAAATCAAGTCTCTGATAAGGATATATACATCTAGACATGTTAAGAATAACTACAACTCACTTATAAAAAGACAATCTAATTTTTAAAACACTGAGCAGATTTTAACAGACATTTCTCCAAAGAAGGTATACAAATGCTGATAAGTATATGAAAAGACTCCCAACCTCATTAGCCATCAGAGAAATGCAAATCAAAACCACAGGGAGATACTACTTTATACTCACTAGCAACACTATAATCCAAGAGACAGAAATAACAGGTGTTGGTGAGGATATGAAGATACTGAAATCCTTATACCTGGCTGGGGGAAAGTAAAATGGTATGGCTGCTTTGGAAAACATTCTGACAGTTCATTAAAAGTCATATGACACAGTAACTCTACTCTTATCTTATGTATAGACACAAGAGAGATAAAAATATACGCCCTTACGAAAACTTGTACACAAATGGTCATAGCAGAATTATTCATAATAGCCCAGAGTAGAAAAACACCAATGTCTGTCGGTTGAACAGTGGATAAATGAAATGCGGTATATCCATATAATGGAAGGCTATTAGCAGTTTTAACAGTAAAATACTAATAGATGTTGCAACTATGGATGAACCTTGAAAACATGATGCTCAGTGAAAGAAAACAGACTCTAAAGACCACCTATTATCTGACTCCATTCATATAAAATATCCAGAATAGGATAAAAAAGCAGAAAGTAGATCGGTTGTTGCATAGTGCTGGGAGGCTGAGGGCATGGGGTAACGACTAAGGGAAGTGGACTTCATATGGGGGTAATCAAGTGCTATCAGCTGATTGTGGGATAGATGAAGAGATTGTGAATATCCTCAAAGGCATTAAATTGTAGACTTTAAATGAGTGAATCACATGGTTTGTGAATTGTATCTCAATAAATCTGTTAAAAATAAATTGAAGTTGTGATGATTGAGATGGGAGGAAGAAGCACTTCTGAGAAATAGAAAAAGCAATATAAGATAGTAAAAGAATCAATGAAAAAGAGTTCATGTGTGTAATTAGCTGTTTTGTCTACAAAGGGCCTCGCCTCAGTTTAATCTTTGACACTAGGGGTAAGAATCTGATTCCTCCTAAAATTCAGGATTCATTTTCCCTGAATATATGCAAATTGTAAATGGGGAAAGAAAATATGAATAAATCAGGAAATGTAAAAATAAATCATAACAAAAGTCCCTTTAGTGCCGATTCTAATTTAATCAACATGCAAAACGAGAATCTCTCAGAGAAAAACATTAACTTCTCCAGGAAAAGCAGCTTCTGGCAGGTCCACAGCAATCACACATCCCTTTTGCCAGAATGTATTTTCCTTCTCCAGGTAGTTCTCTCAAATAGCCCTCAAATATTCCATTAGAGCATTTCCCTTCATGCACCCCTTTGTAGTTCAGTCATTGTTGCTGATACAATACCAACAGGAGACCTTTTCTTTAAGCCAGACTTCTGCATATTATTAAAATGTAAGATAAAGAACAACATGTCTCCACGTCTGACAGTTTGAAGTCATTTTAGCAGATGTGTCTGCCATTGTTCCCTGTTTCTTTCATAAGTAAAATGTCTGCAGAGGAATGGCAAAGCACTGTTTCCTGTCTCTTAGCTTAAAAAATATAAAACTCCTAGCATTTATTAGACAACTCCAAATGTTAATCTGATAGTAAAAATTTTAAAACCTTCCATAGAGATCCTTGGGGCTTTTCTGCTCTAGAATTAAGAACTTTGTGTTCTTACTGTGAAAACCTACGAAACTTTGAGACAAAGAACCATAATTTTGATTGCCATCCAGCAGGATACCCTACTGGGGTCTCTCAGATTTTCAGTCTGCTCTGCTCTTCTGCCAGGATGGTAGATAAATATTTCCCTACCTCCTTGAAGCTACTCTATTTTATCTATGCTGCTAAGTCGCTTCAGTCGTGTCCGAGTCTGTGCGACCCCATAGATGGCAGCCCACCAGGCTCTCCTATCCCTGGGATTCTCCAGGCAAGAACACTGGAGTGGGTTGCCATTTCCTTCTCCAATGCATGAAAGTGAAAAGGGAAAGTGAAGTCGCTCAGTCGCCGGACTCTTAGCGGCCCCATGGACTGCAGCCTACCAGGCTTCTCCGTCCATGGGATTTTCCAGGCAAGAGTGTTGGAGTGGGTTGCCATTGCCTTCTCTGATTTTATGTATAAAGGCATGCAAATTATGAATGATAATGAGATTAAAGCTAGTAAACTGATGTATTGTGACTATTTACTGATACTGTCTAAATAGAGCTGAAGGTTAGAAAGGACCTAAAGCAACATAAGGTCCAATCATATACTGATGCCATTTGAATACCCTCCATCAAATGTATAGTCTAATTCTTTAACCAAAGAGAAGCAGTTAATTTCACTTCTATAGAGTTTCATTGATTTAAGGTGCTTTATAAATAGTGAAAATTATTCTAGGTTTATTATCTTAGGAAAGAGAAGTCGCTTCATTTGTATCTGACTCTTTACGACCCCATGGACTGTAGCCTGCTAGGTTCCTCCGTCCATGGGATTCTCTAGGCAAGAATACTGGAGTGGGTTGCCATTTCCTTCACCAGGGGAATCTTCCCGACCCAAGGATCAAACCTGGGTCTCCCGCATTGCAGGTGGATTCTTTACCATCTGAGCCATTATCTTAGAGTTATACATAAAAACAGCCCATGCATCCTTCTATCTTACTTAATATTACCTCACTGAATTTTCACAAAAGTACACACTTTTCCATTTGTTTCTATGGACTCCTAAATCTCTTTACTTCAAGGCTACTACTCACCCAGGAATAATCCCTCCTTCTTTCAAGTATTTGGTACCTAAGGTTTTTAGAATTCCACTCAACATTTGCCTCTGAATGTGCCCCTGGTAAGGCTATTTCTCTCTTAATGTGTGACATTCAGAAGACTCCTGGAGGGGGGTATTAGGACAAAGTAGAAGAAAATCACCACTTGTCTATAATGGTATCCATGGAACACAGAATACACTTATTCATTTTCTGTGGTAACATAGGTTTGTAACATTGTATATTTCACATGTGCAACAGTATAATTAGATTGCTGAATACGCTACAGTGAGCTCATCATCAAAAGTCTAGTTCCCATCCATCACTGTATAAGCGATCCCCTCTTTACCCATTTTGTCCTCCCCACCTGCCCTCCTCTCCTCTGGTAACCACAAACTTGTTCTCAGTATCTATGTGTAGTGTTGGTTCATTTTTTCCAGAACTTTCATACTTCATATACGAGCAAAATCGTACAGTAGTTGCCTTTCTCTGTCTGACTTACCCCACTTCACCTAATACCCTCCAGGTCCATCCATGTTGTTGCAAATGGCAAGATCCCACCTTTTTTATTGCAGAGTAATATGCTATTGCTATGTAAACATGTATATACACACATTCAAACACATATATACACGTCTTCATCCATCCATCCATCAGTGAGCAATTAGATTGCTCACATATCTTGGCTATCATAAATAACACTACAAGGAACATAGAGGGGCACTCATCTTTTTTAAACAGTATTGTTGTATTTCTCAGGTAAATATCCAGAGGTAGAATAGCTGGGTCATATGGTAGTTCTATTCTTAATTTTTTGAGGATTCTCCATACTGTTTTCCATACTGATTGTACCAATTTACTTTACAACCAACTGTGTATAAGTGTTACCTTTTCTCCACACCCTTTTCAACACTGACAGTTAGAAAGATAAAAAGTAACAATTCCAACCAGTATGAGGTGATATCTTGTTTTGGTTGTGATTGTCATTTCCCTAGTAATTAGTGATACTGAACATCTTTTCACAAGCCTGTTGGTAATCTATATGTCTTCTTGGTAAAAATTTTTATTTAAATCCTTTGCCCATTTTTCAATCAGGTTGCTTTTGTTGCTTCAAGTATTATGAGTTTTTTATATACTTGGGATATTAATTCTTTATCAAATATATGATTTGCAAATACATTTTCCCGTTCAGGAGGTTGTCTTTTTGTTTAGTTGATGGTTTCTTTTTCTGTGCTTCCTGGTGTGCAGGCTTCCCTGGTGGCTTAGACGGTAAAGCGTCTGCCTGCAATGCGGGAGACCTGGGTTCGATCCCTGGGTCAGGAAGATCCTCTGGAGAAGGAAATGGAAACCCACTCCAGTACTCTTGCCTGGAAAATCCCATGGACGGAGAAGCCTGGTAGGCTATAGTCTATGGGGTCACAAAGAATCAGACACAACTGAGCGGCTTCACTTTCACTTTTCAGTGCAGAAGCATTTAAGTTTGATGTAGTTCCACTTGTTTAATTTTACTTTTGTTTGCCTTGCCTGTGCAGACATGCTCAGAAAGATATTGCTGAGACCAGTATCAAAGAGATTACTGCCTATGTTTTCTTCTAGAAATTCTATTATTTCAGGTTTTGCATTTGTCTTTAATCCATTTTGAGTTAATTTTTGTGTATGATGTAATATATCAACCTAATTGCATTCTTTTGCATCTAGTTTTTCCAGCACTATCAACTGAGGAGACTATGCTTTCTTCCTTGTATATTCTTTGTACTTTGTCATAAATTAATTGCACATATATGTATGGATTCATTTCTGGGCTTTGAATTCTATTCCATTGATGCATGTCCCTGGTTTTTTAGCCAATGCTGTACAGTTTTGGTTACTATAGCTTTGTAGTATAATTTGAAATCAGGGAATATGATACCTCCAGGTTCACTATTTTCCTTCAAGAAAATTGGTTTGGCTATCAGGGTCTTTTATGGTTTCATATGAATTTTAGGATTTATTTTGTATTATTTCTGTGAAAAATATAATTGGGATTTTGATGGGGATTATAGTATTCAGAAAACGAAGATCATGGCATCCAGTCCCATCACTTCATGGGAAATAGATGGGGAAGCAGTGGAAACAGTGTCAGACTTAATTTTGGGGGGGCTCCAAAGTCACTGCAGATGGTGACTGCAACCATGAAATTAAAAGACGCTTACTCCTTGGAAGAAAAGTTATGACCAACCTAAATAGCATATTCAAAAGCAGAGACATTACTTTGCCAACAAAGGTCTATCTAGTTAAGGCTATGGTTTTTCCTGTGGTCATGTATGGGTGTGAGAGTTGGACTGTGAAGAGGGCCGAGCACCGAAGAATTGATGCTTTGGAACTGTGGTGTTGGAGAAGACTCTTGAGAGTCCCTTGGACTGCAAGGAGATCCAACCAGTCCATTCTGAAGGAGATCAGCCCTGGGATTTCTTTGGAAGGAATGATGCTAAGGCTGAAACTCCAGTACTTTGGCCACCTCATGCAAAGAGTTGACTCATTGGAAAAGACTGATGCTGGGAGGGATTGGGGGCAGGAGGAGAAGGGGACAACAGAGGATGAGATGGCTGGATGGCATCACTGACTCTATGGACGTGAGTCTGAGTGAACTCCGGGAGATGGTGATGGACCGGGAGGCCTGGCGTGCCGTGATTCATGGGGTTGCAAAGAGTCGGACATGACTGAGTGACTGAACTGAACTGACAGTGAATTGTAGATTGCTTTAAGTAATATGAACCTTTTTCACAATGTTAATTCTTCCAACCCGTTAGAATTGAATATCTTTTCCTTTTTATGTGTCTTCAATTTTTTTTCAACATCTTCAGTTTATAGATCTTTCAATTCCTTGGTTAAATTTATTCCTACAATTTCTTTCTCTATCTCGATACATATATATTATGAAATTATATTTTCTTGATGAAGTGTCTCCTTTGTCTTTACGTAATGTCCATGTTTATCTCTTGCTACCTGGCACAGGGGTAAAGAGTTTGCCTGCTAATGCAGGAGACACAGGAGATGTGAGTTCAATCCCTGAGCTGGGAAGATTCTCCAGAGTAGGAAATGGCAACCCACTCTTGCTTGGCAAATTCCACGGACAGAAGCACCTGGTGGGCTACAGCCTGTGGGCTTGCAAAAAGTCAGACATAACTGAGTGACTAGGTGTATTCACACACAAGACACACACTTCTTTTTTTTTTTAGCTTGAAGTTTATTCTGTCTGATACAAGTATGGCTTTCCCTACTTTCTTTGGACTGCCATTTGCTTGGAGGGTCATCTTCCATCTCTTCACTTTGGGACTATCTTTGTCTTTAGAACAGAGATGACTCTCTCAAAATAATACAGTATGTTTTCTGACAGCATATAACCTTCATTAGTTATGGAAATTTGTGAATCCAACTGATAGAGGACTGGAAATGGCTGTCATGAAAAACTGTCAGTGAGCTACAAGAAAACTCAGAAAGGCACTTCATTGATCTCAGGAACAAAATTGAATGAAAGGAATAATTTGCCAAAGAGATTAAAACACTAAAAAACAATCAAATTCTGGAGCTGAAGAACTCAATAAATGAGATGAATGATGCAATTGAAAGCACTGGAAATGCTTATATATAATATAGTATATATTAATGTATAAACTTATATATATTATATATTGTAATCAAACTATATAGACCATATATATATATATATATATATTAAATGCAGTTATTGTTCCTTTAAATAAACTCTCTGCTCCATTCTCTCTCCCTTCTCCTTCTAGGATACCCATTACCCTTATTTTCTCTCCCATGTTAGTATCATGTAGTTCTCACAAAATTTCTTCACTGAAAAAGAAAATCTAAGTTCTCTCTTCTACCTGAATCATTTCTAGATTTCTACCTTGAAGCTCACTAATTCTCTCTTCCGTATAGTCTGCTCTATTTCCAGTGCTTACTATTTCATTATTAATCTCATTGATTAAATTCTTCAGCTCTAGAATTTGATTCTTTTTTAGTATTCTAATCTCCTTGGCAAACTATCCCCTTTGTTCATGAATTTTATTCCTGAGATTGTTAACCTGCCTTTCTGGAGTTTTCTTGCAGCTAGCTGAGCTTTTTCATGACAGCTGTTTTGAGTCTTTATCAATTTCACAATTCTCCATGACTAAAGCTGGTTTCTGGAGACCTATCATTTTCTTTTCATGACACCACATTATCGTGGGTTTTCATGATGCTTGAAGAGCTGCTCCTCTTCAAGCACATCTGTAGTAGCAAAACACCTTTCTTTTCTTCTTCAGGTAAAGCTTTTCTTTCTTTTCTTTTGAAACTTTGACTCTAATAGTTCAGCAGGTTTTTAATTAGAGGTTTTTCTCTTATTTTTCAATAGGTGTCATTATGGTATGTTTGTTTCCCACTCATGCTGCCTCTGGCTACACTGGAGAATGGTACTTCCTACTCATCACCACCTCTGCCAGAGGCACTGCCAGTGCCCCTGCCGTCACAGGTTGTGCTTCTGGGGTTGCTGGTGCCTTGCAACTGCTGGTGTCATTGGCACCACCAGCAGGGACATCAGGGTGCTGGGAGCCTCCACAGTGTCTCAGGTTGCCTAGGTTGCAGGCACTGTTGCTTCAGTGTGTGCGGGGTGGAATTTAGGTCTCAGGCACCTCTGCCATATCCCGTATCATTGGGCTGTGAGCACCGTCACCACCTGTGGGAGGGCAGAACTGTTGACCTTGCTGCTGCCCAGGTTCCACAGCCCACCACCGCAGCCAGAGCTCAAGTAGTGTGCACTGCTTCCCCACTGCGTCACTGTTCTCTGTGACCCCTGGGCTGGCATCCAGGGCACCACGCTCATTGTTCCCCCATTCTGCCCCTTCTGTGTTCCAGTCCACCCACCTCCAGATGTACACATGGATGGATCTCTCCAGCATCCTGGTGAATTAGTTGGAGAAATCTTTGCCAAGTTACAGGTGTTTTACTTGTTGTAGACTGAAGCAGGGAGATAAAAGGAGCTTCTCATGACTGACATCTCATAATACTGACATCTCTCCTGCACTTGTTTTTACTGATGGTAGAAATTTTTGATGGTGGTTTTGTCTTTTTTCTTTTTTTTGCTTTATGAGTAATATTTCAACGTGCATTTTGGGAGTATCCAAGATGTCTTTCCATTGCAACAGTCACCTTGACTACTTTAATATTGCAAATCAACTATGTAAGGTAGGAAGAATGATTGTTTATTTTATAGAGAAGGAAAAACCAGCTAAGAGAAGTTGTCATAAAAACACTGCAGATGTAGAAATATGATTTGATTCCATGTTAATCTCCTGACACCAATCTCCTGTTGTATTGAGTACGCATCACTGCAAGCCAAAATTGGGTGTCCTGCCATTTAAAGTCCTGTCTGTTTTTCACATAGGTTACTGTGAAGCATATCTCCCCTAACTTCTTTGTGAGTAGTTGGTTTGGGTTTCTTTAGTTTGGTTTTTAAACTCAGCTGTGCACCTTATGCTTGACATTATTTAACTCTACCTTCTTAGGTTCAACCATCAAGGTCTGTAGAAGGGTGTCTATGCACTCCACAGCAAAAAAAAGAAAAAAAAATTAATAAATAGCAAGGAATGCTAATACAGAACTGAAAGTGTCAAAATTAGGTTGACAATTTCTTTCCTTCTCTTCTTTTTCTTTCTTCAACATTTTAAAATACATTGTTCTATTCACTTTTACTTCCATTATTTTATAAGAAGTCTGCTGACATTCTTAATATTACACTCCTAAACAATTTTCCCTGGACCACGAGTTGGCAAACTTTCACTATAAATGACCAGATAGTGAATAATTTACTCTTTAATGGTTCTGCTCCTAGATTATAGTTTCTATTTTCCTGCTTGTTTCCTAGTTCTTTATTTTTATTTTTTGTAAACCAGACATTGTGTTTGAAAAACCAACAGTAGCAAATGAATAAGTAATGTTTATCTCTGGATAAGGTCACACAACCTTTTTTCTCAGACCATCGTTTTGGTGAGATTGCATCTATCTAATCTTTAATTCAGCTGGGTTTTGGATTTGATGTACCTTTTGAAAGATTCAGTATACCACTATCTTCAAATATTTTATGGTGGGAGTAGAAATTTCCCTTAGCAGAGCTTAGGATCTGTACACCTCCAAGACCTCAGAGTTTTTTTTTAATGCTTTAAAGCCAGTCACCAGGCTTCTAAACTCTCAGAATCTGTAATTCTGAACTCTCAGATTTATAACTTGAAGAACACCTCTTTAGGGTCAGTGGGAGTCTCATTCTCTTTCCCTGCGTCTGGTTTTCTGTGCATCAGGAAATCTCTCCACTCTGCTGTCCCACGCTTATCTTTCAGTGAACATTCAGTGTACCTCGGGTGACAGTCTTAATTCTTTCCCAGCCCTAATTAAGCTATTGTGATTCATAAGACCCCATCCATCTTGGGGTGGGGGAACCTCTCTTAGATCTCTTGTCTTTTTCTGTCCTTTGGTTGGAGGGCGGGGTGGGACACACTTTCTCATAGTCATAAAATCCCTGTGAATCTCAGGATGAAGATGGGCATCTTGTGCGATTCCTCTGAACTATTTTGTCTGATTGTAGATGTGCATTCAGAGAAGTCCCCTTTTGTCTCATAGATGTCCCCTCTCAGCTCTCCTTCTCTGCCTTTCCCTCTGGGGTGCTAGCTCTGTGCACTCTATTAAGGTGCTGTGGGAATTAGGCATCAGGTATCCATATTTGCTTTACAACTGTGGATCCTTGGAATATCCATTAATTGTACCTGTTCAGATGTGGGCATCAGAAAAATTGTCAAAAGTCAGGATAATTTTCTCCTTAGTCACCTCTATAAGGGAATGGATGTTAATTCTCTTTCTGTCATTTCCCTAGTCAATCATTACATCTATCAGTAACTGAAGAAAAGAGCCTGGCTAATAAAAGTTTTCCTGGTGGCTCAGAGGTTAAAGTGTCTGCCTCCAATGCGGGAGACCTAAGTTCAATCCCTGGGTCAGGAAGATCCCCTGGAGAAGGAAATGGCGACCCACTCCAGTATTCTTGCCTGGAGAATCCCATGGATGGAGGAGCCTGGTAGGCTACAGTCCACAGGGTCGCAAGAGTTGGACATGACTGAGCGACTTCACCATTCACCAATAAAAGTATATATTTCAATACGGGCAGAATTTTGTTTAGGGGGTATGGAGGAGTGAGATCTTTCTGTGTGGCCTAGCTAGTTTTTGTATTTTGTGTGAGTGGAAACCTTCAGAGTCAGAGGACTTAGCTTGCAGAAAGAGCAGTATAGCCTCCAAGCCTCCTGGCCTGGAGGCTTTCACAGATTCAACTGCTGGGTTTCACATTCTCCTACTTATATCTTTCAGTTCAATTCAGTTCAGTCACTCAGTCGTGTCCGACTCTTTACGACCCGATGAATCACAGCACGTCAGGCCTCCCTGTCCAACACCATCTCCCAGAGTTCACTCAGACTCACGTCCATCGAGTCCGTGATACCATCCAGCCATCTCATCCTCTGTTGTCCCCTTCTCCTCCTTTCCCCAATCCCTCCCAGCATCAGAGTCTTTTCCAATGAGTCAACTCTTCACATGAGGTGGCCAAAGTACTGGAGTTTCAGCTTTAGCATCATTCCTTCCAAAGAAATCCCAGGGCTGATCTCCTTCAGAATGGACTGGTTGGATCTCCTTGCAGTCCAAGGGACCCTCAAGAGTCTTCTCCCACACCACAGTTCAAAAGCACCAATTCTTCGGTGCTCAGCTTTCTTCACAGTCCAACTTTCATATCCATACATGACCACTGGAAAAACCATAGCCTTAACTAGACGGACCTTTGTTGGCAAAGTAATGTCTCTGCTTTTCAATATGCTATTTAGGTTGGTCATAACTTTCCTTTCAAGGAGTAAGTGTCTTTTAATTTCATGGCTGCAGTCACCATCCACAGTGATTTTGGAGCCCAGAAAAGTAAAGTCGGACACTGTTTCCACTGTTTCCCCATCTGTTTCCCATGAAGTGATGGGACCGGATGCCATGATCTTTGTTTTCTGAATGTTGAGCTTTAAGCCAACTTTTTCACTCTCCTCTTTCACTTTCATTAAGAGGCTTTTAGTTCCTCTTCACTTTCTGCCATAAGGGTGGTGTCATCTGCATATCTGAGATGATTGATATTTCTCTCAGCAATCTTGATTCCAGCTTGTGCTTCTTCCAGCCCAGCGTTTCTCATGATGTATTCTGCATAGAAGTTAAATAAGCAGGGTGACAATATACAGCCTTGACATATTCCTTTTCCTATTTGGAACCAGTCTGTTGTTCCATGTCCACTTCTCACTGTCGCTTCCTGACCTGCATGTTTTTAGATTATATTTTTAAGACTGAGTTTTTTTTTAATTTTTTTTGATTTTTTAAATTTTAAAATCTTTAATTCTTACATGCATTCCCAAACATGAACCCCCCTCCCACCTCCCTCCCCATAACATCTTTCTGGGTCATCCCCATGCACCAGCCCCAAGCATGCTGCATCCTGCGTCAGACATAGACTGGCGATTCAATTCACATGATAGTATACATGTTAGAATGTCATTCTCCCAAATCATCCCACCCTCTCCCTCTCCCTCTGAGTCCAAAAGTCCGTTATACACATCTGTGTCTCTTTCCCTGTCTTGCATACAGGGTCGTCATTGCCATCTTCCTAAATTCCATATATATGTGTTAGTATACTGTATTGGTGTTTTTCTTTCTGGCTTACTTCACTCTGTATAATCGGCTCCAGTTTCATCCATCTCATCAGAACTGATTCAAATGAATTCTTTTTAACCGCTGAGTAATACTCCATTGTGTATATGTACCACAGCTTTCTTATCCATTCATCTGCTGATGGACATCTAGGTTGTTTCCATGTCCTGGCTATTATAAACAGCGCTGCGATGAACATTGGGGTACATGTGTCTCTTTCAATTCTGGTTTCCTCGGTGTGTATGCCCAGAAGTGGGATTGCTGGGTCATAAGGTAGTTCTATTTGCAATTTTTTAAGGAATCTCCACACTGTTCTCCATAGTGGCTGTACTAGTTTGCATTCCCACCAACAGTGTAGGAGGGTTCCCTTTTCTCCACACCCTCTCCAGCATTTATTGCTTGCAGATTTTTGGGTCGCAGCCATTCTGACTGGTGTGAAGTGGTACCTCATTGTGGTTTTGATTTGCATTTCTCTAATAATGAGTGATGTTGAGCATCTTTTCATGTGTTTGTTAGCCATCCGTATGTCTTCTTTGGAGAAATGTCTATTTAGTTCTTTGGCCCATTTTTTGATTGGGTCGTTTATTTTTCTGGAGTTGAGCTGCAGAAGTTGCTTGTATATTTTTGAGATTAGTTGTTTGTCAGTTGCTTCATTTGCTATTATTTTCTCCCATTCAGAAGGCTGTCTTTTCACCTTGCTTATATTTTCCTTTGTTGTGCAGAAGCTTTTAATTTTAATTAGATCCCATTTGTTTATTTTTGCTTTTATTTCCAGCATTCTGGGAGGTGGATCATAGAGGATCCTGCTGTGATTTATGTCTGAGAGTGTTTTGCCTGTGTTCTCCTCTAGGAGTTTTATAGTTTCTGATCTTACATTTAGATCTTTAATCCATTTGGAGTTTATTTTTGTGTGCGGTGTTAGAAAGTGATCTAGTTTCATTCTTTTACAAGTGGTTGACCAGTTTTCCCAGCACCACTTGTTAAAGAGATTGTCTTTACTCCATTGTATATTTTTGCCTCCTTTGTCAAAGATAAGGTGTCCATATGTGTGTGGATTTATCTCTGGGCTTTCTATTTTGTTCCATTGATCTATATGTCTGTCTTTGTGCCAGTACCATACTGTCTTGATGACTGTGGCTTTGTAGTAGAGCCTGAAGTAACGCAAGTTGATTCCTCTAGTTCCATTCTTCTTTCTCAAGATTGCTTTGGCTATTCGAGGTTTTTTGTATTTCCATACAAATCTTGAAATTATTTGTTCTAGTTCTGTGAAAAATGTGCCTGGTAGCTTGATAGGGATTGCATTGAATTTGTAAATTGCTTTGGGTAGTATACTCATTTTCACTATATTGATTCTTCCAATCCATGAACATGGTATATTTCTCCATCTATTAGTGTCCTCTTTGATTTCTTTCATCAGTGTTTTATAGTTTTCTATATATAGGTCTTTAGTTTCTTTAGGTAGATATATTCCTAAGTATTTTATTCTTTTCGTTGCAATGGTGAATGGAATTGTTTCCTTAATTTCTTTTTCTACTTTCTCATTATTCGTGTATAGGAATGCAAGGGATTTCTGTGTGTTGATTTTATATCCTGCAACTTTACTATATTCATTGATGAGCTCTAGTAATTTTCTGGTGGAGTCTTTAGGGTTTTCCATGTAGAGGATCATGTCATCTGCAAACAGTGAGAGTTTTACTTCTTCTTTTCCAATTTGGATTCCTTTTATTTCTTTTTCTGCTCTGATTGCTGTGGCCAAAACTTCCAGAACTATGTTGAATAGTAGCGGTGAAAGTGGACACCCTTGTCTTGTTCCTGACTTTAGGGAAATGCTTTCAATTTTTCACCATTGAGGATAATGTTTGCTGTGGGTTTGTCATAGATAGCTTTTATTATGTTGAGATATGTTCCTTCTATTCCTGCTTTCTGGAGAGTTTTTATCATAAATGGATGTTGAATTTTGTCAAAGGCCTTCTCTGCATCTATTGAGATAATCATATGGTTTTTATTTTTCAATTTGTTAATGTGGTGAATTACATTGATTGATTTGCGGATATTGAAGAATCCTTGCATCCCTGGGATAAAGCCCACTTGGTCATGGTGTATGATCTTTTTAATGTGTTGTTGGATTCTGATTGCTAGAATTTTGTTGAGGATTTTTGCATCTATGTTCATCAGAGATATTGGCCTGTAGTTTTCTTTTTTTGTGACATCTTTGTCAGGTTTTGGTATTAGGGTGATGGTGGCCTCATAGAATGAGTTTGGAAGTTTACCTTCCTCTGAAATTTTCTGGAAGAGTTTGAGTAGGGTAGGTGTTAGCTCTTCTCGAAATTTTTGGTAGAATTCAGCTGTGAAGCCATCTGGACCTGGGCTTTTGTTTGTTGGAAGATTTCTGATTACAGTATCAATTTCCGTGCTTGTGATGGGTCTGTTAAGATTTTTGATTTCTTCTTGGTTCAGTTTTGGAAAATTGTACTTTTCTAAGAATTTGTCCATTTCTTCCACGTTGTCCATTTTATTGGCATACAACTGCTGATAGTAGTAAGACTGAGTTTTAAAGGCTATATTTAGAGATCAAAGTGTTTGTCTATTTATACAGAAATGGGACAATTCTAGTCACCTCTGGACTGACTCAATATCCACCATCTTAGAAGAACTGATTAAAACACACACACACCAAGGATGGGAGAAAATTCTGAAATTTCAATTTTTTTTTCTACTTTGACTCTTTGCTCAATGAGAGCTTATGTTAAAATTTGATATTTTTTCCCTGTAAACTTACTTTAGAAAACATCTTTAAATTTTAGTATTTAAAGTTGCAGATCATAAGGGCATTGTAAGGGATATTTTCAGTCATATATCATAGAAGATTTTTTCCCTCTAGAGGGTTGAACAAAGGTAGTTTAGCTCATTAGTTATGGCCCAGACACCCCTGGAGGATTATAGTTGAGTATTATAACACAAATGGCTCCCATAACTTGGAATGAATTATTTTGAACATTTAAAGGTAACTTCTAGCTACAGATGTTTTATGGCATAATGAGACCTTGATGCTACCTGATTAAATGCAGCAGCAAATCAACATTTACTAGAAAAGCAGTAAAGTGACATGAATTATTTTCCAAATGGCCGCGATGGCAAGAATTTCTATTTGACAATAACTACAGGAAAAAAAAAAAAGAGTACAAATGATAGGTCAGCAAGGTATCCTGTGAGACTGCGCTGTCTTGGGAGCTATTGAGAAATCCTGGAGGTGATGGATAAAATTCACTGGGATGGAACACGGTCATGCATAAATGCAGAAGATGGTGACTCAGTGTTTTATCTTTGACTTTTAGAGACTGACAAAAACAGTGCTGAGTAGCAGATCACAGAAAAATAAAGATCTTGGGACATGATTTGTACTATCCAATAGTCCATCCTTATCTGTAGGGGACACTTTCTAAGACCCTCAGTGGTTGCCTAAAACCAGGGATAGCCCCAAACCCTACATACACCATATTTTTTTCCTATGCATATATACATGCACACCTATGTTTAACTTATAAATCAGGCACGGTAAGAAACTAACAATAATGGAACAATTATGACAATATTCTATACTAACGTTATTATAAATCTTAGCAACCTCAGAATAGGATTTTTTTTTTCTTTCAAGTTGAACACTTCAACCTTTTTTCTTAAAGAAAGCATTTTGTGGCTTCTCTTAGCCTCACTGTTCTTGAGCTTTGGGGCCATCATGAAGTAAAATAAGAGTTACTTGACACAGCACTGTGATTCTGTTGTAATCGATCTGATAACCAAGGCAGCTGGTAAGTGACTAATGGGTGGGATGCACTGAACAAAGGGATGATTTCTGTTCAAGGTGGGATGGTGAGAGATTTTATTATGCTAGTCTGAATGGTGTGCAACTTAAAACTGATGAAGTATTTATCTCTGGAATTTTTCATGTAACATTTTCGGACTGAGGTTAACAATGGGCAACAAACCATCGAAAGTCAAATCTAGGGTAAGGGGGAACGACTGTATCATCATCTACTGTTTTTCTTAGTTTCTCCGCAGTGACTCTCCTGAGTCCACAACCAGATTTCCAGCACATCCAGGGCCATGCCAGAGGAGTGTAACATTTTATAAGAGCACTGCCCTGGCACTGCTCTATGCAGATGAAGTCAGCTGATTTTCAAGGTTACCTCGAAAAAGTAGGTTTTCTTATTTTCCCATTTTACTAGATGGGGATTTTGGAGAAACAGGGGAATAATTAAAACTTGCCCAAGATCACACACAGTTAAACGGCAGAGCTGAAATGTGCACCCAGATGTTCTGACTCTGGGGGCCCAGACCCTAATGTTCTACAAGACTCTTTTCTGCTCTCCTGTATCTCCCTCACCTCCTAGCTATTTTCTCAGGAAAGAGGATTTCTTGAATATGTTCTTGAATTAAATTCCTGCTAATAAACAGAAATTCATGTTTTCTTTCATTTTCTTATAATCTTTTCACCTTTACTCCAAGCTCCTATTGGACCCAAATACTCATACTTCGCTCTACACAGAAGTGCCAATTATGTTTCATGTATTATGCCCGGAGAGTTGGGTTCAGAAGCATTCTGTGGCTGCAATCTGGCTCTTCAAAAATACTACTTTAATACAGAGAATAAACTACTGGCTACCAGTGGGGAGAGGAAACGAGGGAGCTAGACAGTATATGTGGGGTTTGGTGCAATCCCTGGTTTTAGGCATCCACTGAGGGTCTTAGAATGTATCCCTTGCATATAAGGATGGACTATTGGATAGTACAATGGGGACTGGGAGGTGCAAATTATTGGGTATAAGATAGACTACAGAGATGTATTGTAAAGCATAGAGAATATAGTCAATATTCTGTAATAGCTGTAAATGGAGTGTAGCTTCTAAAAATTATATAAATAAACATGCAAAAAATAGTACTTAATCAATTAGCAACATCAGCCATGGGTGTAGGATCAGGGAATAGTACTATATAGCCATAGATAGAGATATAGTTTATATAATAAAATGCTGTCTGACTCTCAGAATGCCCTGTAATAGAACAACATTATTAGTGATCTTCCTCTTATCCTTCTGTTTGTACTTGCTCTATTTGTAATAGACTACTGGAAACGGCAGCATAGTTTAGGAAAATGAGCACAGAACTTACGGTGACCAGATCTGGGATTAAACCCTGTATTTATGCTGCTGCTGCTGCTAAGTCGCTTCAGTCGTGTCTGACTCTGTGAGACCCCATAGATGGCAGCCCAACCAGGCTCCCCCGTCCCTGGGATTCTCAAGGCAAGAACACTGGAGTGGGTAAATTGTAGTATTTATGAGTTAAAGATAAGGCAGGAGAGAGTGAGCTTTTCTATAAAGGTTAGATGGTATATATTTTACATTTTTCAGGCCATAGTTGGCTGATGCCTGAAATAAGGGAATGTGAAAATAATCCTAAATAGTCAAGAATGTTAATAATCCTCAACACTTATATTCTTTTTTAAAAATAAGACATTGAAATAGTCAAATTATTTCATTTTAAAATGTGAAGATAGCTTGGTGACCTGTAATATATTATTATTAATGCCTCAATATAAATATGTCAGTCATACTTAGAAATAGCAAATCTCACAGCAAGGTTAAATTATTTTGATTGTGTAATTTATCAGTAATTTTTCTTACATCTCAATATGGCTGTATGTTGTTTTATAAATTATATACAGTACAACTCCATAATTACATTTTGTACCTTATAAAACACACAAAATATAAATTACTTAAAATTAAGTGAAGACTTAGAGAAGCTCTAAGCTCAAAGGAAATCATAAACAAAATGAAAAGGCAACCTACAAAATGAGAGAAATTTGCAAATGATTCAACTGACAAGAGATTAATCTCAAAAATATACTAAGAGCTCATACAGCTCTATCTAAAAAGTAAACAAGCTAATTGAAAGATGGGGAGAATATCTAAATATACATTTCTCCAAAGAGTACATACAAATAACCAAAAGCACATGACAAGATGCTTAGCATAGCTAATTATTAGATAAATGCAGATCAGAACTACTGATCCAATGAAGTATCACCTCATACCAGTCAGAACGGCCATCATCAAAAAGTCTACAAGTAATAAACGCTGGAGGTGTAGATAAAAGGGAATCCTCCTACACTGTTGGTGGGAATGCAAATTGGTACAATCACTATGGAAAACAGTCTGGAGCATCATTAAAAAAACTAAAAATAGAGCCACATTATGATCCCACTTCTGGGCATATATGTGGAGAAACCATAATTCAAAAAGACAGATGCGTCTCCATGTTCACTGAAGCACTGCTTCCAATAGCCAAGACATGGAAGCAAGCTAAATGTCCATTGACAGACGAATGGATAAAGGAGATGTGTATATAAACATACGTACAAACATACAATGGAATATTACTCAGCAATAAAAAATAAATAATCCCATTTGCAGCAACATGGATGGACCCAGAGATTATCATGCTAAGTGAAGTAAACCAAAGAAAGACTAATATCATATGATATCATTTATATGTGAAATCTTTCTTAAAAAATTAGACAAACTTATTTACAAAACAGAAACAGACTCACAGACATAGAAAACTAACTTGTGGTTACCAAAGGGTAAAGGCAGAGGGAGGGATCAATTAAAAGTTTGGGATTAACATATATGCATTAACTATACATAAAATAGGTAAATAACAAGGACCTACTATGTGGCAGAGGAAGCTATAATCAGTATTTTGTAACAAACTATATGCGGAAAGAATATGAAAAAGCGTATCTATAGAGAAAGATAAATAGATATCTGAATCACTTTGCTGTACACAGGAAACTAGTATCATTGTAAATCAACTATTCAGTTCAGTTCAGTTGTTCAATGGTGTCCTACTCTTTGCGACCCCATTTACTGCAGCACACCAGGCCTCCCTGTCCATCATCAATACCCGGAACTTACTCAAACTCATGTCCATTGAGTTAGTAATGCCATCCAACCATCTCATCCTCTGTTGTCCCCTTCTCCTCCTGCCTTCAATCTTTCCCAGCATTAGGGTCTTTTCTAATGAGTCAGTTCTTCACATCAAGTGGCCAAAGTATTGGAGTTTATGCTTTAGCATCAGTTCTTCCAAAGAATATTCAGGACTGATTTCCTTTAGGATGGACTGGTTGGATCTCCTTGCAGTCCAAGGGACTCTCAAGAGTCTTCTCCAACACGACAGTCCAAAAGCCTCAATTCAGTGCTCAGCTTTCTTTATGGTCCAACTCTCACATCCATACACGACTACTGGAAAAACCATAGCTTTGATTAAACAGACCTTTGTTGGCAAAGTAATGTCTCTGCTTTTTAATATGCTGTCTAGGTTGGTCATAGCTTTCCTTCCAAGGAGCAAGCATCTTTTAATTTCATGGCTATAGTCACCACCATCTGCAGTGATTTTGGAGCCCCCAAAAATACTTTCTCACTGTTTCCATTGTTTCCCTACCTATTTGCCATGAAGTGATGGGACTGGATGCCATGATCTTAGTTTTCTGAATGTTGAGTTTAGGCCAACTTTTTCACTCTCCTCTTTCACTTCCATCAGGAGGCTCTTTAGTTCTTTTTCACTTTCTGCCATAAGGGTGGCATCTTCTGCATATCTGAGGTTACTGATATTTCTCCCAGCAATCTTGATTCCAGCTTGTGCTTCATCCAGCCCAGCATTTTGCATGATGTACCCCGCATATAAGTTAATAAGCAGGGTGACAATATACAGCTTGACATACTCCTTTCCTGATTTGGAACCAGTCTGTTGTTCCAAGTCCAGTTCTAACTATTGCTTCTTGACCTGCATACAGATTTCACAGGAGGCAGGTAAGTGGTCTGGTATTCCCATCTCTTGAAGAATTTTCCAGTTTATTATGATCCACACAGTCAAAGGCTTTGGGGTAGTCAGTAAAGCAGAAGTAGATGTTTTTCTGGAACTCTCTTGCTTTTTTGATGATCCAACAATCAAAAATCAACTACACTTCAGTAAAAAAAGAATAAGTGAAGATTCAAAGAAGCTCTGATGTTGCTTCTCAACCACCCTAGACAACTGAAGACCATTAGGGAAAAGATTAACACTTTGTCGTGTTAGCTAGGCAAGAGTTTTAGGTATTCAGTCTCTCTCAACCAGCTGGTATGAAAACATTGTTAAATTATTATCCTATAACAATTAAGAACAAAGACTAAATAACTTCTAATTCTACAAATAGTAAGCCGCAATTTGAATACTGTTCTGTATGTGTCCTAAAACCTTATGTTTCTTTTACCGTAAGAGAGACAGAAATTGAAACATCACCTACAGAGAACAGATGTCTGAATCAAGGTCATCCAAAGAATAACCTTCCAGAGGCAGGATCCATACATAGGCTGTAAAGCAAAGGCTGGGAAAGACTGGGCAGTGGCATATGCTGATAAATGTTTAATTAACTTCTCTCAAGTAGAAATGAGAGGGACCCAATTTATAGTTTTTGTCAATTACTGAGATTGCTCAATAGGACCCTATGACCCCACAGGGCCTGGCTCCACTGCCACTGAACTTGGGACAGGCCATATGGGAACGAAGTCATAAAGGGAGGAAGGTATTGAAACAGTAAGACCATCTTTGCTTTGTCCACTCCACGTACAGAGTTGTCACTTAGACATGGGGCTTCCTCCCTGAGGAAGGGGCAAATGTGCAAGTCAGGAAAAAGAAAACAGGGTATCAGGTATTTCTTAACTATTTATTTCGGGTGATAAAAGGCTGTTTGAATGTCCCTATTTCATGTGTGTGTTAGTCGCTCAGTCGTCTCCAACTTTTTGCCACCCGTGGACTGTAACCTGCCAGGCTCTCCTGTGCTTGGGATTCTCCAGGCAAGAAATCTGGAGTGGGTTGCCATTGGACCCACTGTACATTACAGAAGTGATAATGCTGGTTTCTCCTTCCTAGTTATTCTAATTGGTTACTGTACATGAAAGAAGAAGAGAAAAAAGTTAATTCTCATCTAATGAATCACAATGGATTTTTAATGGTATTGTGTACAAAGAAATATACAACAGGTTATTTCCTGTAAATGTTTCTTTTTGGAATTACTGTATTTATCATTGCTGTTGTCGTTCAGTCACCAAGTTATGTCCGACTCTTTGCGACCCCGTGGACTGCAGCATGCCGGGCCTCCCTGTCACTCACCATCTCCCAGAGTCTGCCAGGGTTCGTGTTCACAGCATCAGTGATGCTGTCCACCCATCTCGTCCTCTGACAACCCTCTTCCCCTTCTGATATTTATCATAGCATAACACAACACCAACTTATAAAAGAGCAAATCCCCAGATAACCTTGATGTCTAGAAAATGTGGCCAGTTATTTCTAGAAAAGGCTAGAAACGCATTAAGGGAATTTTTTGTTGTTGTTGTTCATGACTCTGTGAGGCACTCTCTCATGTTCATTGGATTCATGTTGATGTACGGCAAAACCAATACAATATTGTAAAGTAAAAAAAAATAATAATAATAAAATTAAATTTAAAAAAATGAAATTGTTGAATGTGATGTGCCAGGACAGTTCAAATACAGAATATGAAAACAGGACACAGTATTTATCTTCACCGAGGGATGGTGGATGCAGACGTTGGATTGTACCCTGTTTCATGTCTAAAACAACACGCTCCATAGATGTGAAGAGAAAAAAAACAAAAAACAAAAAACAAAAACCTCTCCTACTTTTCCCAAATCTTTTGCAAGAGGCAGATGAAGCAGAAAATCATGGACTTATATCTGACTGGTCTACATGCCTCCTGGTATCACACCTTCCTGCTCTTAATAATTGCTTGTAATTGTAAAGAGATTTATGCTTTTCAAGATAGTTTAGAAATGCATCTCTAATACAGAATCTCAAGCTTGGAAGTTGTCTGAAAAGTCATCCCAGCCAAACCCCTGCTAGGCCTTCAGTGTCCCTGACGTTACTCCACATGTGTGACCCTCTAAAACCCCTAGGGGTGGGAAGGACACAGGCTGGGGACCCCTCGTCACAGGTTAAGAAGCAGGACCCCTAGACAGCCAGTTGCAGTACCTGGATGGGAGGACAGATCATTGGAAACTGCTCGAAAACCTCAAGTCTCCACGTAGAGAGGAGTCAGGAACCAGGATTGCCTCTCCATCCTTATGAAAATGTCCAGGACCTCTCAGTCTTCGGATGGTAGAAGGAGGAGCTCCCAAACAGGGCAAAGACACTGAAGGACATCCCCTGCCCTTAATCCCCTTTGGCTTCATCCTCTCCCCCATCACATCCCACTGTCTCTGCCAAACAGCAGCTGCCCTGGGTTAAGTTCCAGCTCTACTCCTCAACACTAGCCCTGGCTCAGTTGCTTCTGTCACTCCGTTCTCTCATCATGAAACTGGTCAAGGATACCTATTCCACAGGTGATCGTGAAGAGTTTATTATTTGCCTTCAGGCCTAGCACCTAGGAAGCATGCCATAAATGCAAGCACCTCCCCTACTAATACCCTGCCAAGAGGGCTAGATTCACCCTCTCCAGCCTCAAAGTCAGAGAAAGCGGTGACAAGACTGTGGGCAGGAAACCATGCAGCTGAAATTTCCTTTTAAGTGATCGGCAAATCAGTGTTTTTCTAACTCCACTATTACTATCATTATTGAAATAATACGTGTGAAATAATTACCGGTTACACTGTGCAGAGACAGAACTGCTGCCCTCGAGGAGGAAAAAGAAGTCAACAAAAAAATGATAAAGAGGAATGTCGGGATGGTATTTAGTAGCTTTTTCTCCCCTTTGCCGATAAATAAAAGCTATTTTGTGCAGTTCCTCAATTCTAATCGTGTATTTCTCACCATTCTCATTGAGTTCCCAGAGGGTAGCCATCTTATTGTCGACATTTAATAATGCCAAACAATAATAGAGGGCTCATTAGGCCAGAGAAGGCCAAGGGGGCTGTGCAGTATTGGTTGCCTCTGGGGAGGGTCCCATGTAAAGCATTTTACAGAGAGGAGGCTCTATGCCATTTTTAAAGCTGTCGTGAGAAAGAAAATCCACAGTCTCAACTCCAAACATGAATCAAAATCAAAGACGATGGAGACAGTGATAATACAGCCCTGTGTATAGGCTGCTGCTGCTGCTGCGAAGTCGCTTCAGTCGTGTCTGACTCTGTGCGACCTCATAGACAGCAGCCTACCAGGCTCCCCCATCCCTGGAATTCTCCAGGCAAGAACACTGGAGTGAGTTGCCATTTCCTTCTCCAATGCATGAAAGTGAAAAGTGAAAGTGAAGTCGCTCAGTCAAGTCTGACTCTTTGCGACCCCATGGACTGCAGCCCACCAGGCTCCTCCTTCCGTGGGATTTTCCAGGCAAGAGTACTAGAGTGGGTTGTCACTGCCTTCTCCGGTGCATAGGCTAGGAAGGCCAGAGATAGGGGGGAACTGGAACTTGAACTTGACCTTGACCTTAAAGAAGTATAAGATGCAGAGCAGCTGAGAGGAGGCAGGGATGTATCTGTGTTGGCACTGAGTGAGGATAACGTGCATCCTGCTCGGGGCAAAGCAAGTGGACTAAGTAAGTTACTCTTAGGATTCCTTTTTCCGGATTAAGATATTTCTTTTGCTGCAGAGGACAAAGGTTGAAATATGATTTTCCCATTTGCAGAGTTGAAAGATAATCAAGATTTTACCAAGTGGTGTTAGTTCTAACAGGTCTTGTAGGTCTTCATAGAACCATTCGACTTCAGCTTCTTCAGCATTACTGGTTGGGGCATAGACCTGGATTACTATGATATTAAATGGTTTGCCTTGGAAATGAACAGAAATCATTCTGTCATTTTTGAGATTGTATCCAAGTACTGCATTTTGGACTCTTTTCATTGACTATGATGGCTACTCCATTTCTTCTAAGGGATTTCTGCCTACAGTAGTAGATATAATGGTCATCTGAGTTAAATTCACCCATTCCAGTCCATTTTAGTTTGCTGATTCCTAGAATGTCGACGTTCACTCTTGCCATCTCCTGTTTGACCACTTCCAATTTGCCTTGATTCATGGACATGACATTCCAGGTTCCTACGCAAAATTGCTCTTTACAGCATCGGACCTTGCTTCTATCACCAATCACATCCACAGCTGGGTATTGTTTTTGTTTTGGCTCCATCCCTTCATTCTTTCTGGAGTTATTTCTCCACTGATCTCCAGTAGCATATTGGGCAACTACTGACCTGGGGAGTACCTCTTTCAGTATTCTATCATTTGCCTTTTCATGCTGTTCATGGGGTTCTCAAGGCAAGAATACTGAAGCGGTTTGCCATTCCTTTCTCCAGTGGACCACATTCTGTCAGACCTCTCCACCATGACCCATCCATCTTGGGTGGCCCCACAAAGCATGGCTTAGTTTCATATATGCAGAGTACATCATGAGAAATGCTGGGTTGGAAGAAGCACAAGCTGTAATCAAGACTGCTGGGAGAAATATCAATCACCTCAGATATGCAGATAACACCACCGTTATGGCAGAAAGTAAAGAGGAACTAAAAAGCCTCTTGATGAAAGTGAAAGTGGAGATTGAAAAAGTTGGCTTAAAGCTCGACATTCAGAAAATGAAGATCATGGCATCTGGTCCCATCACTTCATGGGAAATAGACAGGGAAACAGGGTCAGACTATTTTTGGGGGCTCCAAAATCACTGCAGATGGTGATTGCAGCCATGAAATTAAAAGATGCTTACTCCTTGGAAAGAAAGTTATGACCAACCTAAATAGCATATTGAAAAACAGAGACATTACTTTGCCAACAAAGGTCCATCTAGTCAAGGCTATGGTTTTCCTGTGGTCATGTATGGATGTGAGAGTTGGACTGTGAAGAAGGCTGAGCGCTGAAGAATTGATGCCTTTGAACTGTGGTGTTGGAGAAGACTCTTGAGGGTCCCTTGGACTGCAAGGAGATCCAACCAGTCCATTTTGAAGGAGATCAGCCCTGGGATTTCTTTGGAAGGAGTGATGCTGAAGCTGAAACTCCAGTACTTTGGCCACCTCACGCGAAGAGTTGACTCATTGGAAAAGACTCTGATGCTGGGAGGGATTGAGGGCAGGAGGAGAAGGGGACCACCGAGGATGAGATGGCTGGATGGCATCACGGACTCGATGGACGTGAGTCTGAGTGAACTCCGGGAGTTGATGATGGACAGGGAGGCCTGGCGTGCTGCGATTCACGGGGTCGAAAAGAGTCAGACGTGACTGAGCGACTGAACTGAACTTACCAAGGGGTGCCCACATACCTAACCCGCACATTGCTGCCATCCCCTGTGTTTCCCTCTGCTCCAGGAAGGCATGGGCATTGCCAGCCACACAGGTCAATCATCTGCACACCTTGCATCCACAGTAGCAGCAAATCACACTGGGCTAAAACACTTGAGGGACTGGAGGCCTGTGTCAGTACTTAGGAAGCAGGGTTTCTGATAAACTGCATTTTCAGCTCAACTCAGAGTTAACAAGTTCAATGCTTGATGCTGGAAAATCTTTCAAATAACAGTTAAGCCCATTCTTCTGTCTCGATGGACAGGCTAGCGATGGGAATTGAACCCTTTCTTGGTGGTCTCAGAAGCCAGAGGTCCTATAGTCTCTAATTCATCTGAGCGTCACATCTCATTGCTTCACACTGAAGATGGAGAAAGGGAAACGACAGAAGACTGGACAGATTGAGTGCTGAGACTATGACAACCTCGAGGAATCAAGAGGGACAACTGCTTTTCCATTTTCCCTTCTTTTTAAATCTAAATTTAAAGATACCAATTTATTTTCACGTGAACCATCTCTTTCCCTTGAAAGACAGTAAAATAGGAAAACAGTTAATTATGATTTTTAGAAGCCAAAGTGTGCTTAATCAAGCCTTTACTATATTTTACAATCTCCGCAAGAGACAAGACCTTAACTTTAATTTCTACATATCCACCCACAACACATGGCACAGTAGCTGGGAATAAATGTGACTAATTTTAGCAATACTTCATTTGTCTGATATATATGAGGATGAGTTACTTTTCAGATAAATGAAACACCAATACTTTAAAAAATCGTAATAATTTTGACTGTTTTGAGCACATTCTTTAATTCCCTGTCTTGTAGTGATGGTGGTGGTTTAGTCACTAAGTCGTGTCCAACTCTTGCAATCCCATGGACTGTAGCCCACCAGACTCCTCTGTCCATGGGATTCTCCAGGCAAGAATACTGGAGTGGGCAGCAATTTCCTTCTCCAGGGGATCTTCCTGACCCAGAGAATGAACCCAGGTGTTTCGCATTGCAGGTAGATTCTTTACCGACTGAGCTATGAGAGAAGCAAGTTTCCTTGATGCTATAAACCGCTGATACCTTTAAGAGGCTTGTTGGTAGATAGGGTGAGTCTCTCTACCTGCTCTTAGTCATTTAAATACACTATTGTGTTACAAAATGATAAATAACCATCCAAGATCATCTGAATTAAATAGAAGGGTGAAAATGAAAGCCACTCAGTTGTGTACAGCTCTTTGCAACCCCATGGACTTTAGTCCATGGAATTCTTCAGACCAGAATACTGGCATGGGTAGCCTTTCCCTTTTCCAAGAAATCTTCCCAACCCAGGGATCAAACCCAGGTCTCCTGCACTGCAGGTGGATTCTTTACCACCTGAGCTACAAGGGAAGCCCAAGAATACTGGCGTGGGTAGCCTATCCCTTCTTTAGTGGATCTTCCTGACCCAGAAATTGAACTGAGGTCTCCGGCATTGCAGGTGGACTCTTTACCAACTGAGCTAAATATGAGTAACAGTTTTTTTTAAAAGTACCTGAAAATAACACAAATGAATATGATGACCATATATTTAATGTCCAACATATTTAAAAGTGGATAGAACTACTATCAATGAATAGATCTCTTTGCTAACAGGGCTATACCATATAAATGGACAGTGCATATATATATATATATATATATATATATATATATATATATATATATATATATATGGTTGGCAAAACAGTTCATTCTGGTTTTTCCAAATGATGTTATTAAAAAATACTCAAACAAAATTTTTGGCCAGTCCAATACCTGTGCCCCAAAGTTTCTTCTTTGAATTCCAGTCTGGTTCTTAACAGTATTCCAGGTAGCTTTTTTATTTCCCCATCTACCCATGCAAAGGCAAAAGGCTTATTAGTTAAGCTCTTTCTATGTGTAAAGCTTTGTGCTAGACACTGGAAGTAGGTAAAATGGAACACACACACACACACATGTGGAAAGAAATCAGAAATTCAGGCTGCCAGAATTTTGGAGGGCTTTGTTTCATCCTCCCAGATAGATCAGTTAACTAAAACTTTGAAGCTGACTATGGGCTACAACAAAAATTCAGAGGAGACAGTTACCAGCTGAAATGCAAACGCAATACTAGAGCTAGGTAACAACATATTAGGGGGCAGGATTGGGAGTCAGAAGAACTCTACCTTTCATGCTTAGGGGGTTCACACTGCCTTGCCAAGCATCAAACATCAAAGTCTTTGAAACCGAGGTCAGGCATTTGAGCATTTCAAGCCTCATTAAAGAGTGTGACAATTATAGCAAGAGAGAGAAATGGACTGAACTGAAAATAGCCTGCGACACTTATCCCCAGACACAAATAACTATGTAGTTACTTCAACCTGTTAAAAAAATAATTGTCATCCAGGGAAAAGACTCTGTCATGAAGAGACAGCATGCCCAGTGCACCTGGCCAATTTTTGCAGAGAGGATGGGATGAAGGAAGCTTGAGAAGGCTCCAAGAAGAGCAGGTATTCATTCTGCTGTGGACTCTGCATGGACCTGAGGGTCTAATTATCCTCTTTTCTGAGCAGGAGTCTTGCCACCAAACTTGGGAATCACTGCTCTAGGTTCCTGATCATAACCAACTTACTCCAGCCAAATCATAGTGGATGCAATTTTGTCTTACAGCACGGACAGCATCCATACCATCATCACAAATGGATGCATGGAGTGGAGATCAGTTATTACAAGTCCCCTTCCGGGTAAATCACAAAACATACCCTACCTCGAAACACACATATTGGGCACCTCACCATTATTGATGTTAAAAATATTGTAGAATTTCAACACTGAAAATATTTTATAGACCAAAATTTTATGCAGCAAATAAATTTGTCATATAGCATTTCTGACTATAGGACATCTGGCTTCAACATGACTATGTTTCCTAATTTTACTATTTCAAAGGTATCTCTATCCACATATGAATTGCTCAAATTAATAAACTATTCTTTTTTATATTGAATCTATATATATATATATATCACTTAAAACTTTCTCGTATTGGTCTTGTTTCTGCCCTCTCTAGAGTAACTCAGAACAAGTTGACCTCTTTATGGCAACTCCTCAAATATTTGAAGATGACAAGTATGTTGCAATTTATTTTTTATAACTTCTTACGTGAACTACTATCGAGCAACTCTCTACTCATATGGAATTACTCTTGGCCTAAATATTGCAATTCCCAAGTGTTTTGGTCTGTAAGTATAATTTACAATATCAGCTCTTCTATTTATTTGTATTCGCTTGGATAGAATAGCCTATGGTAACTATGCAACTGTGAAATCTCAGTGACCTAATATAATAATATTTATATCTTGCTCACATTATTCATTCAATAAGACTTAGGGGCTCTACCCTCCACAGTCACTTAGGGACCCAGGCTAGGGTAGACTTCAACATTTTGTAGTTGGCGTCATGTAAACAGCGAACCCTCCACGGTCACTGTAGTAGTATAGGAGAACTAGAGAGTCTCTCACCATCTTGCAAACATGTTGCCCATTCATTGTTCATTGGCAGGAAATACTTGCATGGCCACATAATAGAAAATAGCCCAAGTAACTTGAAGAATAATAAGTGCCCCCTCTAAAGACGTTCATAAGACAATGATGAAATTTTGAACAGGACAAAGTCATGGAGAGAATTTAAGAGCACTGCTCCAGAGGCTTCTTCCTTTTAATATTTTTGAAAAAACCTTTCATTTTATGTTGGAGTATAGTGGATTAACAATGTTGCGTTAGTTCCAGATGAACAGCAAAGTAATTCAGTTATACATACACATGTAATCCAAACACAGCACTGAAGATGGTCATCAAACCGCAAAAGAGAATAAAAGAAGGGGGGAAAAAAGGCCTACAAAAACCAAAATGGGAAAACAATTTTAAACAGAGGCTTCTTTAACTTGACTTATCTTCTTTTAGCAGAGGATGTCCTGCATTGATAATACACAAAGCAAATAAGGACAGGCCCAGGTAATATAATCTAGGATTTCCAGGTTTCCCTTTCTTCACCTCATCCTCCCTAACTTCAGAGTCTGTACATCAAACAGAAAGTTCATAGTGTTTCCAGGGGGAAACAACCAATACATGGAAAATAAACCAGCCAATTGACGTTATTCACCCTGTTGAGTAGAAAACGCTGAGTACAGTGTGGTCCCTTGCAACTGGAGGTGGGGATGGTCCTCTAGCCATGTTTTTCCTTAAGGCCCCCAGGACCCTTCCTCTCTTCAGGCAGAACTGTTAACCACTAACTATTATGTGAACCACTATCATCGTCACCATCAATCCTACAAGATCCTCAATATAACCTAGTTCATGCAATACAAACTAAGAAAGAACTTCTTACTTCTAGAAGTGAGAGCTAGAAGCAACCTGAAAGATGGAGTGTTTTAACTCCTTATTTCTAAACCCTAACACACACACATATATATATATATATATATATATATGCACATACATACACTTTTACAGTTCATCCATACACCATGGCCCAGGGAACTGGGATTACATAATTAATATCACAATAGGACAAACACCCAAGTCTACTCATGTTCATTGCAATCTTCCTTGCTCCCAACAGGTAAAGGTGACACTTATACCAGGCAATTCTCTAACACTCGGCCTTCAGTCACACTGGTTCTGTTGTCCAGAAGGCTTCTCCTACACCTTTCTCTGTGAGGTGAGAGTCCACTTACTGTTTAAGATAAGTGCTACCTGGCCAGCAAAATTCATTATTTTATTGCCCTTACATTCCTTAGCACAATAAGAACTTAGAACTGTGCAAAATAAAAGGGGAAGAATTCTGCATAAGTCTGAGTAGACATTCTACAGTTTTCACCACAGCTCATGAGCTAATTCTTCAAGGCTGTTTTAGGTCCCAATTTGATAAGCACTGTGAGCCCTGGGGAAAGTCTCTGACCCTCTCAGGACTGGACGGTGCAGTAGCAGTGGTCTCATCAACTTTGTCCATCTGCCAAACAAGACACACAAGAGAAACATATCTTGACTGTCTCCAAGATCTGACCAAGACATCTCACTAAGAAAGTCTCACTCAGTAAGATGACTTTTGGAGCATTATTGCTATAAAACATTCTAGAAAGTGGGCCATATGGACTCTGAACATTCTTCCTAATGGTCTTAAGTACTTGGAGGTGATATTTATCCTCCTCCTATTTTCAACCAGAGATTCCTAGAGAGTAAGGACTTCTAAAAGTATCCACTGGTCAGTCTTCACTTAGAGAACACAGCTGGAAGTACCAATAAGGATGGCTACTAGCCTGTGTTCAATTATTCATCACCCTCAGGTTTCATAGTCTCAGAAAGAAATCAGACATGGCTCTTTGTAAAATAAGAAATTTAAATTTATAAAAATTACTTAAAACCTCTTCATAGCACCCTAAGAGGTACCCAACAATTAATTGTGAGTGCTAGGGAGTATAACCAAACAGGTTTTCCAGCACTTCCAATGTAAGAAGCAAGGTTCACACTTCATAGATCAGCTACTCAGTGATTCCTACCTGGAATGTTATTTTTTAAAACAAGGCAAAATATGCACCTTCTTGCCAGGAGCCAGCATGAGGAACTCCGCCCATGGCAAAGGTCATGAGGAAGGAGGCTTCAGCATACTCAAAGGTGGGATGGAGTCTGCCTGATTTACTGTGTTATACTCTCACCTACACCTCTGACTTTACAGGGGGCTCTCCCCCATCAGCTCTCTCGGAGAAGGAGTTATCCTACAGCTCCAGTTAATAAAAATTCGTGGGCATGACAAGAGTGTTTCAACTTAAGAACTCCTCTGAAGGTTACCTAGCCTGCCTGTACAGGTTCCTCTGGCCACATGTGATTGTTTACAGCCTCCCAACCATGAGAGGCACAAGATGTTTTTGACTTACTAAAGGCAGATTGTTTTAGGAAGTTAGAAATTATTAGTATAGTGGGTTGATTAGGAATTGTATTGGTGAAAGGTTTTTCATTTATTGGGCCAATGTTTGCTGCTAAATCCCCTGCCCTTATACATGTTAGTGAATATATAACTAGCATATAGGAGAAATAAGTAAATTCCTTTCTTAATTGTAACCCACTACACTCTCACCCTATAGGAATGCAACTTCATCTGGTACCTTCGGAGGGTGGTGCCTGGTTTAAGAAAAATCACCCCTGGAAAATAAGTTTTTTGGTTATCAGAAAGAAAGGATCAAAAATGTCAGCAGGCCCCCTGGCCAGAAGATGATATAAAACCCCTAAGACCTTTTTGTATACATTTATATGAAGCACCTGATTTTGATAAAGGTCAGGACTGCTGACTCCCACGTGACTTTAAAATTTCCATTTGTCTCTATGTGTAAAAAAAGGTATATAAGCAAACCTGAAAATAAAGAAATCAGATCAGTTTCTGGAAAGATTGAGTCCCCCCTGTCGTTCTTTCTTGTTCTCTGTTTTTCTGGCTGAATTCCCATCTGGAGCGTGGGTGCTCGGCAAGCTTCTTGTCTCGAAGCTTTATTGGTATCCCACGTAAACCAAGTTATTGAGCCTCTTTTTCTCCACTAATTTTCCTACTATGCTATTTCTTTCTAATCTCCCTCTATATCTTTAATTACACAATTAATTCCTAGGACGCTGACTCTGTCCTCGCTACGAATTACCCTGGATCCACCGGGGCTGGACCCCAGCACCTTCTTCCAAGTTAAACTTCTGTTTTAAGAGAAATACATTATGTATGTCCACTTTCTTTTTGCCACCTGGGTTTCCAGTATTACAGCGTGCATAAACACTGTTATTTTGAATTTGCTTTTTTATTATACACCTATATTTTCCAAGACACAATGGAGGTCAGTGTCAAGATTTCTAAGCCTAAAACTCTTTTTATAACATAGAGTTTTAAGAAATATATGAAGCATAATATCCTAATTTGTTTTCCTTTTTGGCACCTAAGTTATAGAAAATTACTGAGATCTGTTATGAGTGGATATTTTAAAACAAATGTATAGCAGTGGAAACATTTAGAGAATGGGGCATGTATTCAGAGACGTATCTTTCCAAATATAAAGATTGCTTAGCTCATTGCCACTAACTAGTTCATGGCTCAAAACTGGGAAATATTAGAAATATATGATGGTTATAAAAATGAATTTGCTATTCAGAGAGTCTTTATGCTTTCTGGAGATTTCAAAGGCCAGGAATTGTTAACTGGCTCCCATGCCATGGCTCTTTCCTTAAGGGACTTAAAATCTAGTAGGCAAAAAAGGACACATTCTGAAATTTGTATAAATGGAGACATATGTATAAAAGACATGAGGACATGAAAAACTCAGGTGCTTTAGAGAGCAATTAGCACTTCATCGTGCCTGGAACACAGGATGAAAAGGAGAGCGTGGAAGAGATGAGGACGGAGAGCATGACAAGGAGTTCATCAAGAAAGGCCTTGGGCTGTCATATAAAAGCCGTCATCTTCGGTGGCCCTACATGGCTTGGCTCATAGTTTCATTGAGTTAGCAACGCTGTGATCCAAGTGATCAGCCTATAAAAGCACTTGGACTCAATCAAAAATGATAAGGAATCCATAGAAGAGTATTAATGGGGAGAGGTGATATTAGATTTTATTTTGAAAAGATAACTATGGTACTCTAAATTACTAAACTGCATGTATACTGTAATATCATTGTTATAAGCAAGCCTCTATGTGTGTTTTGGTAAACAGTTTATTTGCATAGTGCATATTCAAAATGGATTCAGTAGTTACTGCCATGAAGTAGTGTTGGGGTAATAAAGGAGGACTGAACTTTATAAATATCATATTAGTTGAATTTTCCCAACAAGCATCTCCTTACTTTTTACATTAAAAAGCAAGCTCACTCTGGCAGCAATGTTGATGTTAAGATCAGCATTCAAGAAACCAAATTAAGAAGCTGTTGTGCAATTTAATTGTCCAAATGATATACAATGAAAGTCTAAACGGCAGCAGAGGTATCAGGGGAAGAGAGAGGAGGCTGTGGATTTGAGTGATATTAAGGATGTAGACTCAGGAACACGATGACATTGGCTGCAGGAAATGAAGAAGCAAGGACAGGTTAAAATGACTTCCAGGTTCCTGGTTGGAGTGTCTCAGTCACCGGCATGGAGCACGTATGGTGAAAAACAATCTGAAAACATACACCTTCGGGTTTGGAAATGTTTAGGGCATTCTTGGGCTATCCAAGCAATAATGATCTAGTTACAGAGTTGGATTTATCTATCTGGAACTACAACTAAAATCTGGGCTTGTTAGTGGCAGAGCTGAGTGTAGAATCAAGTATGCTAACCCTATTGGGCAGTATCCCAGCAGGAAGGAGAATAAGCCTCAGAAGAGGATTCTCTGGTTGTCCAGTGGTTAAGACTCCACACTTCCAGTGCAGGGGGCATGGGTTTGACCTGTTGGTGGGGAACTAAGATCCCTTTTGCAGCAAAGCATGGCCAAATAATTAGGACCAGAGAGTAAATATTAAAAAAAAAAAAAAGAATAAGCCTCAGATGGTTCAAAAGCAGAGGGATTAATAAAGGGAGGCTGGAAGAGGGGAACATACCAGAGGGACTCTTCACTCAGAAAATAGCCATAGTGTGGACGGAGCTGCTACTGCTTGGAAGCCCAAGGGAGCCAGAGGGAGAACCAAAGCCCGGGTCAATGCCTGAGAAACCAAACCATGGAGGAGGGACTCCAGCTCGAAATTTCAGTACCTGAGAGGTTCAGTGACAACAAAGTTGGCCCAAAGCAGAGACGAAGCGTGGAACCAATACCCTGGCCTCTCTCACTTTCATTCTCTTACCTCCATTTTCCTAACCCCCATTGGCCAAAGCCAACCAGAAGGAAGACCAGGGTCAAGGGAGGCTCTGCATGATGCGGCTCACAAGAAGCCAGCCTCCTGTGATGCACTGGTAAAGAGAAATACAGAAAACAAACCCAGGAAAACAGTCATCATCACGCTGACTCCTACTCAAGGATTTTCTCCGGGGAATTTACAGTGACCTGGGGGAGGGAGAACAAACTGACATATACGAAATAATTGCAAAGAAGCAAAAGGTAACTGCATTCTCTCCTGAAATAATCAGCAAGACTTGAGTTCCAACCCTTCTGTGCCATTTACTGGCTGTGTGACTATGGATGATTTATCATATTTCTCTAAGCTGTCAACATAGAAAGAAGATAAAAACACTGCTGAATTCATGGAACTTATAAGAATTGAATAAGATATTTTGGGTAAATGTTTCACCCAATGTCCATAATAAAATAAGTGCTTGGTGAATCTTAAGAGGAATAGGGGATGATGACAAGGACTATGAACAGCAATGGTCATTCATTCAGATCCTAAAAAGATTAGCCTGAGCTAGAACAGGCAGAGGATTCAAGATACAGCTTGAATGACAGCTAAGATATAGGGATACATATAGGGGAATACATAAGTGCTTGATTAAGAATGTGGAGTTGAGAACAGTGGAGTGTATGCAGAGGACCACGGGAGAACTGGTGGAGTTGGAAGGCTTCCTTACTCTCCCGCCACTTCTGAAAGGCAGCATCACAGGAAGTAGACACCTCCCACACACATCACCCTGATGTCCTCCTGCCAGATACTCCTTGCAGCCATCAAGTCTCACTGCTCTGCTAACAAATTATTACTGAATATCTTAATAGGTTTGTTGCTTGAGGAGCCGAGTATAATTTTGCAAGTTCTAAGTAGCATATTAATAGGACAAACCTGTATAATACACATCCTCCTACTCAAGTCAGAGCAGAGAACGTTGCAAAAAGTAGCTGAGCCAAGACCTAATTTTCAGAGAGACTTCCCTGACAAAAAGTGACTCCTGGTACTCTCCAAGTGCCTTTGATTTCCAACAGCAAAATTTTTGTCTGTGCTTCATAATCTCAGATCTCTAGATACCTGCCTCGCCTTATGTCCTAGTTGTCTCAAGTATGTTCATGTTAACTTCCTTAACACACTGTGATGTCATTAGTAGGCAGAAATGCGCTACTTCCTTCTTAACCACTGAAGTTTTGGTTCCCAAAAATGCGTACTTGTACCAGAGATACCCAGGACACTTGTTAAAATCACAAACTCAAATACCAAATGCTTTAATTTTGGCAGTCTAGGATAAGACTCTTTGGTCTAATTTCTTAAAAAATTTTTCCAATGAGTTCAGATATACATTCATTTTGAGGAACCTCTGATAGTCAGTAGGACATCGTCTTCCTGATCTGCACACAATAGCCAGTTCAGAGAAGAGAAGAAAAAAGTAGCTTAATTAGAGGAAACAATGAGTGCTCTTTAATACCACAGTGTGATGTTTTCTTTTGTTCTGAAGACATAAGAAGGCTAAGAATATTGAGGAAAGAAAGCGACTTAGTAAGATACAGGCTTTATGTAAACCATTCTGAGTACTGCAGGGATGGAGACCTTCCAGAACTAGAGATCATTTCTGAAGCTGAGCAGTAGTTATGGCAAGGGTTTGTACTAAGGCGTAGTAGAAATAGAAGGGAAGAGACGTGAACATCTTCAAGGAGACAGGAATGAGTGATTACGTGGATGTGGGGAGCCAAGGCTTGCAGGAGTGGCAAATAACCACTCTAACTGTGTTTCTGACTCGAGTGCGTGGCTGGGCAGAGATACAGAGCAGAACCACAGAAAGAGTAATAGATCTGGGGCTGGGAGAGTTGTTTGTTGGGAGGATGTTGGCCGAATGATTGAATATTGTGATCCATACGATGCCCTGATGATTCTGCATAACTTGATACTTGAGTCTAAGGAGAGTGATCTGGTTTAAATGTATACAGGTGTTAGGTAAAGCCATACATGTACCACGATACTCCAGGGAGTGTCTGGTTATTAAAAGATGGAGGGCTAAAAAGGAAGACACCTGTGGAACACGTTGAAGACAAAGGCCTGAGAAAGGGGACTGGGAAAAGTAACCAGAGCAGTAAAAGAAAAATGAATGCAAAGAATAAGTTTTAAAATCATACATAATGAACTCTCCATTATAGGGATTATTCATGCAGAAGATATCATATTTGTACAGTAGTTGCATGAGGTGCAAGGCAGGATACAGTGTGGCGAGGAAACTATCAGTATAGAGATAGAGGAGAAAAAATCAAACCGAAAGCATCTATTTTTCACCACTTACTATTTCAGTGACCTTGGATGAATTACATAATCTCTTGAAGCCTCAGGTTTTTCACTTTATGCTATAAAGTATCCATTACACAGGACTATTGTAAAGATTAAAAGGGTATTAAATGAGTTCTTTAAATGTTCTTTTCCTCTCCTAGTTTCAATCCATATATAAAAATTTCAAGACGGTGTGACAAAACTTCTCTTTCATTAGATAAATGCCCCAGCTTTCCCATTTTATAAGGCTCTAATGACTTCACGCAACTTAAAATATATTTGTCATTTTCCTCTATGTGGATAATGGGTATTTTTCGGAAGTTGTAGAAGAGGTTATTGTGTTGGGAGAAGACTGGCAAATACTTTTAAACCTAAAATTCTTATTAATGCATTCTAAAAGATAAGAGGGAATTGAAATTAAGCGTCTCCCCAGGCAGTTTCTAAAACCATTCTTTTTCTCTTTCTGAATTTTGGGATCTTTGTCCATCTGTTTCTTGGCATCTATCCCATTCTCCATGATTTCTGAAAGATGATCAGTGGGTTATATACAAACCATTATAATTTTTATAGCAGAAAATATCTGTCCCTCCTAGGTAAAAAACAACAAACCTTCATTTCCTCTACCTAAATACCACTGAAGGAAAGAAGCCATTTAATTATTTGTCTTTTAAAACATGTTTTTCATTGCACTTGCAAAGGTTTACAAGGAATACATCTAATGCTTAATTGCTTATAGCTGGGGAACACAATTATTCTTCTGGAGTCTACCAAATATTTATTGTGATTGCTTCAGCTGAGGTTTCAGGCTCATACCACTAAGATTGAAACTAATTGAGCCCAAACCCCACAGCTATTAAATGATGGCAGATTCATGTTGAAAAACAGGGGTAATGTCAAGCCTTTGACACTGGGGGGTAGAGGGGTTGTTAGTGTATTTTTCTGTGCTGCAAGAAAAACCTGATTGACAGAATTCATTCTTTGCCACATAATTATCTACTTCTTTGTTGACCCATCTGGTCCCCTTAACTGCGTGCTAATACCATCATAAAACAATCAGAGTAAATTGGTTGTCTGTTGATCAACGCTTAATATGGTTTCATACAAATTATTCATAGACTGTGAAGCCTTTCCTATTAAAACTATAAACAGAGTACTAGATATAGACAGGGCTTTTCCTAATATTTGAGTGTGTGGTTTAGAAATCATAAAGTCTTTTGCATCTTTTTGACAGATAGTATTTTTTTTTTTTTACAGAGCACTGTTTAAAGGCTCCTGGGTAACCTGTTGCTTTTATCTAACATTCATTAAAAATATAGAATTGTCCATTCTGAGCTGTTTTTTCTCAGTCTCTACTTAAAACCACACAGAAGCTCTTCGCTGTATGCCATGCAGTATCTTAGTTCCAGGACTAGGGATCAAACTTATGCCTCCTGCCACAGAAACACTGAACTGAGTCTTAACCACTGGACTGCCAGGGAGGCCCCAAGAAGCTCTTATCATTAGGAAAAAAAATCTTACTGAGAGGAAATAAATTAAGGAATCCTAAAAGAAGTCAATTGCCATGGTTGTTAAGGAAAGGTAGAATGAAACCCAGCAATGTTAGAGTTCCAGAACTCAGCAGGAAAGGGGCCCTACGTGGCAAAAGATACTAACAGGAATCTCAGCCACTCTATCTCCTAAATCAGTGGTCCCCAGACTTTTTGGCACAGGGATTGGTTTCATTGAAGACAACTTTTCCATGGACCAGGGTGGTGGGGGAATGGTTTCAGGATGACTCAAGCACATTACATTTATTGTGCATTTTATTTCTATTATTATTAATGGTGGTCAGTCACACCATTAGATCCCAGAGGTTGGAGACACCTGTCCTAGATGACTCTTGATTCCCAGTTTCAGTACCCCGATTCAGAATCTCAGCCTCCATCTCACCCTCAGATACTTCATACTGACTGCTCTTCCTAAAGCATAGAGCTCATAATGTTACCCTCATTTCAGCTTCTGTGATGATTCTCCATCCCCTAGACAGTTCCAATTTCCAAGAAAGACAAAAAGGTCTTCCATAGTCTTGTTCTTATCTCTGCTTGATTTGTGTAATAGTGTATCCTTCAAGCCACTCTAGAACATGCTTTCCTATCCCCGTCTCTTTGCCATGATTTTTTCCTGTTTCTTGACTCTCTTCCCTACCATTTCTTTTCTTAAATCATATTCAACTACCACTTTGGAGAACAGTTTACCATCATCAGGTAAAGTTAATCGTATGCACACCCAAGTCAACAATTTCATTCTCAGATATGTACTCAAATAATGCATATGCTTATAAACAAAAAGTATGTAAAAATATTCATAGCATCTTTATTTGTAAGCACCAAAAGCTGGTGGAGACAATTTTCATCAACAGTAGAGAGGATAAATTGTGATATATACATTGAAAGGATTATCATAGAGCAAGGAAAAGTAATGAAAGGCTATGACCTGCAATGACACTGTGCTGAGGAACAAAATGTCAAGCAAAAGAGCCCAGAGTGAAAGAGTACATCCTGTGTGATTCTGTTTATATAAAGTTCAAGTATGTATAAAACTGGTCTGTGCTGTTAAATGTCAGGACAGTGGGTACTTCTGGGGAGCAAGGAGAAATAGTGATTGGGAGGAGGCATGGTGGCTGCTGAGTACTTGAAATGTTTGACTTCCACTTCAAAATAACTCATCCACCTGTGCTCTTAAGGTCTATCCATATTTCTTTATATATGCTAAATATCCTGAAATGTTTTTGTGTGAAAATGAAACTCACTCAGTTGTGTCCGACTCTTTGCAACCCCATAAACTACATAGCCCATGGAATTCTCCAGACCAGAGTACTGGAGTGGGTAGCCTTTCCCTTCTCCAGGGGATCTTCCCAACCCAGAGATTGAACCCGGGTCTCCCGCATTGCAGACAAATTCTTTACCAGCTGAATCACAAGGGAAGCCCAAAACGTTTTTAGTTGGCTATTTTTCTTTATTACTCAGGCTTAAATTTACTTTTTTAATTGGAGGAAAATTGCTTTATGATGTGCTGGTTTCTGCCATACGACAACACAGTTCAGCCGTGATTATACATACATCATCCCTCTCTTGAACCCGCCGCCCCTCTTCTCCCTGCTCCACCCCTCTAGGTCATCACAGAGCACCGAGCTGGGCTCGCTGTGTTATATAGCCAGTTCTCAGCAGCTATCTGTTGTGCACATGGTGGTGTGTGTATGTTGATGCTGCTTTCTCCATCCGTCCTACTCTTCACTTCCCTCACTGTGTCCAGAAGTCCATCCTCCATATCTGCAACTCCACTCCTTTCCTGCAAATAGATTCATTAATACCATTCTTCAAGATTCCATATATATGTCAATATATAATGCTTTTTTTTCTCTTTCTGACTTACTTCACTCTGTATAACAGGTTCTAGGTTCATTCACCTCACTAGAACTGATTCAAATCCATTCTTTTTTTATGAATGAGTAATATTCCATTGAAGATGTATCACAACCTTCTATATCCATTCATCTGTCAATGGACAGCTAGGTTGCTTCTGTGTCCTTGCTATTGTAAACAGTACTTCAGTGAAGATTGGGGTTCATGTGTCTTTTTCAGTATGGGTTCCTTAGGGTGTATGCTCAGTAGTGGGATTGCTGGGTCACATGGTAGTCTCATTGCTAGTTTTATAAGGAATCTCCATACTATTCTCCATAGTGGCTGGATTTGTTTACAATCCCACCAACAGTGCAAGAGGGTTCCTTTTCTCCATATCCTCTCCAGCACTTATTGCTTGTAGATTATTTTATGATGGCCATTCTGCCTGGTGTGTGGTGATATCTCACTGTAGTTTTGATTTGCATTTCTCTAATAATGAGCTACATTAAGCATCTTTTCATGAGTTTACTGGCCATCTGCATATCTTCTTTGGAGAAGTATGTTTAGGTCTTCTGCCCATTTTTTATTTTTTTTTTTTTTGATTGAGCTGTTTGTTTTTCCCATATTGAGCTATATGAGCTGCTTATGTACTTTGGAGATTCATCCTTTGTCTGTTGTTTTCTTGGCAATTATTTTCTCCCATTCTGAAGGCTGTCTTTTGTTTATTGTTTCCTTCACTGTGCAAAAGCTTTCAAGGAGGACCTTGTTGTGAGTTACGCCAAAGACTGCATTGGCTATGCTTTCCTCTAAGAGCTTTGTAGTTTCTGGCCTTACATTTAAGTTTTTAAATCCATTTTGAGTTTATTTTTGAGTGTGGTAGTAGAAAGTGTCCTAGTTTCATTATTTTACACATAGCTGTCCAGTTTTCCTAACACCATTTATTGAAGAGGATGTCGTTTTTCTCCGTTGTATATTCTTGCTTCCTCGGTCAAAGATAAGGTTTCCGTAGGTGAGTGGGTTTATCTTTGGGCTTTTAAATCTTGTTCCATTGGTCGTGTGTGTGTGTGTGTGTGTGTGTGTGTGTGTGTGTGTGCGCGCGCGCGCGTGCGTGCGTGCGTGCCAGTACCATACTGTCTGGATAACTATAGCTTTGCTGTATAATCTGAAGTCAGGAAGGTTGATTCCTCCAGCTCCATTCTTCTTTCTCAAGATTGCTTTGGCTATTTGGGGTCTTTTGTGTTTCCATACAAATTGTTAATTTTTTCCTCTATTTCTGTAGAAATTGGTAGTTTGATAGGGATTGCATTGAATCTATAGATTTCTTTGGGAGTACAATCATTTTAATATTGATTCTTCCAAACCAAAACATGGTGTACCCTTCCATCTGTTTGATTTCTTTCATCAGAGTCTTAGTTTTCTGCATACAAACATTTTGTCTCTTTAGGTAGGTTTTATTCCTAGCTGTTTTATTCTTTTTGTTACAATAGTGGATGGGATTATTTCCTTGATTTCTCTTTCTGATTTTTCATTGTCAGGGTATAGGGATGCAAGAGATTTCTGTTATTAATTTCATATTTTGGGATTTTACTATATTCATTGATTAGCTCTAATAATTTTCTGGTGGTGTCTTTTGACTCTTATTTATTTTTCAAATTCAAGATCATTTACTGTTTTTTCCATAAAGTCTCAGCTGATCTCTTCCATTCAAGATTAGTGTTCTTCTTTCTCTAAGTTCCCTGCTATGGGACTGATATTTCTCTCAAGGCATTTAACCAACATGCTTTGAATTTTAGTCATAAGATTACATATGACATGAGTTAGGTAATTAAAAAGAAAGGTCATTTTAAGATGAAGCAAACCAGTGGTGAAAATTTAATGATATAATCACCTGGTTCAGATTCAGGATTGGACCCTTCAACTTAACAATGGCACAAAACATCCTTATCTGCTCCTTCTGCAGAATCAAATTCCTCTCCCCCACTTGCTGCTTATCCAAATATGCAATAACATTTTCTTGTTTTGTTTTGTGGGTGGAATAGTGTGCAATATGGTATATGTTTCCAGATATTGGAAAGCAATGAGCAAAGCCACTTATCAAATGAAGTGTGTCACTACTGACCCAAGATTGTGCCTTCAAAACATTCATAGGTTCATGAAAACCAGTTAAGCAATCTCCCAGTGGGACTGCTCAGCAGTGACATTCAGTCCTTAACTTGAGTTTTCCAGGGGCATGGAGTGAAACTGTCAGCTTCATCTGTACTTAGCAAATCTAGATCTGCAAGAACTCTTTCTACTGCTCATATCCTCAGAATCACCGGTACTTCTGCAGAAAAATCCATTTCACTGCCATTTGCAATCTCACACGGCCAAGATATCAGCTTCTTGGCAGCATTTGCAAGTTGCCTTGAAGCCATTTTGTCCTGACACTCTTTTTCCAAAGCAAAGACTCCTTCTGAGACTGACTTTTCCATAAAGTCATGAAGCAGTCCTAGATGGCAATATCCCTTAGTTCTCTGTGTTCTGGCCCATCTGCCCCTCTATCCTGCACCCCTTCGACACCCTCACACTACAAGCTCACTAAGAATGATCTGTGTCACTCCCTAAAGCAGTCTGTCCATTGTAGATGATGTTTCTTAAATAACAGGACGAAATATGGAACAGTGTGGAAATCATTTCATTCCCCTTTCTAGGTTCCCAGAGTAGGTGGAATGCACCATTCTTCTGAGCCAGAAAGATGCTCTCAGCTTTCAATGTCCCAATGTCCCAATGTCCCAATCACAATTTTTTCTTTACTCAATTTCAACTTGGAAGGAAGGAAAGAAGGGGATTTTCAAAGCATGCTGTTAACCATGGTCCCCCAAGCCTGGAAGCCAGTTTTCATGCCCAAGATGTGACCTTCAGAGTATTCAATCAATACACAAGAAATGCTCATTCAGGCTTTCAACAATGTTGTCTTATACCCCTTACTTCCTGCTTTTGTACCACAAAGTCTCACAAAGACTTTTACTACTTCCTTTTAACAAATTTAAAGGCTATCTTGACGTTTCTTCTCTTATTTTCACTCAGAAACGCTATGGTTTGAAATCCTACTTTTTTAGACTAGGCTAGTTGTTTAATTATGTTCTTGTTTTTGGTTTTTGTTGTACTTTAATCTACTCTTTCGATAGAACCTGCTGGTTGAAATGTTGTTTCTAAGCTACTAAATCTTAGGAATTTAATTAGTTTAATTTTTTAAAGCAGTAATTTTCAGTTTATTAGATAAAACAGACTTGTAATATAGCCTTCCTGAAAGCAAAATAAGTCATCTACAGCAAGTGATAAGGAAACTGGGCAAAAAGGAAAAAAAAACATACCTTGAAAAAGATTCTTTTGAAATAAAAATATCAAACCATTGTTATAAAGGAATTTACCAAGAATTGTTATATTTCCTCCATCCTGTTTGCTGGAGGTCAAGAAGACCATCTAGCACTTTGTGTTCATGTCAAAAATCAAATCAGAGCTTCATTCTGTTGTTATTGTTTGGTTGCTAAGTCATATCTGACTCTTTGAAACACCGTGGACTGCAGGATGTCAGACTTCCGTGTCTTTCACTATCTCCCGGAATTTTTTCAAATTCATGTCCTTTGAGTTGGTGATGCTTTCTAACCATCTCATCCTCCACTGCCCTCTTCTCCTTTTTCTTTCTTTCAGTCTTTCCCAGAAACAGAGTCTTTTCAATGAGTCAGCTCTTTGCATCAGATGGTCAAAGTATTGATGCTTCAGCTTCAGCATCAGTCCTTCTGTTGAATATTCAGGTTGACCAGGTTTGGTCTCCTTGCAGAACAAGGGACTCTCCAGAGTCTTCTCTAGCACCACAATTCTAAAGCATCAATTCTTCTGTGTTTAGCCTTCTTTACTATCCATCTCTCACATCCCTACATGTGTGTGTTAGTCATTCAGTCGTGTCCGAATCTTTGCAGTCTCATCGACTGTACCCACCAGGTTCCTCTGTCCATGTAATTCTCCAGGCAAGAATACTAGAGTGGGGTGCCATTCCCTTCTCCAGGGGATCTTCCTGACCCAGGGATCAAACCTAGATCTCCTGAACTGCAGGCAGATTCTTTATCTTCTGAGCCACCAGAGAAGAGCATGACTGCTGGAACTTTGACTTATATAGACCTTTGTTGGCAAAGTGATATCTTTACTTTTCAATACACTGTCTAGGTTTTTCATGGTAATGCAAAGCAAAAAAGAAAAAGGAAGAAAAAGAAAAAGGAAGCCCCTAAACCCCTCCCCAAAGCTTAGCACTGTAAGTCCAGAGTTTAAATTCAAAAAAGGGCAAGTGGCAATTCAAAGAGTTGATGGTGACTGGGTACTTGGCAACACCAATCCTCCTTTACTGTTTTTAGTGTTGTTGTTGGAGGTTTTCTTTGTTTGCTTGTTTGTTTAAACAGACATCTATCCGGTTTTCCCTTAGGCAGTAAAAGCACTAGGCTTTTGTGGTCAGACTAGCTACTCTAACAACCAGCACCTGGTTTTCAAAGGACTTTGATGCATACCAGGGTCTGTTATATGTGGGGGTGACAGGCCAGCAAGCAGCTTTCCTCCAGGTAGTATTCAGAGACCTATGCTATTTCTGTCTTGGGAATGTATCATCCCCTGCGACCTCAGAGACCTCTCTGTGGAAGGGGAAAGAGACTAGAGAAGATGCTAAGTCTTCATTAAAAACAAAATCTGGCCCAGAAATTATAGGCATGCCCTGTCCACACCTACTAGCAATGGAACCAGGAATTGTAGTCCCTGGAGGCATCACTACTTCCACATAAAAACTGCAAATTATGGAAAGGTAAGCATGAAATTCTGGTGCACAATTATCTAAACTTCCATGGTGCCCAAAAGGGCCTCCTCAACTTCTTAACTGATTCATAACCTTCTCCTTACACAATTTCATTCATCATTTAATGAAGTACATTTTGGAAATTCTCATATGCCAGGTATAGTACCAAGCCCTCACAATATAAAGATGTGGTCCTTGCTCCCAAGGATCTCTGGGTTGGTCCTAAATAGAATATAGAGATTGGATCAGTAAAGGAATATATTTGAACACCTGTGCAGGAGAGGTGTTAATTAAATATATAATTACAAGTGATTAACCTAACAGAAGCAGAAGATATTAAGAAAAGGTGGCACAAATACACAGAAGAACTCTACAGAAAAGATCTTCACAACCCAGATAATCACTATGGTGTGATCACTCACCTAGAGCTAGACATCCTGGAATGCGAAGTCAAGGGGGCCTTAGGAAGCATCACTATGAACAAAGTTAGTGGAGATGATGGAATTCCACTTGAGCTGTTTCAAATCCTGAGAGATGATACTGTGAAAGTGCTGCACTCAATATGCCAGCAAATTTGGAAAACTCAACAGTGGCCACAGGACTGGAAAAAGTCAGTTTTCATTCCAATCCCAAAGAAAGGCAATGCCAAAGAATGCTCAAACTACCGCACAATTGCACTCATCTCACATGCTAGCAAAGTAATGCTCAAAATTCTCCAAGCCAGGCTTCAACAGGACATGAACTGTGAACTTCCAGATGTCCAAGCTGGTTTTAGAAAAGGCAGAGGAACCAGAGATCAAATTGCCAACATTCGTTGGATCATGGAAAAAGCAAGAGAGTTCCAGAAAAACATCTATTTCTGCTTTATTGACTACCCCAAAGCCTTTGATTGTGTGGATCACAACAAACTGTGGAAAATTCTTCAAGAGATGGTAACACCAGACCACCTGACCTGCCTCTTGAGAAATCTGTATGCAGGTCAGGAAGCAACAGTTAAAACTGGACATGGAACAACACACTGGTTCCAAATCGAGAAAGGAGTACATCAAGGCTATATTGTCACTTTGCTTATTTATCTTAAATGCAGGCATCATCATGAAAAATGCTAGCCTGGAGGAAGCACAAGCTGTAATCGAGATTGCTGGGAGAATATCAGTAACCTCAGATATGCAGATGACACCACCCTCATGGCAGAAAGCAAAGAAGAACTAAAGAGCCTCTTGATGAAAGTGAAAGAGGAGAATGTTGGCTTAAAGCTCAACATTCAGAAAACAAAGATCATGGCATCTGGTCCCATCACTTCATGGCAGAAAGATGGGGAAACATGGAAACAGTGACAGACTTTATTTTCTTGGGCTCAAAAATCACTGCAGATGGTGACTGCAGTCATGAAATTAAAAGACGCTTGCTCCTTGGAAGAAAAGCTATGACCAACCTAGACAGCATATTCAAAAGCAGAGACATTACTTTGCCAACAAAGGTCCGTCTAGTCAAGGCTATGGTTTTTCCAGTGGTCATGTATGGGTATGTAAGTTGAACTATAAAGAAAGCCGAGCACCAAAGAATTGATGTTGTTGACCTTTGGTGTTAGAGAAGACTCTTGAGAGTGCCTTGGACTGCAAGGAGATCCAACCAGTCCATCCTAAAGGAGATCGGTCCTGAATATTCATTGGAAGGACTGATGCTGAAGCTGAAACTCCAATACTTTGGCCATCTGATGCGAAGAGTGAACTCATTGGAAAAGACCCCAGTGCTGGGAAAGATTGAAGGCAAGAGGAAAAGGGGATGACAGAGGATGAGATGGTTGGATGGCATCATTGACTCAATGGACATGAGTTTGAGTAAGCTCTGGTAGCTGGCGATGGACAGGGAAGCCTGGCATGCTGCAGTCCATGGGGCTGCAAAGAGTTGGACATGACTGAGTGACTGAACTGAACTGAACTGAACTGAAAGTAATGAGAAGGAGAACTGGAGAATATGGAAGAAAAACAGAAGGATTTGCCTTAGGTTGGAGACTGAGGAAGCAAAGGGTAGAGGACAGAAATGATTGTTATGATAAAATAATTCTCCATAGAAGGACCAATTTTTTAGTTGACTGGTTTTCAATGTCTTGTTCACTTTCCCTCAAAAATAGTTTTGAGTTGCTATGCACTCAGTTCCATTATAAGCTGACACCTGAAGTTTTACATTGTAAGTTGACAGGAACAAGCTTTAACACTCAAATGTTTTTCATTTGTCTTCACAAATTCACATTTTTTTCTTATTCAAGTTCTTCCTTAGAGCTTCAGGTGTTTTGTGCTTGAACGTTCTTTTCATTTCTCATCTTACAACAATGTCTCTGCAAAAATATATTCATATAAAGTCAAATTCAGTTTTTAAAATATTTTATTCAAGTGTATGACTAAGTATTATTTTTTTATTTTATGATACTATTATTATGTAATTGATAGCTGTAGAAAAGAGAGTAGCAGTTACCAAGAGTCACACTATTGGGGCACTTTTGTTTTTACTAAAAGAGAAACTAGGAAAGGAAGGAATATTGGAAGGGATGAGGAGTGTCTTTGTATATTGATTTTAAGACAATTACAAAACTCTATGTATTTATTTAAATTCCTAGAACTGGATTCCCCAAAGAGTGAATTTTTCCAAATAAGCGTATATAATTTTCAGAAAGGTATCATTGATGTTTGACCTTTTGTCTTCACAGTCTTCACAGCTATCCTCTTTTTCCTTCTGAAACATCAAAGCTTGTATTTTAGCCAAATGTTATTTTCCTCTGAAGATATTTTCCCTCAACAATATTATCTGCGTTTTCCTCAAATCACTGCTTCGTCTTATTCAGACTCAGCAAATTTTGCAAAATATTAACTCTGGGTGCTGTCTATTTGGGAAGTTTACTTTCCTCCCACTTGACAAACTAAACATTTGAGAAGAGATTAAGCAGTATGAGTGACAATGGAAAGCATGCCATAAGGAGAAAAAAAAAAAATCACAGTATGCAGAGACGCCATCTCTATTGTTATATTTTAGCAAATCATTCTTTTAAACAGTTAAAATTCTTTATTGTTAGTGTTTAGACTCCAGATACTTTCTCCCAAGTATCTGATGAAAACCTACTTACCCTCAACTGCTCAACTTTTCTTTCCATTTTCTTTTATACACTTTATGCCTCACAATTTTTAAAACAGCTAATAACTCCTTTCTCTGAGTTGTGTAGGGGTGGAAACAAATACTGTGGTTAGAAAACCTAACATTGTAGAACTCAGCCTGTTGTATCTACATGTCTCTCCATCAGAGAACCAGTGCCAGCATCCACATCAGTCAGTGGTTATGCAACAATCAGGACACTATTGCAGACTTCCCTGGTGGTCTGGTAGTTAAGAATGTGCCTGATAATGCAGGGGACACGGCTTCGGTCTCTGATCCAGGAAGATTCCACATGCGGCGGGGCAACTAAGTCCATGCGCCACAGCTGCTGAGCAGGAACTCTAGAGCCCTTGCTCTGCAACAAGAGAAACCACCGCAAGGAGAAGCCCGCCTGCTGCAGCTGGAGCATAGCCCCTGCTCGCCACAACCAGAGCAAGTCTGCGGGCAGCAACAAAGACCCAGAGCAGCCAAAACAATAATAATCAATTACATTAGAGAAGAGGTGCTATGCAACTGATTTCTGTAATACTCACTGCCTAAATCTCTTTGCTCAACACTTTGGACTGACTGTCCTGTCAATGTGGTGGCCTGGGTCCAGGTTTAGCACAGTTTACTGTAGAGTTATGCAGCATATCTTCCCTGCTGGCTCAGACGGTAAAGCATCTGCCTACAAAGTGGGTAGACCCAGGTTCAACCCCTGGGTCGGGAAGATCCCCTGGAAAAGGAAATGGCAACCCACTCTAATACTCTTGCTTACAAAATCCCATGGACAGAGGAGCCTGGCAGGCTACAGTCCATGGGGTTGCAAAGAGTTGGACACAACTGAGTGACTTCACTTTTTCTTTCATGCAGCATAGTGAGAGCTGATTAGCCATTTACTGGAGGCCTAGTCCACAGCCCTGCAGACCTTCAGGGCAAGAGGAACTAGCTACCAGCTACACGAGGTGACTTGAAGGGGTCAGAAGAGCTTTTCTGACTATCCAAGTCTGACTGGCTATTTGACGCTTGCAACCCAAGCAGTAGAGTTTAATTCCTTTATTTCAATGACATCCCTCTCTTGAGTTAACGACTTTGGTTTGAGATTTAGAATGTTCTTTGCAGCAGGGTTCCAGCCACGAGAGGCATCACCCAAGAGAGGGTAGCACCTGGTTCTCAGATGGTGAGAGAAGACAGAAATATTCAGTAAACAGTAATAAAGTGAATAAGTACATAGGGATAAAGAGGTAACGCTTGTGGACAGTGGGATCTGAGATGAGGCAGGAGAAGGTAGGGACAGTGGAGAGGCATGGGGGGAGTGGACCTAATTCAAAACCTAACTAGGAAGAACATGGCTTGAAGATAACCTGGCAGGTTAAATTCTGTAGTCAATCGTTGAGTATACCTTAAGGAACTGTAAAATCATTCATTAAGGAGAGATAAGATATTCTTCATTTTGTTACATCAAATGCATTTTTTTGTTTGTTTCAAATTAGAATCTCAGGTGTGGAAAATAATGCAGTTTTCAATTCTGCATAGTATTGGGTTGACCAGGTGTAGGGGTGCTTGAAAGTCTGTGCTGTGGACGGTTCTGCGTTAAACCTGCGTGAATGGTTTCTCTGATCAACAGCGTGCTTTACAGTTGCCAATTATTTTCTCTCTTCTCCCTCCACCTTTTTCAACAAGTTTCCATGTACCATTATTTTCCACAGAAATGATTCCACAAGAAAAGTCCTCTAAGAGTTTATTTCCCCTTAGAAGCCTGAAAAAAAACAAATCAAACACTGAGTATCTCTTTTCTTCATTTTTACCCTCATACCAAGAGCAAGTATTTTTCCTCTCCTTCAACATATCTTTTTCGAGGTTCATCAATCCTGGCTGTATTTCTAACACAAACTTCAAAAGGGAGTCAGTATAATATGGGTTTGTCACCAGCTACTTTCCAGATATATTGCCCTAAATCATAAACACTGAAAAATTTTTTGATAAGTTTATATGCTTTGCTGAACATAAAGTAGACCCAGAGATGCAGAGATACAAACAGAGATTTTAAATCATGCTGAGGTTAAATCTGGTGTCAATAAAGCTAGACAAACCAGAGACTTAATGTATTAGTTTCAAATTGTGGGCAACAAGGCATGTAAGCCTTGAGATGTGTACAGGGGTGCAGACAGGGAAGAGCATTGGCTGGCTTTAGAGTTGCCTTGTTACCTCCAGGAATCAAAGACAATTTACATCAAGGTTCACATGAGTAGTGTTAGTTCCAAACTTCCCTGATGTTAATGAGGATCCCATCTGCTGGACCCCAGGTGTCACCAGGCAGAGGTGAGGCACTAAGTCAGGTGGGTGGCAGACTTTGAGTTTGGGGTGGTCCATTTAATTTGGAACAAGACCTCTGTCAGTGGCTGGCACTAAGGGAGACAGCACTCAGCTGCCAAATTGCAGGGAATGTCAAGCGGCAGGCATGTTGACAAGATCCTAGTCATTTGGGCTGGCATTCAAGGCAAGTCTCCAATTCCAGCAGGGGAACCAAAGTACTGAGCAGAAATAAAGAGATAAAAGCCATCATAGAGATTATCCCACACAGCAGGCTAAGACTGGATGGACAGACAGCTGCTCACTGCAGGAAAGCCAGAATGATGGGCATAAGACCTAGGTGAAGCCCCCTCCAGTCTCACATATGATTTGATTAAAGTGGACAAAGGTACTTGGTGGAACCAAGTCGGGGGTGTGAAAGCACAGACCGTGCAGTTGAATGGAGCTATAGAAAGCAGAAGTAGACCCTCAATAAAAAAGGGCTGGAGTTTGTCTCAGCCATAAAATTTAATCCCATTCTTTGGCATAGAGTCACTTGGGATTCTGAATTAATCAGTGTTTTGACCTATCTAGTTAATAATGATTCTGCCCATTACTGGCTTTGCCCCAATGGACTCAAACTAAATGAAAGGTTTAAATCAGTTACTCAAATATTCTGTTTCTACAGGTGTGCAAACAAAGTGAGCAGTAAAGCCTGGATGGTGAGCCCCTTTCTAAGAGTGAGGATGACCAGGTGGCACTATTTGACATTTAATGAGATGATATTTGAGAGGAATATCTCTCTAACTCCAAATGTGTCTTCTCAACTAAGCTGCCAGCATCTGCACGTCCACCATTAGGGTTTAACTCCTTCAGAATTGTTTTCCTGGCATCTTATCCCAGAGGCATTTCCTGGAATACAAATTGATTTGCATGTTATTGAATTATCAGTGGTTTCTCCTACCTCTAATATCAGGGACCTGGCAACAGGAGAGAATAAGAATGTGGGATTTTAAAGAATCAGTTCTGAAACGGAGTAAAAGATGAGAGAAGTAACAGGACAAGTGCTTGTGTTTACCTACAAAACTGAAACTGCTCCATTAAGCGTTAAGGGAAATAAATGGAGGAAAAGACAAAGAAAGGCACGGGGGCCTAAAAACCGGCCTAGGCTGTTCCAAGAAGTTCCCAGTAACTTTGAAGGCATCACACCCCAGGGTTTGGTGGAAAATTTTAAAGGATATTAAAAATCCTCTCATATGCTTAGAACTTGTCTGGGATCTGTTCTAATCGATTGGATACTTCCTGTTAAATAACATCCTCAAATTAAATAACTAAGTGACCTTCCAACAGGGTTTAATTTCTAATCCATTACAAATATTTTTTTTTCAAAGCCACTCCTGTTTCTGCATCCATCTCCACTCTGACCCAGTGCCAGCCCTCATATTCTGTCACCTGACCTATACCACCAGAGAAGGCAACGGCACCCCACTCCAGTGCTCTTGCCTGGAGAATCCCAGGGACAGGGAAGCCTAGTGGGCTGCCGTCTATGGGGTCGCACAGAATCGGACACAGCTGAAGCAACGCAGCAGCAGCAGCAGCAGCAGACCTATTCCACTGCCCCCTGACCGGCCTCTCTTCATCCCTCTAATTCCGCTGCATTGAACTGAATAAACGCAAACCGCATTTAGACATTCTTCTGTTCCGCAGTTCTTTGATGGTTCTCATCTACCTACAGCATCAGGGCCGAATGCCTTCCCCTATTTCACCATCACTTTCTCTTCTAGCTTTTCCCTCTAGCTTTTTCACTAGTTGCCTCACACTAGACTTTGCAAGAGCACCAAACCGCTTATAGTTTCCCACATATATCGTGCCACATCATGTATTCTTGAAGCTACCAGAATGACTGAACTCATACAAACTAAGTACCACTATATTATGAAGAAGCGACAAAGTTTATGTAGAACCCAGGCCAGCCCTGTGGGCTCCCATTTGTGTTTTCCTTTCCCTTTCGTTTAGAGAAGATCAGTTTCACTGGAAAGACTTTGGAAAATGCAGACATCAGTAGGTTCCTAGGCATTATCGAACATTTATGAATCATCCACTGACTACCAAGTTAGGTATACAATATGAGCATAGTCATACAATCATGACTATATCATTATAATATATATTTGATAGAGTATCCTTAAATGCTATAAACAAAAACTATGAAAATTCTTTCTCAGTTTATAAGGTGAATCTTTTTTTGAAACTCAAAGAGGTTCATTTAGGTTAAGGAAATGACAGAACACCAAGGGGGCAATGCTGGAGTCCCAAGTCTTTCCTTCATGTGTTCACAGTGATTTTTAGTGACCCTGAGTGAATCTGTCCATCAGGGTTAGACTCATATTTACCAAGCTCATGAGACTGAGATATAGAAAGTCAGAAGGGCAATTTTTTCATTATTGAGAAGTATAACTGCAGAAGGGGCTAGTCAGTTTTAAATGCCACTCAACACACTTTTGCCCAGTATTCGAAGTATAATCAAGATCCTGGTTTAGTAATTTGTAATGAGAATCAAAACTGCTGAGACATCAAACATTCAAGCCCTCTGCCTAGCACTTGTTCTCCCTGTAGGCATATGGGGAGCAAAAGAAGGAGTTTCTTGAGGAAAATGAAATCAAATCAATAATAGTTAGCAGCATGATATGAATGTTTAATAACAATGACCTGAAATAATGTATGGATAGGACTCAGTCTTCTCTCAAGACCATAATACTGGCTGGCTTACATAATATTTGACACTTGAATCCACATTTTTATTTACTTCCATAGGATACCTTACAAACGCCATGACCTTTTTAAAGATACAGTAATAAATTCAATAACTCACTTCTTGACAGTCAGGAAGCCATTTTCTCTTAAACCAAAGTTCGCACATGTCCGCTCCACTCTATTATATATAGTTTCTAAACTGAGCTCTCAGAGAATAATTTTATTTCTGCCATTTCCAAATTCTTAGAAAATGGAAAATAAATTTTAATATTCAAGAGCTCTTAAAATCCAATAAAGAATATTTAAGATATTCTGATAGAAAAACTGGTGAAAAGCAATGTGAGGTGGCAACTTAAAAAAAAATCCCAAAATTTATATCAACAATTTCATTCTCTCTAGGACTGAGAGAAATGCAAATTTCAACTAAGTCTATGACTAAATGGCTTTATTTGCCCTATAAAATCCCCCCCCACACACACACACTATATATATATATATATATATATATATACACATACACAGAAATATATGCATATATACATATCCACATATGTATCTATATGTGTGTGCATGTACTAAGTCACTTCAGTCATATCCAACTCTTTTCAACCACATGGACTATAGCCCACCAGGCTCCTCTGCCCATGGGATTCTCCAGGCAAGAATACTGGAGCGATTTGCCATTTCCCTCTCCAGGGGATCTTCCCAACCCAGGGATCAAACCCACGGCTCTTATGTGTCTTCCATTCACAGACGGGTACTTTCAATTCAGTTCAGTTCAGTCACTCAGTCGTGTCCAGCTCTTTGCAACCCCATGGGCAGATGGGTACTTTACCACTAGTGTATATTTACCACCATATGTGTGTATATATATATATATATATATATATATATATATGATCTCAGAATCAGTGTAAGTAAGGTGAAATAGGTACTCTGGTATATGCCCTTCGTGATCAAAATCTGTCATTTCTGTATCAGCATCTCTTTGAATGGGCCTGAGATGCAAGTTCTAAAAACTCCCCGGGTAATTCTGAGGCCACTAGCATATGGACAGTTGTTTGGGATTCATCTTCTATGCTCCAGGATAAATTTTCCTATTTGTATCCTACTTGTAGTTAATAGACTCTTTAAAAATCCCAGCTATGATAAAGCAATAAAGAGTTGCATTAACGATAATCATACTCACACAGCCTTTGGGTTGCACCAGGTGACAAGGGGGCAGCACACTGAGCTGACCCTGTCTTTCCCCTTCTGTCCTGCTACACTCAGTGCCAGCTGCAAAGACATAGCATTTGCAGGCAGGCTTATTGTCACACTGACGTCCGAGTGATGGTGATCCACAAACACTGTGGCAGCCTTCTTAGCATCTTACTTAACCTGCGTCAGTTCTTAGGAAGCATTCCTCCCAAGAAATGTGAAGCAGGAATGGCAGGGAAATGAACTTCCTCCTCATTTCCTGGTTCTCCTTTGCATCCCTGGTAAGTAGCACAGTATATACTTCCCAAAGATGAGGCCAGAGCTCATGCCTGCGGCCTTTCCTGGCCTCTCCAGCCCACCTTGACCCTCGCCTTCCTTGGTATCACATATTCTCGGGACCACTCAGCTTTGTCCTCTAATAGTATCATTAGGCATTCAATCTTCATAGAAAGCAGTTTTGCAAGGATATGTATCAAGAAGTTTAAAATGATTCATGTACTTGAGTAAGTAGTTCTATTTTTAAGTATTTATCATAAGGAAATAATCAGTATTTTTTATGAGGAAAGGACAATTATTGCCACATTATTTATATAACCTCTGATTAAGGGAAAGGAATATGTAATGTTTATGTAAAAGGATATTTATTGCAACATTATTTATAACACTCATGAATTTAGAAACACGTTAGAGATTCAACCATCGGCTAGTGGTTAAATAAAATCTCAACAGTTAGATGCTAGAAAGCTGGGTAGTTGTTAAAACATATGTTTTCGATTTATAAGACAGAAAAGGGAAATGTCGATAATAGAACTGGGGGCATTAAAAATTGCAGTGCAATACCATTTCAATTTTGCTTAAAAAAGGTGTGTGTGTATGTATTTTATAAATGACTTGAGGGAATATACCCAAAACTGAACAGTCTGGGAGATAGAATTAGGGTAATATTTATTTCATCCCTTTTTCTTCAGATTTCCTCTAACAGCATGTTACTTTTCAACTTAAAATAATTTTTATCACAAAGTAATAACTGAACATGAAAGTGAAAGTATTAGTTGCTCAGCCATGTCCAACTCTTTGCAACCTGATGGACTGTAGCCTCTCAGGTTACTCTGTCCATGGGATTCTCCAGGCAAGAATACTAGAGTGGGTAGCCATTCCCTTCTCCAGGGGATCTTCCCAACCCAGGGATCGAACGAGGGTCTCCGCTATTACAGGCAGATTCTTAACCATCTGAGCCATCAGGGAAGCCCTATATAATTAAACATAATAATAAATAAATGAAAAATAGCTATCTCCTGAATTAACCTGTGCTTCCCCAATCCTGCTCCCCAGAGGCAACCACCAGGCCTTTTTTAGTTTTTTCCCTTCTCATGGTTACCTCTATATTGCCAAATAATATTCACATGATACTATTTATTGTTTAGTAAATTATAAATATTCTCTTTACTGTGTTAAAGTAGATGTCAATTTCTATCTCTTATACAATATCCCTGCTCTTGCTCCATCCTCATGATGTACCTATATTATTTTCAGTTAATATTATAAAAGGGTTTTATTGGCATGACTACGTCACTTTTATTTACTGCAGAGTAAAATAGGTTATCATAAATATATTACATTTCCTTTCTTATTTGATGTTTTCTTTTGTAGCTGCAAGTTCCTTGCTGCCTTTTTATCTGCTTCCAGTGTCTTCCAGATAACAATGTCTTTAGCTCCCTGACAGATATTCTATCAAGGTATTCTGCCAGTGCCCCGATGTGTCAGGGAGATGCTCTTGCAGAACCATTGTTCTTCTTCTCTAGTCTAGGTGATTCATCTCTAGACCTGCTCACTGCTGTCATCATTAGATATTTTTTCCTAAATCCGAGGCAATTTTTTCACTTGGATAACTTCCTCATTTGTTTAGTACATACTAGCTTTTAAAGCAAGGGTCTTTAAGAGTCAAACATTTTGAATTCTTATGGCTTAAAATGCTGTTATTATACCTTCACAATTAAGAGTGTGGTTCAGTTTAATTTTTTTTGGTTTATATTTTTAAGTTATTAGGAGCATACAAATTTAGGACTATTACCTTTTCCTGTTAGAATAAACATTTTATTTTGAAATGTCACTCTTTATATATAGTAATGCTCAAAAATTTACTTTGCCCAGTGTAAACATAGCTACACTCAGTTTTCATTCAGTTGATGTTTACGTAGTACATCTTTTAGCATCCTTTTACTCTGAATTTTGAGATTTTTGTTCAATGTGTGTGTCTTTTAAAGCAGCTCAGAGCATTTTTTTTTTTTTTTGCTTTTGTTTTTAGTCTGGTCTGAGCATATTATTTTTTAAATAGTCTATTTACCTTTAATGAAATTACTGATATCTTTGGGTGTAAATCTATATATCTATTTTTTAAAATTTGTCTCACCTGTTCTTTGTTAGATTTTTCTTTTTTGTTTTCTTCTACATTAATAAATATTTAATTATTTTAAAATTTCCTCTATTTTCTTCTTTTGTCAGATAGTCTTTATTTTTTTTCAGTGTTTACACTAAAGACAACAACATATATCTCCTTGATTTAGAGCCTACTAACCCAGGTCTCCCACATTGCAGGCAGATGCTTTAACCTCTGCACCACCAGGGAAGCCCACTAACTTACAGGAAATTCTACTAAAAAGTCATCATTATGGTACACAGGCCACCTTGTCTGCGTTGTCACTAGATAGACGATGCAAAAATACTTAAAAACACTTAACTCCATTTATTACATTCTAGTTATGCTTTTGTTGTCCTGTATTTTAATTCCACATACACTATAATCCATAAACTCCACTTTTTACCTCCCCAGCACCATGAGAGTGCTAAACGCCTCCACACTAGTGCGGGCCTTTTGCTTCCTGGCTACTGAGCCCCGTGCCCCTAATAAGTGTACCCTACATCTTTCAGTGAATGTGTGCTAAGAGAAACCTTAAAAGCTATATGAGATTCATATAAGATGACTAGGTTAGAAGGAGGTGGATATTCTAAATGCAGGGGAGTAATAAGAGCTAAAGATACAAAGGCCAGAATTCAAATGACGCTTTGGGGCATGGTAATTAAGCAGTCTAATTAGAATGAAGTGTGTGTCCTGAGCAATACTACCAACAAAATTCTAGGAAGATGCATTGACATCAGTCTGTAGATGATTTAGCAATCCAAAAAGGCACATACAGATTCTCTCTGGGAGGCAACAGAAAATCATGAGAGTTTTACAATGGGTATATGACACTGAAGAAGCAATATTTTGGAAAGATTATTTTAATAAACCTGCAAATGTTAGTATACATTCAGCAGATTGGGAGAAAATCTATAATTTTTAGATGGGCCAAAAAAAAGTTGAATATAGTTAAGAAAATGTTACATCAACCACAGTTAGATGACATAAGGAAATTATAGAACACAAAAAAAGTAACTCATGCCTAAAGTTGAGGATAGTAATTATCTCCTGGGGCTCCTTTAGAAAGGATTCTATCAAAGAAGAGTCTTTGCCTAAAAGAAGGATCTTCAGAAGTCTAGTTCTGCTTCCCCGATGCTCTCTGGCACAATGTGAGTATAAAGGAATTTATTCCTGTAATATCAAGAGGGTGCTAATGATGGTATTTTTATCCCTCCCCACATTAGGGGAAAATAACCAGCTGTTTATAAAACTTGGGTGTTTCACATGAATAAATCTATAGGGAAAGGAGATATTATGATATTATTTGATCATTTGAAAGTTATCCTTTTGAAACTTATCAAAGTCCAGAGTGCTGTCAGCTATGTATTTCAACGCTAGCAGTTATTAGCGTCTTCAGAATGGGGATGTATACTAATTGCACTTGTTAACTGTTCTGTGTCTACGTGCTTCAGCAGGATGGAAGCAAGCATGACACAGGACTGCTAAATACTAAAGAGCGGGATCTGGAGAGCCATCCCAGTCACAGCATGGGATGGCTAACAATCGCATGATGACTTGCAATCAAAACATCTGATTAGGTTTCCTTCGGAGGAGCGAGACGCTTTAATACGAAAATGAAGGCCCACTCTTTCTCTCTCTCTCTCTCTGACCCTCACTGTCTCCTCCTTCCTATCCAGCCCCTCAAATCCATAAATATTCCACTTTAAATACAGAGGCACAGAAACTGCCTCTGATGTTAGTGTCAACTCTATTATTTTGCTATGTTTAAAGTCATATGTAATCTATTGGTATCTAGTGATGCTGATTCTTTTACAAATAGAACATCTCGGTGGCCATCCAATAGTCACAGATGGGACCAGTTAGTTTCCAGCTCAGTCTCCTTCAGGGAATTTTCCCCTTTCATCTGGTTATACCACTGTCTTTCAACTGCCTGGAAATAGTGAAGAGGGTGGCTCCATCTTTCGCTAGTGGAGCATTGGTGCTGTTATTTTGTCGGTAGGGTACTCTGGGATGCAAGATGCCTTGTTATGTACATTCAAGCTATTACGACTAATTGTTCAATTAATTTGCTTTTGTAGGTGGATAAAAGTAATGGGTTTGGCTTGTTTGTCGAAATGCCCCCTTAAGCACGATTACACTGCCTTACCTGCACAAAGGCGGTCCGTGTGCCTCCTCAGATAATTGTCACTGGAGAAGGCTCCATATGCTAATGAGCTCTCTCTATCACTGAGAGACAAACATCCCTGCAAGACTTCTCTAAGGCATGCTGATGTATCAAGCTAAGGAGAGGCCCGCCTCATCACAAGAAGAACCGGAATGCTCCAAGTGCTACATCGTCATTTTCAGCTCATCTGCGGCATTAGCATTTTGCTATTATCATTCATTTCCTTGCTCCACATTCTCCAGGGTAATAGATGTGCTGTGTCCTCAGGGTGCCTCCCACCCACAGATTCAGCGTATGCCCCCAACACAGAGCCACAGATTACATGCATGAAGGTACAGAGTACAACTGTAACTTACCAGGATCTGGGGAGGGAGTGAAGAGGCAGTAAAGAGACGAGAAGTGTGTTCTCACCTCTGTGGCTCTGAGTCCACAGCAGTGGCTAAGGTGCGGGTACGAGACTTTTGAATCACTCCATTTCCATGGGCAACTTCTCACTGTCTGGTCACACAGGATATAGGATTTTATAGTAAATGGATAACAGCATCTTAGGCTCTCCAGATATCAGCTTATAACACAATAAAGCCAGTTGAGGTTGCCACAGGCAGCAACCAGAGATAACTAATTAGCTAAAAAGTAAAATATAAATGATGATTCTATCAATGACAATCCCGTCTGTGTTTTGATAAAGCATTTTGAACTGCGCGCATCCCTTTCATGAGCTGATGTCACTGGGTCTCCCGGCAACACTGGATTGACTGACTAGGTTGGCTTTGCAAATTATTGCTTCTATCTGTACCGAGTTCTCTCTCCATGTCAGATACTCCCCTAGGAGGATCTGAGTATAAAACATTTCTTACCCAGAAGGCTAAGCCTGGTAACTCTTCCATGTGACATGCTACTGTAGAGGTTAAAGATCCCCAGCCAACTCTCCCTTGACTGAGATAGCTAGGAAACAATTTGGCCACCTACTGCTTGATGACCTGTTTCTGGGGGAGTGGGTCTTCTCCTTTCCCTGTCCTCAAACAGACTCAGCAGCACCCAATACTGTCCAACAACGCATTGCTTCAGAGGGTTGCTGATCACCCCACATGTCTGGATCATGTTCATTTCACCAGACTGTGGGCTTCTAGCCTGCAAATCTTTTCAGTCCTTTCAGTACAGGGCACAGTACTGTGTACACAACCTGTATGCATGTTTTGACCAATATTTTCCAAATATGGTCATGAAACCAAGGCACTAGGTGAACTGATTAAAAAAATACAGATCTCCAGGATACATTCCATATATTCTGAATCAGACTCTAGAAATGAGAGCCTGGAATCTCTATTGTTTTTAAACATCACAGGTGATTATTGAGACACAAGCCTATGGCAGAGAAACCATTGATATAAGGATAAACATTTCTTATCTTGTTTTCCATCATAAAATTCCTGACCTATGTTCCATTTGTAGCTCAAAATTAATAAAATCTTTGATCAAGTGAAACTGGATAATTATGTGACTCATAATCCTAACCACCGTCTTTTACATATGTGTACAGATTTGTATTCATTGTGTTTATCCTGTTCCCTGGTCCTGGGCCCAGATGACAAGGCCTTGGCGAACCAATCTAATTAACTTCTTACAGTCCTTTTGGACTCTGCCCCAGTTGTACAAACACAGATTTTGCAAGCAGGAACAAACACCAGTTAGTTACACCGAAATCATGTGTGGTGTTAGTCTGCACAGAAATTGTGGCAGCAGTTGGCATCTTAATTAACCTGCTTCATCGCTCTGGGAATATTCCTCATAAGAAATGGGAAGCAACAGAAATTGCACCAGCAGTCTCCTCAACACTCGGTTTCACTTGGCATCACTGGTGAGTGGCACTGAGTAAAAGCCAAGGCCAGTTCTCCCGCCGAGGCCTGGTCACTTGAGTCCCCAGTATCTGCCTCCCTCTGTATTCTGAAAACTAGACCCTTGGTACCACCCAGTATGGCCCCGAGAATGCATTGCTTCTTAGTGTTGCTAACATTCCATATGTTTGGAACATGTTCCTTTCATTAGTTTGTGGATTTCTAGACAAGGACTAGCCTACAAGTCTTTTTTAAATACTCTCAGCACACAGCAAGTTATCATGATTTAAGCATGATTTCATTGCTTATACTTACTACTGCTCATTTATTTTATTAACAGCAAACTCTACCAATAACTTGCCAGAAGGCCTCATTTGAAATGTACTCTATCTTTGTGTTCAATCACCAGGAATTTCTTGTTTTTAAACCAGAGTTTAGGTATATAGTTATGAAAGATTTTGCTACCTAATAGTCAAGACTGCTGCTACTGCTAAGTTGCTTCAGTCGTGTTCAACCTTACGAGACTCCATGGACGGAAGCCCACCAGGCTCCTCCATCCGTGGGATTTTCCAGGCAAGAGTACTGGAGTGGGGCGTCATTGCCTTCTCCGAATATTCAAGACTAGGGGTATGAATATTACATATTCTGTACTCCTCAATCTATATCTAAATGTAACCCCAGTTCAAATCTCTCCTGCCTGAAAATTATTATCATTTATATTTGTTTGATATGTTAAACTCAACTAAAATATAGCTTTTTTTCTTCTTCTTTTATTTAAAGAGCAGTGCTCCTCAAAGTATGATGTCCAAAGCAGAAGCATCACCTGGGAACTTGTTAGAAAGGCAAATTCTCCAGCCCCACCCAGACCTACTGAGTTAGTCATACAGATGAATCTGATGCACTCAAAGTTTAAGGACCATTGCTCTAGTGAATAACTATTAGATCTTTTTCTATACTGAATAATCAATTCAACATCTATTCAACATCTATTCACTTCCATTTTTAATTGTCATATTAGTTGACGCCAAATGATAATTTCTAGTTGGCCTTATCATTTACTGTCTAATCAATCTGGTCATCAGATCTGCAAAATTGAATTGATCCTCTAATTCCTGAGAATGGATCAGACCACCAACCTGCCAAGGGCAAATATGACTGAACATAGAGCCTTCATTCATAAATCATTCAAATTATGAAACAGGGAACTCAACTGGAAGTAAAATTTTTCTTTCTCACATAATGCATAGAATGGATTTTAAAAGGTAATTCCAGCTGGATGAGACACCTACTGGAAAAAAAGTTCAATTTGCCAATATCCACACATACTCTCTCAAGAGTCTCAGTGTTTTTCAGAGTTTTGCAATGATTTACTCATTCACTCTAAACTTACACCTTTCTTTTCATTTGTTCTTCTCAGAGACATATAAACCTAGTGAAAAGGTAAAATGAGGCAAGCTCAAAATTGTCTGAAAGACGAATTTATCTGGGAATAGCAAAAGAACTGCAATTTGGCACATGCCAACTGTAGCAAGCTATGGACAAGTCTGTTGAGGGCTTGGAGTAGGTTGTATTTACAGTCAGGATGTATAGAGAATAGACAGTTAGTTAACATCAAAATGAGTAGAGAGTAGCTTGAAAATTCCCCAAGCAGACAAAACCAGTCTTCTACAAACAAAGTTCATTTCAGCTTATTTTGCAGGACTAACCCAACCTGGGTCATTTCTTGGGCATTCCTCTGGAAACCATAAGCACAATTTCCCGAGGTTAAATTGAGCCAATCCCTGACCAGCTTTATATTATCTAAGAGAATCCCAATATTATCCATTTTCTCAGTCCTTAAGTTTTGTTCTTCTGAGGGCACTATGCATGAAACTTTCTATTTCATTTCCTCCAGTTCTATTTTAGACTGAAATTCTTTCACAGATGCAAGGTAAGGCATAAAGATTACAGGCCTGACCTCCTAAGAAACATTCTTGAAAGTAAACATCCTAAGGAGTGCCCTCACCTTTACCCTTTCAAATGGCTCCTTTGGATGTCTGTTCCCAGGGTTAAAATTGCAGCTGTCTGAGACCTGGTTTAGAAGAGGTCCTTTACCACCACAAACACATTAGTTTAAATAACCCATCGGTGGACCAATTTTTATATTGGAGGGGCAATTACCATTTTTTAAAATGTCCATTTAATTATACTAATCCAAGCATGTTGAACAAGGTGAATGATGAAAGCCAGGTGACAGAAAACCAGCATTAGAGCTTTTATCGTCCTAAATGTACCTGGTTCTGTCTTATGTTTTGAAATCTGGACCTGAAGGTCATTCTGACATCAGTGGGGCCATGTACAAATTCTGTTAAAGATGACTCAGGTTTCTAAGTTTCAGTACACTGGTGAAAACACACATTTAATCTTTTAGAAAGTCTTCGCTGAGCTTCTATACTACTTAATGCTGAGTTTCAAACAGCAGTCAAGATCAACACAGCGCCTCTCTTGAGAGAGCTGCTGTTATTTTAAGTAATACCTTTATCATTCCAGTCTTCAGGTAGCCTGAGATTGCTGACATATTTCCGTGATTAATGGTGAAATTGTAATTGTGCAATTATTGTCATCCCTCTTTAAGTTTAAAAAAATGAGTATATCTTAGCCCCTTTTGTATCCAGTCATTTTATACAGGTTGATTCAAGCAAGTTGCCATTCTCAGTCTAGATGTCAAAGTAGTGAACAAGGATAGCAAGGCTTACCACACTCAGGTACCATGTTAACCAATATTATGCTTAGCTTCCTAAACTGACACATAATCAGAAGGGATAAATGTATACAACACCAATATTATCTAAATGCATCCAGTATTTTAATTAATTTAATCCTCATTATAACCCAGGGTGCATACTCGGTCCCTTCAGTCACGTCCAACGCTTTGCAACCCTATGGACTATATCCTGCCAGACCCCTCTGTCCATGGGATTCTCCAGGCAAGAATACTGCCAGGCCCTCCTCCAGGGGATATTCCTGACACAAGGATCAAAACTGGGTCATCTATATCTCCTGCATTGCAGGTGGAATCGTTACTGCTGAGCCACCAAGGAAGCCCATAACTCAAGAAGATGTGTGCTTTTATGATCCTATTTTACAGATGGGTAAACTGAGGCAAAGAGTGATAGAAAAACTTCAACCAAGTTCACATAACTAGATGGGGCAGAAACAACTTCTAACCCAAGCAGTCTGACTCCAGAGTCAGTGTTCTTGATTTTTATAATGAAATGACAATTAATATAGTATGAAAATAAATAAAGCATTCATGACTAAAAGAGCCTGTATGACTGTATCTACAATTAAACTTTGCAAAGTCCCTTCTCTCTCTGGGCACTGGCACAGCACTTGACCTTCTATGGGCCGAGAAGGCTGGGTCTGTCTACATCCCTGATTTTATTGCTCCCAATTGCTCCCAAGTACTGGTTCTCTTCAAATGCTTTAAACTCCCATAACCCCGAATCCTTGGTTTTCCTGAAAAACTAGCTGTCACAATTTTGAGCCCACCATCCCTGTTTGAATCTGGTTTCTTGTCCGGGGTCTTTAAAGCAAGGCCTTTGCTTACTGTAATTTCCGCATGACACTGCCCGCCTCATACACTGTCTGAGAGTGTCCCTTCCTTTCACTCTGCTACTTTTTCTGTCTGATTTAAATTAGGAGCTATATTTTTACCTTTCTCATCCTTCTGGATCTGGAAACAGGAAAAGTAAGTTTCTTCATCAGAAATTATCGCAAATCCTTAATCAAGAGCAAACAGAGCTCACACAGTAGCCTCAACCTTTTCTAGTCTATTAATATGCATGAGCTCAAGACAATGTAATATTTTATCATATTGTATGTACAGTTGCACAATACTACCATGCGAGCGATCTTGCAGATATATTTGTGGCTGGCTCCTTTATTTTCATCTCTGTTCAAATGTACTTACTCAGAAAAGTCTCCCTTGTACAAAATAAGACAAACCCACCTCCAGTCTCTGGCTAAACCCCTCAGCTCCTTGGGAACAGGGAATTCTCCTACCTCATTTAGTTCTCCAGTGTCTGGGAAAATGGCTTTCCTGGTGGCTCAGCAGTAAAGAACCCACCTGCAATTCAGGACCAAAGGAGATGAAGGTTCAGTCCCTGGGACAGGAAGATCCCCTGGAGAGAGGCATGGCAACCCACTCCAATATTCTTGCCTGGGGAATTCCATGGACAGAGGGAACTGGTGGGCCACAGTCCATGGGATCACAAAGAGTCAGACATTATTTAAGCAACTTAGCATGCACACACATCTAGAAAAATGCTTGGAAGAGTCATTGGAAGAGTCATTCACATTTATTTTAAAGTGAAGTAAAGAAGATACTGTTCTAATCTTTAAGAAGGTTAAAAATCTCAACAAAATTAAGCTTTAAAACAGATTTGCTGAGTGTTTATGTTACCAACATTCATTTGGTAAAGATGTAAAAAGTAGAGATATGAACATTTGTATTTATACCTTGTCAATGTATACTAATTTATTAAATTAAACACACTTAAGTAACATAAACATCACAGGTGCTCTGAAATGGGACTTCTATTGGTCAAGAATTCTTTCTTCTACTTTCTGTGTAGCTAGTGAAATGACCTCTTGTTCAGGAACACTAGATTAAAGACAAAGAGGCAACTGTGCTTCTAAGGTCTATATTCTGTGAAATGTGACTCCAAACAGGAGAATTGTTTTTTTGTGATGAATTTCCTGCTCCACAATAAAGATAACTTTAAAGAACACATACTCTAACCTTTAAAAAGTTCTTGAGCCAGATGGCATTAATTTTTTAAAACTCCAGTGATGGGAGCAGTAGCTCCCACACAGGAAGCACGACCCAGTAAAATGTGCTGGTGTTGACGCTGGAAGACCTTAGATTACTCCAACTCTTTAGGTGCTCAGATGTACCCAGCCCGTAACGCTTTAATAGTCGTACCTGTGTGTGTGTGTGTGTGTGTGTGTGCATGCGTGCACGCTTCTGTTTTTCTCCCCCTTCTCATACACACTAAGATTATTAAAATAATGTGTTACATATGCAATAGCATGTGACTTACATAGCATGTTTAAAAGTGGGTAAATTATGCCTTCTGCAAAAGACAGAGACAGTGAAATTTAGGATTAGAATTATATATGCTGAAACACACCACCTTCTCCTTGTTTTGGACTAACTCCTCTCTCTTTCAAGAATAAGTTCAAGCTCCACTGTTTAGTACTTAGCTGTACTTAGAATTCAGTACCAAAGAATGTAACATTGGCTTCTTCTCGAATTGTCCCTTAGTTAAATTAGAATACCTGTACACCAATTATGTGGATAAGAGGAGATTAATAGATCGTCACTGATCTTAGAGTAGATTGTAGACCACAGAAATCACAAGCTCAGCATCCTAATTTTATAGAGAGGAAGTTGAGAACCAAAAAAGTCCAGTGACTTTCACAAAGATCACTTAGTTAAGAAAATGACAGAGACCGAATCACGACCTAAGTTGTTAGATATCTAAGGAAGAGGTTTTGGTTTTAACCACATAAGAGTGCTCAATCAAATATGCTTAGAAATAATTTGACGAAGCCAGTTCATATACATTTGCGGCATAACTATAGCTCAGTGTGTTATAAACAAGATATTGTAGTGAAGCCACAGAAAATGATTTCATTCTCAACTAAGATTATCCAAAACGTGTAAAGCAGAACACAAGCCTCATAGAAACTAGCTGTCATTACAAAATGGACTTTTAACTAGGATAGAAAGCCAGGAAGGACACTGTTCCCCATCATAACAAAAACAAGAACCACTTAATCTGTAAAATTATAAAAATTTTTGAGCCCATCAGGGACCTTGGGTTATACGGCAGTCAGCTGGCCTAAATACTAGTAAAATCAGGCACTGGTTCATCTGTGCCAGAGCATAAGAGGACGATGGGACACTACACAGTGGATACAAGGAATTTGGCTAATCTTTTTTAAATGAATTGCTAAATGCTGAATGTGGAACAATATGAGGGTGTAGAAACCCTGATGTTGGGGAGCTACGTATACAACATGAATTGTCATCCTCAGGCTTTTCTTTACAGGCTTCCATTCGAGGCTCATGAAAAGGACTGAAGGTGATGTAAGAACATCTTAGTCTCAGTGTGAGCCTCAGGGGGAGGAAAGTCAGAAAAGTCCCACCTGCATGCTTTTTCTTTCAGAAGCAAAAGCTTTACGAGGCTGTGCAAAGGTACCAAGCACAATGGCCCTAGGACACAGTGGAAGACCCGGTGCAGTTGCACATAAAGAACACGAGAAAGTACGGGAGAGAAATGGGAAACCATCCTGGCTTCAGATCATTTTTGTTCAGTTGCTAAGTCGAGTCTGAACTTTGTAACCCCATGGACTGCAGCATGCCAGGCTTCCCTGTCCTTCAACATCTCCTGGAATTTGCTCAAACTCATATCCATTGAGTTGGTGATGCCATTCAACATCTCATCCTCTGTCGTCCCCATCTCTTCCTGCCTACTTCTGGGGAGAGATGAGATCACTGAGAAGGATGTACTCCTAAGCCCCAGATGCTGAGCCTGATTGAGGCTGAGGCTGGACCACGATAACCAAGAAGGCGCCATGCCCTAATTACCGGGTCATCAAGTACAAAGTAGCAACCAGCTGCAGTCATTTGCCAGAGGAAGGTCAGGAGCATAGAGAGAGGTGTTTGTTTTTTTTTGTTTTTTTGTTTTTCATGTGGACAAGTTTATGAACATCTTTTCTGGTTTGCACCATTTGCATTTCAGTTATTACGTTCTTCATTATCACAATACTCTCCTATATTTTCTTCATAAATTTTAATGCTTTTGCTTACCCTATTTCCCACATGTAGGTGATCAGTCTTTCTGGATTTGTCATAAGAGGTAGAGATCAAATTTTATTTCCCATATGAGTTACTAATTGGAGAGAGAGATTTTTTTTGAGGAAAAAGAGTAAATGGGAGGTCAGATTTGAGGATCAATCAGGAATGCTGAGGAAAAACTGCCAGCAAACCAGACTCTATCCTAAGTATAGTACAAAGTATTAAGAAATTTGAAGTAAATGTGCACTGAAGGTAAGAATGCCATCAGCAAAATCCAAATCCAGCTCAACTACTAACTAAATTTAGTCAATATCCCACAATAGGAGGCTAGCAGAAAAAGAGACATGCCCAATAGAGGGCATGCATATTATCACCTTCATTCCTACTCTTATCACAATATCCAACATTTGCTCAAAAATAAGACAGAAAAAGCAATTGCAAACAGCCCAGTATCAAGAGAAAATAAAATAAACAGAATCAGAATCACAGATGATTCATATGTTGAACTATTAAAATGGAATTTAAAAACAATTATTATTATAGTTAAATATAATTGACATGTTTGTAGAAAAGGTGGATTTCATGCATGAGGAAATGGGAAATTTTAACAGAGACAAAAACTATAATAAAGAGTAAAATAATAATTCTAGGCATGAAATAGTAATAAATATTAAGACCATATATTAAGACCATATTAAGACCAATATTAAGACCATAGAAATAAATATTAAGAAGATTGCCAAAGGCTCATCAGTGGACTCAACACAACAAAAGAGAGAATCAGTGAATTTGAAGATAGGTCAATGGAAACCATAGAATTAAAAAGTGAAATCAGAGTAGGGGAAAAAATAGAACACAGTATGTAAGCTCTGAGGGGCAATACCAATCACATGAGTAATTCCAAGAAAAGAGAAATAAAATGAAGAAATATTTGAAGAAATCTTAAACATTTTCTAGAATCTCAGAGAACCACAAGTTAGATAAATACCAAATCAAAAAAAATTTTTTTTAAATGCTTCCTATTCTAACTACTAAAAACCAAAGATAAAATTCTTGGAAGCAGCTGAGAGAATTTCAAGCACAAAATAAATATAAAAATTACAATATAGCAGATTTATCAGTATTTATGCATTCTACCAGACAATGCTGTAAGTTCTTTATGGTACAGAAAGAATTCCAAACTCAGTGAAAATCTTTCAAAAATTAATAGTCTTTTTGGACAAACAAAATTTTACAGAATTTATTATTTCAGTGTGTCTGCCCTCTAATGCTCTCTTGCAACACCTACCATCTTACTTGGGTTTCTCTTACCTTGGGCATGGGGTATCTCTTCATGGCTGCTCCAGCAAAGCACAGCTGCTGCTCCTTACCTTGGATGAGGGGTATCTCCTTACCGCTGCCTTTCCTGACCTTCAATGCGGGATAGCTCCTCTAGGCCCTCCTGCGACTGCCTCAGGTTGCACGTCCTGGCCACCACCCCTGGCCTCCAGCGTGGGGTAGCGACTCCCAGCTGCCACCCCTGGCCTCGGGCGCGGGGTGGCTCCTCAGGGCCACCACCCATGGCCTCGGGAGTGAAGTGGCTTCTCCTGGCCACCCCTGGCCTCGGACATGGGGTAGCTCCTCTTGGCCACTGCCCCCGACCTCAGAAGCTGGGTGTCTCCTCCCAGCCGCCACTGACCTCGGACATGGGGTGAAGAAAAAAGATTTTGTTGCTTGAACCAGGAATCAGAAAACTATAACCCATGGGCCAAGTCAGGTCAGTTGTATGGTTTTGCAAGTCAATTTTTGCTGGGAACATAGCTATGTCAATTTATTTGCATCCTCTATTATAAGTGCTTTCATGTTTCATTGGCAGATTGAACAGTTGTGACAAGACTGTATGGGCTGCAAAGTAGGAAATATTTACTAGTTAGCACTTCACGGAGAGGAGCTACCACTGAAACCATAATCACAGAAAACTATCAATCTAATCACACGGACCACAGCCTTGTCTAACTCAGTGAAACTAACCCATGCCGTGTGCGGCCACCCAAGTCGGGCAGGTCATGGTGGAGAGGTCTGACAGAATGTGGTCCACTGGAGAAGGAATGGCAAACCACTTCAGTATTCTTGCCTTGAGAACCCCATGAACAGTATGAAAAGGCAAAATGATAGGATACTGAAAGAGGAATTCCCCAGGTTGGTAGTTGCCCAATATGCTACTGGAGATCAATGGAGAAATAACTCCAGAAAGAATGAAGGGATGGAGCCAAAACAAAAACAATACCCAGCTGTGGATGTGATTGGTGATAGAAGCAAGGTCCGATGCTGTAAAGAGCAATTTTGAGTAGGAACCTGGAATGTCAGGTCCATGAATCAAGGCAAATTGGAAGTGGTCAAACAAGAGATGGCAAGGGTGAACGTCGACATTCTAGGAATCAGTGAACTAAAACAGACTGGAATGGGTGAATTTAACTCAGATGACCATTATATCTACTACTGTGGCAGGAATTCCTTAGAAGAAATGGAGTAGCCATCATGGTCAACAAAAGAGTCCAAAATGCAGTACTTGGATGCAGTCTCAAAAACAACAGAAAGATCTCTGTTAGTCTCCAAGGCAAACCATTCAATATCACAGTTATCCAAGTCTATGCCCCAACCAGTAATGCTGAAGAAGCTGAAGTTGAATGGTTCTATGAAGACCGGCAAGACCTTTTAGAACTAACACCCAAAAGAGATGTCCTTTTCATTATAGGGGACTGGAATGCAAAAGTAGGAAGTCAAGAAACACCTGGAGTAACAGGCAAATTTGGCCTTGGAATGTGGAATGAAGCAGGGCAAAGGCTAATAGAGTTTTGCCAAGAAAATGCACTGGTCATAGCAAGCACCCTCTTCCAACAACACAAGAGAAGACCCTACACATGGACATCAGCAGATGGTCAACACTGAAATCAGGTTGATTATATTCTTTGCAGCCAAAGATGGAGAAGCTCTATACAGCCAGCAAAAATAAGACTAGGAGCTAACTGTGGCTCAGATCATGAACTCCTTATTACCAAATTCATACTTAAACTGAAGAAAGTAGGGAAAACCACTAGACCATTCAGGTATGACCTAAATCAAATCCCTAATGATTATACAGTGGAAGTGAGAAATAGATTTAAGGGCCTAGATCTAATAGATAGATTGCCTAATGAACTATGGATGGAGGTTCGTGACATTGTACAGGAGATAGGGATCAAGACCTTCCCCATGGAAAAGAAATGCAAAAAAGCAAAATGGCTGTCTGGAGAGGCCTTACAAATAGCTGTGAAGAGAAGAGAGGTGAAAAGCAAACGAGAAAAGGAAAGATATAAGCATCTGAATGCAGAGTTCCAAAGAACAGCAAAGAGAGATAAGAAAGCCTACCTCAGCAATCGATGCAAAGAAATAGAGGACAAGAACAGAATGGAAAAGACTAGAGATCTCTTCAAGAAAATTAGAGATACCAAGGGAACATTTCATGCAAAGATGGGCTCAATAAAAAACAGAAATGGCATAGACCTAACAAAAGAAGAAGATATTAAGAAGGAGTGGCAAGAATACACAGAAGAATTATACAAAAAAGACCTTCATGACCAAGATAATCACGATGGTGTGATCACTCACCTAGAGCTAGACATCCTGGAATGTGAAGTCAAGGTGGCCTTAGAAAGCATCACTATGAACAAAGCTACTGGAGGTTATAGAATTCCAGTTGAGCTATTTCAAATCCTGAAAGATGATGCTGTCAAAGTGCTGCACTCAATATGCCAGCAAATTTGGAAAACTCAGCAGTGGCAACAGGACTGGAAAAAGTCAGTTTTCATTCCAATCCCCAAAAGAGGCAATGCCAAAGAATGCTCAAATTACCGCACAATTGCACTCATCTCAAATGCTGGCAAAGTAATGCTCAAAATTCTCCAAGCCAGGCTTCAGCATTACGTGAACCGTGAAGTTCCAGATGTTCAAGCTGGTTTTAGAAAAGGCAAAGAAACCAGAGTTCAAATTGCCAACATCTGCTGGATCATGGAAAAAGCAAGAGAGCTCCAGAAAAACATCTATTTCTGCTTTATTGACTATGCCAAAGCCTTTGACTGTGTGCATCACAATAAACTGTGGAAAATTCTGAAAGAAATGGGAATACAGACCACCTGACCTGCCTCTTGAGAAACCTATATGCAGGTCAGGAAGCAACAGTTAGAACTGGACATGGAACAACAGACTGGTTCCAAATAGGAAAAGGAGTACGTCAAGGCTGTATATTGTCACCCTGCTTATTTAACTTCTATGCAGAGGACGTCATGAGAAACACTGGGCTGGAAGAAGCACAAGCTGGAATCAAGATTGCTGGGAGAAATATCAATCACCTCAGATATTCAGATGACACCACCCTTATGGCAGAAAGTGAAGAACTAAAGAGCCACTTGATGCAAGTGAAAGAGGAGAGTGAAAAAGTTGGCTTAAAGCTCAACATTCAGAAAACGAAGATCATGGCATCTGGTGCCATCACTTCATGGGAAGTAGATGGGGAAACAGTGGAAATAGTGTCAGAGTTTAGTTTTGGGGCTCCAAACTTGCTACAGATGGTGTTTGTAGCCATGAAATTAAAAGACGCTTACTCCTTGGAAGGAAATTTATGACCAACCTAGATAGCATATTCAAAAGCAGAGACATTACTTTGCCGACTATGGTCCGTGTAGTCAAGGCTATGGTTTTTCCAGTGGTCATGTATGGATATGAGACTTGGACTGTGAAGAAAGCTAAGCACCGAAGAATTGGTGCTTTTGAACTGTGATGTTGGAGAAGACTCTTGAGAGTCCCTTGGACTGCAAGGAGATCCAACCAGTCCATTCTGAAGGAGATCAGTCCTGGGTGTTCATTGGAAGGACTGATGTTGAAGCTGAAACTCCAATACTTTGGCCACCTCATGCGAAGAGTTGACTCATTGGAAAAGACTCTGATGCTGGGAGAGATTGGGGGCAGGAGGAGAAGGGAACGACAGAGGATGAGATAGCTGGATAGCATCACCAACTCAATAGACATGAGTTTGAGTGAACTCCAGGTGTTGGTGATGGACAGGGAGGCCTGGCGTGCTGTAATTCATAGAGTCTCAAAGAGTCGGACATAACTGAGCGACTGAACTGAACTGAACTGAATTAGCCCTTCACAGCAGGATTGGGGCTAAGGTGAGATGAACAAGGCCCATAGGGTGCAAAATTTAAGGATGCACTCACCTTCAGAGTGAAAGTAAAAATCTCAGTCATATCCAAATCATTGTGCCCCATGAACTATACAGTCCATGGAATTCTCCAGGCCAGAATACTGAAGTGGATAGCCTTCACATTCTCCAGAGGATCTTCCCAACTCAAGGATCGAACCAGGTCTCCTGCATTGCAGGCAGATTCTTTACCAACTGAGCTATCATGTACAAATTCTGCTCTTGTATTTGGTAACTAGAATTGCTAGTTTCAAACCTAGATTCTGAAATGAATACTGAATAATATATGTTGTTGCTGTTCAATCGCTCTGTTATGTCAGACTCTTTGCTACCGCATGACCTACAGCATGCCAGGTTTCCCTGTTCGTCACTATCTCCCAGAATTTGCTCAAACTTATGCCCACTGAGTCAGTGATACCATCCAACCATCTCATTCTCTGTCAGTCCCTTCTCTTCCTGCCCTCAATCCTTCCCAGAATCAGAGTCTTTTCCTGTGAGTTGGCTCTTCACATCAGGTGGCCAAAGTATTGGAGCTTCAGCTTCAGCATACCATGTTTAATATTGTATAGGTCACAAGAATAAATCACTTGGCAAAAATATGATATCTTAATTTCAATATACAATTCACTGTGACATACACCTTTTACTATGAGTTAAAGCACTATCTGAGCCACAGAGTAATATAAAAATCAGTATTATGCTTCATGCACATTATATCTAAATGACATTAAAACAACTGTAAAATATAAATTATCCAATACTGTTCCTTTCCCCATCTTGTTTAACTGTCAAGGATATGGTGTTAATCCTGACTACTTCTAAATCTACAGTTTAGAACATGCAGACAAGTAAGAAAATGGACACCTGGCACTCCTGAAAAATGATGGTTCATTATTCAAGAATTTATTGCATTTGTGCTGAGAGGAAAGATTTAACAAATTAATTGTCTTTTACTTATGCACCTCTGCTCAAAATCCTTCCTGTACACCAAAATGGATTCAATGACACCAGCCACATCACAACCAATAAACCTTCAACTATTCCTTCATAGTCACCTTGTATTTTGAAGATATGGTGCAAGAGATAAGGAGGAAAACTTCCCCTGGGCTTGAACAGTGACAGTCAATGAATAGGTAGTTAGAAGGATAGGTCATGCTGAATCTTGAATGACACTGGTAACAGTGTCATTTTGTTGTTGTTTTTTTTAAAATTTTGTATTTTTGCGGTAATTTGTGGAGCTCTCTTTTATGCAGTGCCCTGGACAGGTGTCCCTTTTGCCCAGGTTTAAGGACTGTATTGGAAGAAGGTTGTGAACTGGGAAGAGCGAGCCTCATCAGTAGGAAGGGCTGGGCACCCACCAAGTAGCCAGAAGGAGCTGGGTGCCTAGACAAGGACTCAAAGCCACACAAAGTGCCTGGTTCACTGTTCAGGAGACCTTATCCTGGCCCACGTGTAGCCAGACGGACAGCACTCACTCACCATTTCTCATATGCTCACGCATAGTGGTATCCTTTCATCCTACAGTGAAATGTAAGTTGGTACAGCCATGATAGAGAGCAGTATGGAGGTTCTTTAAGAAATTAAAAGTAGACTTACCATACAATCCAGCAATTCCAGGCCTGGACATCTATCCAGAAAAGATGAAAAGTCCAATTTGAAAAGATATATGCACCCCAATGTTCCTAGGAACACTATTTATAATAGTCAAGATATGGAAGCAACCTAAATGTCCATCAAGAGCTGAATGGATGAAGAAGATGCTGTGTATACACGACACACACACAAACACACACACACACCAGGAATACTACACAGCTGTAAAAAAGACTGAGAGAATGCCATTTGCAGCAACAAGGATGTACCTTGAGATTATCATACTAAGTGAAGTAAGTCATACAGAGAAAGATAAAATATCATATGATACCATTTACATGTGGAGTCTAAAAATTACAAAATGAACTTATTTACAAAACAGAAACTGACTCACAGATATAAAAACAAGCTTATAGTTACCAAAGAAGAAAGAGGAAGGGAGATAAATTAGGAATTCAGGATTCACAGACACACACTAATATATATCAAATAAATAAACAAGGTCCTACTGTGTAGCATGTGCTAAGTCACTCCAGTCATGTCTGACTCTTTGGACCCTATGGACCATAGTTCACCAGGCCCCTCTGTCCATGGAATTCTCCTGGCAAGAATACTGGAGTCGGCTGCCATGCCCTCCCTCAGGGGATCTTCCCGACCCAGGGATCAAACCCACGCCTCTCAGGTCTCCTGCTTTGGCAGGCATGATCTTTACCCCTGGCACCACCTGGGAAGCCTGCACAGCACAGGAAATATATCCAATCTCTGGCCACAACCTATAGTGGAAAAGAATCTGAAAAAGTGTCTATATGTATGTATGCATGCGTGTGTATATTTGTATATAAGTATGCATGTATTATCTGAATCACTTTGCTATACACCTAACACACAACACTGTAAGTCACATATATTTCAATTTAAAAAAAAATGACTCCACAGAAGAAAGCCCTCTTTAGCTCTGCTTTCTACCCTAGCTCCTAAATCCAACTGTCCTCCTCCTTTCGCTCTGCCTCTGAAAAGGGGAGACAGTCTTTCATTCATTTGTTGGTTCACTCAGTTTACTTACTTTAGCCAACAAGGACATTTTTACTCTGTGTCTTTGGTGTGAAAGGCTCAGATCAAGGTGTTGAAAGGGAAACCAAACAGGAGAACGGTCATCCTTCTCTCTTGGGGGACGAAGAGGAAGGAATGGGGAACAGACACTTCCTGAGCATGTTTTGCGGCTGCGTTTTGCTGTTTGGGTTAATCCTCAGGGTATCCCTTGAGGATCAAAGGGGTCAATGTCACGCAGCTAATAATACCATGCCTATGTCTGGACTTAGGATTTCTCTGCCTCCAAAGCTTGCTTTTATTACTATATTACTATTAATATACTAAAAATATTTACCATATTTATAGCTCATTATAAGATAAAAAGGACACATGTGCAAGCACCATAGTGAAAATCCATGTGTGAGTGCTGTGGGGTTTGGGCTGCGGAAGCACTTTTTAGTCAAAGCGACTTTCTCCTGAATACCCAGACATCTACCAGTAGTACTGAGGGAAAGAGGAAGACACGTCTCATGGCAAATAATGTGAGCCACCTGTGACCAGGCACCACCTCTTGGTTCACCTTCTTAAGTGGGGAGCATACCTATATTCCACCTGAGCTATGGAATTGAATTAAATGCCAAAAGGGCTAAAGGAAAAAAGTAAATGGGCAGGAGGAAACACTGGAGATAGGAAGAGCTTTGGGGCTTGATGTCTTGGGGTTCAGCCAGCAGAGAATGGACAAACACACGGAAGAAAACATCCCAGATGGGCCCCAGGGGGCAAGTTATGTAAGTTAATGAGTCTCTCCACTCTCATTTTGTGGCTTCAGTGATGGAAAATCTTTCCAAAAGGCCCTTACTCCTCCTTGCTTTTGAATGGAAGAAATCTCTTCAGGAATATGTCAGTTTATAAAGAAGCCCTTCTGGATTGAAAAGGAGTGGAGGAGCAGGGTTATCCTGCTAAGCTGCTGCTGCTGAAGTCGCTTGCCAGGAGGATGATCTGGGTGGGGTTAAATAAAGAACAGTGAGTTAATAGCTTCTGCCAACCACCTGGGCAAATTTGGGGAGCAGTTGTCTGGAGGGGTAGGTGGGCAATCCCACTATGAGACACACTCCTGGGCCAGGCAGAAGGCAGCAAGCAGCCTTTCATCTAGAATTCTAGACAACAGAACCAGCTTCTCTGACCAGCCACCTTCTGAAGATAAAGTCTTTGCAGATATAGTTAGTTAAGATGAAGCTTCTGGATCATGTGGACGCTAAATCTAAAGACTGATGCTTTTATTCAGAGGAAGACGAGTGACTCAGACACAGTAACCCAAAAGACATACAGGCATACAGCGAAGAAGAATGCCTCGTGAAGACAGAGGCAGCGATCAAGTTACACAGCTACAGCCAAGGACCACCAAGGGTGGCCCGAAGCTGCCAGCTGGGATAAAGACAGGAATAGATTCTCCCTCAGAGCCTCTAGGAGGAATCAAGCCTGCTGGCCCTGTAATAGCAAACCTCCAAGAAACAAGGTGAGGTGACGGTGAGGTGAAGTTGCTCAGTTGTGTCCGACTCTGCAATCCCGTGGACTGTAGCCTACCAGCCTCCTCCGTCCATGGGATTCTCCAGGCAAGAATTCTGGAGTGGGTTGCCATTTCCTTCTCCAGGGGATCTTCCCAACCCAGGGATCAAACCCAGGTCTCCCACATTGGAGGCAGACACTTTAACCTCTGAGCCACCAGGGAAGCCCAAGAAACAAGAGAGAATATATTTTTGTTGTTTTAAGCTGCCTAGTTGGTAGTAAGCTGTGACAGTAGCCGTAGGAAGCGAATACATTATCCAATTCCTAATATCTAATAATGCTGGTGGGATCTACCATTTATGAGCGGTGGGACCCTGGGCAAATCATATTATCCCCGGCGCTAAACCGGGGATGATGATGTTTCTGTCTAGAACTGCTGTGAGCATCAAATGTGGTGAGGTTATTTTTAAAAGTGCTTTATAATCTAACACGGTTACCATAAATATTAGCAGCTGGAATTGTACTTACGTTTTCAATTTATATTAGCAGGAGAGGAAGAGGAGGGTGGGAGGGACAGAGGGAGAGATGGCGGGCAAGGGCAAGAAAAGGAAGGAAATAAAAAAAGCCAACTAGTTTATTAGTTTAAAGGTAAAACTGTTCCTATTAATCCTTTGAATATTTTTTATTATTTTAGAAATTTATAACTTTCCTAATTCCAGATAATTAATCTTCGTTTTAAGACATTTAGAAACGGAGCCAACCAACCTCTAGATTAGATTTAACTTTTTAGAGTCTAGGAGATAAAAATTAAGAGCTAACATCTACTGAATAATTTATATGCACTAAATAATCCTACTAAGCATCTTGCCTGCACCGTCTCAGTTCGTGTTCACAGCTCTGAAAGGTATGGACTAAATATTCCATTATAAATGAGGGAAACAAAGGCTCCAAGAGGCCTCACCATCTGCCCCAAATCACCCAGTCCACCCATTCTGTCTGATTCTGAACCTGTGTGCTGGACCCAATCCCACTTTGCTCTCACAACCAGAAAAGCTAGGAAACACACCTGCCCCCTGCCAGGGTCACCCCCAGCTGTGGCACTTACACAAACCATTTTGTGGCCTCCCCATGAGGATTCACTTCCTTCCCCCAAACTCCCAAGTTCAATGGCAGGTGCATCAGTGTCTGCTCACTAATATGTACTTCAGGCTGCTATTAACCTGCTGGAATCTGAGTTGCTGCCTCCTACTTGGGCAATTTTCCAACCATTTAGTGGCACAATCATCAGAGACAAGGAGGTAAACATTTCCTCCCCGCAGCCTGGGAAGAGGGCCAGACAACCCAGCCTTGGTGAATTCCCTGTGGGAAGCTGCTCTTTGGGTAACTCTGTAGAACTGGGCTTCTCCAGGGACAAATTTGGAGGGGCGGAAATGATTTCTTGTCCCCTGTCCCCCACCCGACTTCCCTGTTTTATCACCAGAACCTATATTTAAAGTCGACACAGATTCAGCAATAAAGAAAAGCAAAACCTGATACACATTATGACATGGATGACCTCAAAAACATTTTGCTAAATGAAAGAAGTTAGACACAAAAGGCCACATATTACCTAAACCCATTTATATGGAATGTTCAGAGAAGTAAATCTGTAGAGACAGAGAGTAGACAAGTGGTTGTCTGGGGCTGGAGGCGAGCAATGTAAACCACAAACAGGTTCAAGGGAGCTTAATGTGTTAAAGAAGATGTACTAAAGCTGGATTATGATGGTATAGCACAACTTGATATATTTACTGAAAATCTTGGAGTCATACACTTAAAGGAGGTAAATTTTATGATATATAAATTATACCTCACTGGATGCATCTTTTAAAAAAGCCAAGTCAGGCTTTCTAAAATTCCTGTTGATTGCTAAATGGAAATTCTAGGAAAAAAAAAAAAAAAAGCTCAGATATCAATTAATAAATATAAACTCCAATATCCAAAATGGGGTTTCTGATTTGGGAAACTTTGCCAATATTACAGAATTTTCTCCCACATCTAGAAATGGAAGAAAGGATATCCTTCAGTTTGCTCCATCACATGATTTATCTAATGCTGGGAAAGACTGAAGGCAGGAGGAGAAGGGGATGACAGAGGGTGAGATGGTTGGATGGCATCACCGATACTTTGGACAAGAGTTTGAGCAAGCTCCAGGAGTTGATGATGGACAGGGAAGCCCGGCGTGCTACAGCCCATGCGGTCACAAAGAGTCAGACATGACTGAGTGACTGAACTGAACTGATGCTTCATCTGCTCCCTGACAATCAGACACTGACTTTTCCTTAGAATTTCATGGGAATCTAGTTGTTTGTAGTGCAGCGCCAACTCTACCACTAGTCAACCAGTTAGGAAAAACTCTGGGTAAGTTACTCTATCCCTCTAGGCCTCATACTCTTCATCTACAGGATGAGGTGGGTCTACATTATTAATTCTGAGATTTCTTGCAGCTCAGACATTTTATTATAATGTTCACTACATGCCAGATACTATGCTAGGCAATATCTATGCTCATTTTTTCCTCTCAACAACCTCAAGGAGGAAGAATTATTAATTCCATCCTACTGATGAAGAGACTGACCAAGTGATTGCATTTCTTACCCTAGATTACATAAGTAGTAAATGGCAGAGCCAAGATTTAAGCAATAAACCGCAGAGCTTCTCTATTCCCCTCCAGTCTCAAAATAGACAATGGCACTGTGTTGTTAGATTCCAGAATGGGGGGACATTGGAGACTAAGGATGTTCTCTTTAAAAATCCCATAAGCCTGTCACACAGGCAAAAAATACAAATAATGTTTCCTAGAAGATGCACACACAGCAATAAATACTATACAATGTTTCATAGGCAAATTAGGATGCAAATGCAATAAGATCAAGAATCCAGAATCTAGGGGTAAAGTTGGAGTCCTATCACTAAATATGTAAATATTAATTTGAACGTGAACATATATGCATGTACATTTGTGATATATATTTATAGGCATGTAGAGTTTCCCTGGTGGCTCAGAGGGTAAAGCATCTGCCTGCAATTCGGGAAACTCGGGGAGAAGGAAACGCTACCCACTCCAGGATTGTTGCCTGGAGAATTCCATGGACACAAGAGCCTGGTGGGCCACAGTCCACGGGTCACAAAGAGTCAGACACGACTGAGCAACTAGACACTTTTTCAGAGCTAAAATTAGGGAATTTAAGGCAATAAAGAGTTTTTATCTCTTATAAGGTACAAAAGTTTGGAAAACAGAGATCAGCTAGCAAACTGTAAGAATTTTAAAACTGTTCAGTTGATTTATTATGGACAGCTGGCAAGATTTTTTTCACTCACAATTGTTCTAGAAAGAAGTGTGGCCTTGTAACTGTTGCTCTGAAATTCGAAAGAGATATTTCTACCTAGTAAAAGCTGAGTCACTCTGGTGCCATTAAATAATGAAATTCTCTCTAGGGATTTTATAAGAGCATCAGTCGTGACACTGGTGGGACCTCTCCCATATACTTCTCACATGTCATCTTTTCTGCTTCTATGATCACCGTCTCCAAGACAGCTGGGACCAGTAGCCGCCACAGTGACCATCACCACAATCATTCCACAACACGTGCCCCATGAATCACCCCAACCCATCCAGTGCCATTGTCTCTTTAATGAGAAAAGATGATTGCTGTTCTCTTCCAGTCCCTGGCTTTTGCCAGATAAATTCCAGGGGGCTACTGGGTTTTTAGTCATATGCAGGCTCAATCCTGGAACCAGTCAAAAAAACCCGGATCAACCAACCCCACTAGTAAGCTGGATCTAGAAATAGTCAGTGGGATGGTTAGATATTATGAGTCATTGTTCTGGGAAGGTCCCATAGGTACCCATGGGGACATGGTTCTGTATCCAGCCCATTTCGAAAGATAATGTGTCCAGACTCCCAATCTGGCCTTTTTCCTGAGCCATGGGTTCTCTTCATCTTTTAGGAAGTTTAGGCATAAGAGGGGCAGCCAGTATTTCAGGGACAGACTCACTCTAGTCTTGACAATCAAAAGACAGTCTACACACTCTTTCTACCCATAGCCTCTTTGAAGTTTGCACACATTGCCAAAGTCAGAATTCTTTGATTTGGGGCCAAATTCTCAAACCCTACATTATTTCCTCTACACTAGTTCTTCTAACTACTGGGGTCTAATCCTCAAATTAGGTTTGGCATGAATTGGACTTGTTCCTCTCCTAACAGCATGACTTTGGGCAAGTTAGTTATATACCTTTTGAGACTCCATTTCCTATCAAATGGAGATCCAATTGAGCCATTGAGAGGGGTGAATCAGAGGATATGTGGAACACCCCCAAAGTTCACAATGCACTTTCAATAAAAGCCTACGTCTCTTTTATTGGGACACAGGCTTCTCAGATTATGTGGCTTCTGAGGACAAGTAATAAGTACTCTCTGTGTGTTTCCCTCAATTCCTTATGACAGTCTAAAGAAGAAGCAGATAAGGAATAGCAAACACATATGTGCTGATGAACAAATAACACAGTGCCATGAAATGCAGCCTTTACAAACCCACGGGAACAATCCTAACTGATCTCTCAAAGCAGCCATTGAAAGTCTCTATTAAGACAATGTTTAGCATCTCTTTCTGTTGTCTGATTTTCATAGCACAACCATCACTCATATACTTTGGGGCAAGTGGCATGTTAAAAGCAGTAATATAATTTTTACATTTTTCCTAATTGTGGCCACCAAGTCTGGCTCCCTGAACCTTTCAGAGATTCTATGGACTGATCAGTATATTTTAGTTAATTCTTTGGGGGCTTAAGTTAGTGTATCTTGATTTATGGTGCTTTCAGTTAAGAAATCTGATCAATACAGGCAATAAGGCTTCAGGGAAAAGGGAAAATAGGGCCTCAGGGAAGTGATGATTTGTAAATCTGGCAGCTCACGGTACTCATGCAGTGCAGAAATAGAAGTTATCTCCTGTGGTAACTTGAAATAATGTGTCCATTGAAGTCAGACTCAAGGAGAACCTCCTGGCCTCTTTTTTAAAAAATGAAGTGCTTCAGAAATTCAAGGATTGTCAAATTGAGATGTATGCTACTAACAGTATTGAACAATTTAAAGAAATCATATGACAAGCGTAAAATATTAAATTCTTGGCTTAAGAGATAGGCCAAAAATAAGTAAATAAACAGGTACTTTCTATGGCTGTACTAAAATAATCTCTTATCTCTTACAGCTGCAGCGCTAAGACAGTTGAAAAATCACTCAGTGTTTGATACTGCAGGTTAGTGAAAAATGTGAGATGAATTCATCAAGTCTTTTTAGGGAAGTTAACATACTTTTAAGAAAGAAGGGACTAGAGAGAACTGGGATGGGGGAACCTGGGAGGCTTTACTATAGATGGTGAAATACCTGGCACTTCACACTTGCCAGGACTCCCTTGGCAGAAGACCTTCGTTCCCCACAACATCAGTGACCTCCTCCTTGCTAGACTCTGTAATGACTCAGTTGTAGCATCTGTCTTACAGAAGTGAAGCATTTCTCATCATGCTCTGCTCAAACGCCCCATAAGTACTCTAGACAACTAGGATGACAGGAATAAGACAAAAGTCAGAATCTGGAGGAAACACTTAGTCACAGAAAGAGACCTATAGAACACTGATCATCTAAAACCTGTAGAATATGTATGAGGAAAAGTTGGGAGGACACCTGACAAAGTAGAAAGTTGATTTGAAATTGGGGTGAATACATCAATATCGGTGCAGTTATCAGGCACTAGGTTCAACACACTGGCGTAAGCAACTAGAAGTAAATGAAGTGAAAGTTGCTCGGTCATGTCCGACTCTTTGCGACCCCATGGACTATACAATCCATGGAATTCTCCAGGTCAGAATACTGGAATGGGTAGCCTTTCCCTTCTCCAGGGGATTTCCCAACCTAGGGATCAAACCTATGTGTCCTGCATTGCAGGCGGATTCTTTACCAGCTAAGCCACAACTAGTGGCTCTAATTATTTGCTCAATTTGTTGACCAGAATCTGGACTCAACAGTAGCCCAGAGTAAATGAAGTTGAGATGCCAGAAAGTTCTTAATATATGACAAAGAAAAAGAATGCAGAATCAGAGAGACAAAAATATTGCAGTGAATGTATCCTCCTCTTTTTCTTACATTCCCTATGATGACTCAGAAGACATTTTTTCCAACAATGCATGGATAAATACTTTATTGTGAGGATCACAAGGACCTTGGAAATTATTTTGTGTATGTCAGAGATGATGACAAAAGTCATCACATTTAATGTTGGCTTTCTTATTTCAGAGGAAATGTTGGCACTTAATATAGGAGCACCTCAGGCAAGAAGAGTGGAGTGGGTTGCCATTCCCTTCTCCAGGGGATCTTCCCAACCCAGGGATCAAACCCCAGTTTCCTGCATTACAGGCAGATTCTTTACCATCTGAGCCACTAGGGAAATCCTTTAATATACAGTGAAAATGCTAACAGCCATAAAAGGGGAAATTGACAGTAACGCAATAATAGTAGGGGACTTTAACACCCTATTTACACCAATGGGCGGAACACTCAGACAGAAAATTAAGAAAACACAAGCCTTAAATAACCCATTAGACCAGATAGACTTAATTGATATTTATGGGACGTTCCACCCAAAAGTAGCAGAATACACTTTCTTCTCAAGTGCATACAGATTATTCTCCAGAATAGATCACATCTTGGGTCACAAATCAAGCCTCAGGAGACTTAAGAAAACTGAAATCAAATCAAGCATATGATATGAAATCATATCAATCATATTTCCAATCACAAAGCTATGAGGATACAAATCAATTATAGGGGGAAAAATACTTTAAGGAAAACACAAAGAAAATGCTAGGATCCCTATGTGGCCAAGGCCAAGTTCCATCACTTACCTACTAAAGGCAAGATAGGCTGAAAAATGTAATGGGTGACAGAATCTGAGAAGTGACCCCTAGGTGATAGAAAAGACGGACGTGTATCCCACTTCACCAACTTTCAGCATTATGCTTCAGCTCTGTGGTCCTGGCCACTTTTTAGCTTGTGGGGGTCCTAGTCATCTTCCCATCCCTACAGGACATCAGTTTTGACCAATAAAGTGGTAAATTCATGACAAAAGATGCCAAGTAAACTGGAGCTAACAGTTCCTAAATGACATGGTACAGAACCTACGTGCCAGGTAGGAGATGATTCAACAAAAATACAGTGGCCTGACATTTCAGCAGACTCTCTGGATGAATGATCTGGTCAATGCCAAGAAATACATTCTGAAGAGAAGGACAAGTAGTTCCCTGCCCACCGTACAATGATAATACATCTATCTTTATTACACTGGCAAAATTGAACACATCTGAACATGCACCAGATGATAAAAATAGTTGATAACTTTGTGTTCCAGACAATGATTTTCAAACTTTAGCCTCTATAAGAATCATCTGGAGAGTTTATTTAAGCAAATTCCTGTTTTAAATGTTTCTGATGCTCCAGACTTATAAGGTTTCTGATTCAATATGTCTGGAGTGAAGATCAATGATTTGTATGTCTCAAAGTTTTCATGTGATATTGATACTGTTGGTTTAGGGATCAGAGTTTGGGAACCAATGTCCTAAAATTTAAAAAAAAAAGTTCTTAAGTTTGTTCAGGTTCTGTGTAAGTATCTTTGCTACTTATGATCTAATAGATCCAGTGATATTTTTAAACTTTTTGTGACAAGTTAGAATGCTCTGTGTAACCTGCTGGCAGTTACATTTGGAGAATCAAAAAAGGTGGTTCTGAGAGTTTGGAGGCAAAACCATGCCCTCTTCAGAATATACAATAGATCTGCCATTGTAAGCCCATGGTAATACCTGCATACTTGACGAAAAGAACCAAAGGTCAGACAAGTTAACTTCATTGAAGTTAACAAGGAATAGAGTCAGGGGTTGATGCCAAGCCTATGCCCTCATCAGGACCATCTCCTGCCCCATACTAGGATTTTGCACACTGGGGTTGGTTTATGCTCATAGCTGTAGTAAGTAACTACTTCACACAGATATATTTGACTATAAGATCTTTTAAACTTTGAATAATTGCAAGGGGTTTATATCCTTGAGGGCTTCCCTTATGACGCAGCTGGTAAAACATCTGTCTGCAAAATGTGAGAGATCTGGGTTCAGTCCCTGGGTTAGGAAGCTCCCCTAAACAAGAGAAAGGCTACCCACTCCAGTATTCTAGTCTAGAGAATTCCATGGATGGTATAGTCCATGGGGTCACAAAGAGTCATACATGACTTAGCAACTTTCACTTCACTTCACTTATATTCCTATAGCCAAAAAAGTTTCAGCTCAGGCTTATATTTGCTCTTTATGTTCCTTACCTATAAATTAAGAATTTAAATGTAATAAGTGTACCTGTGTTCTAGCTCTAAATTTTTATGAGTAGACATCTCAGGTCTTTCACATATTCTATAACCTCATGCAACCAAAAAGCCTGTATTTCCTGTCAATATTGGCAATGTTGCTCAATGCTATAAAATCACTTTACATTTCATTCTTGCTGTGCCATAGTCAGTAAAATTGACAAACTATAAAATGGGGAAAAAAGACTATTTTTCCTGTAGTTTTCAATTGCATTAATTACCTTTCTCTAAAAGCCCCAGTGAGGGTTGATTTTTTTTTTTTTTTGTATTTGAATGTAAGATAATTTATACTTCTTCTTTTCCCATATACTTCATGTTTTAAAAGTGCACTAAATCCATTACATTCTCTAGACTGTCACAAAAGACCTTCCAAACTTAATGCAACAATGACACGTCCTATTGTACGGGCTGAAGATAGTTGCAAAGTATTAACAAGAACCTCAGGTGTCTTGACTCAATAAGACTCAAGACAAATTCAGATGGTGACATTTTCCTCTGTAATTCTTTTATTTCTGTACCCATTTAAGTGACTTCCAGAGCCTGCCAAATGTCACCTAAGTAAGCTTGAGAAACTATTTTGAAGGGATTTTTAAAAATGCAATTATACCTCTATTTGACAACACCATCTGCTGCTAGCATCTCACTTCATCAGCTTCCGGTTCTGTTAACTCCTTCGTCACTGCAATTATCCAAGTGCTGACATCTCTTTTCAACACAAACCAATGTGACTGTCAATCAGTTAAGGACCTATGCTCTTAGAGGGGACAAATTTATAGAGCTATATTATACCAACTAATAGAGAGCCCAATATTTCTGTGTCTGGCATAAGAAGATGCTAAGTTAGATAACTTTTATGTAGCAACTGTGACATTTTACATCTGCATTATCTTGAGAGATTGATATATTGGCTTAAGAAGGCCTAGGTGAAATATTATTCATCTTTTCAAGAGAAATACTAATAAAAATTTGTTTTACTTGTGTCTATAATATTGGGAAGTAGAGCAAACTACCAGCATCACCATCACAATGAAGAGAGTAATTCCCACTTCACATGGAGAAACAGTACCCAAAGTTCTATTTACTCCAAAATACATCTCCAGACCAAGGGATTTCTGAGTCTTTATCCACTCATAGTAGAGGTGACAGGACTTAAAAATCAGAGTTTTAAATATCACAGATCTGTGTTGAAGGCAACAAGTTCACATACTCTAAGTACAAATCATTGTGAAATACCATAATTTCTCATGGATATTTTTAAGAATGAAGATGATCTTTTAGAGAAAGTTTGAGTCACTGCAGATGGTGATTGCAGCCATGAAATTAAAAGACACTTACTCCTTGGAAGGAAAGTTATGACCAACCTAGATAGCATATTCAAAGGCAGAGACATTACTTTGCCAAGAAAAGTCCCTCTAGTCAAGGCTATGATTTTTCCAGTAGTCATGTATGGATGTGAGAGTTGGACTGTGAAGAAAGCTGAGTGCCAAAGAACTGATGCTTTTGAACTGTGGTGTTGGAGAAGACTCTTGAGAGTCCCCTGGACTGCAAGGAGATCCAACCAGTCCATTCTAGGGGAGATCAGTCCTGGGTATTCTTTGGAAGGAATGATGTTAAAGCTGAAACTCCAGTACTTTGGCCACCTCATGCAAAGATTTGACTCATTGGAAAAGACTCTGATGATGGGAAGGATTGGGGGCAGGATGAGAAGGGGGAAGACAGAGGGATGAGATGGCTGGATGGCATCACCGACTCGATGGACATGAGTTTGAGTGAACTCTGGGAGTTGGTGATGGACAGGGAGGCCTGGCGTGCTGTGATTCATGGGGTCGCAAAGGGTCAGACACGACTGAGTGACTGAACTGAACTGAGGTTCTACACTGATAGATGAATATTGAGGCAACATGACTTTGGGACTTGGTAGAAGCCCCACCAGAAATTAACTGACATGTTTTGAAAATCTGTAGGTAGAAGCATGGCTTCACCAAGGGACTTTAAACTGCCTTAAAATGGCTCTCAGCCCCTAAGGCACTTTCATTTGTTATATAGAACCAAATAACTGCCTTGGGACAAATGATGGACAAGTCTATATCATTGAGAACATCACATATCTCTTATTGAAACAAAAGAAACACAACAAGACAATCCTAAGACTTCTAAAAGAATCCTAAGAGAATTCTAAAACATAGCTTAATTATTGGAAATCTTTAAAGTACTCCTAAGGGTTCTCAAATTATGGAGAAATAGACATAAACAACCAGGACTCTAATATTTGAAAAAATCATCACCACAAAGATGGTGAAAGCCCCAAATTATCCAGTGGGATCTCACTGGTGAGTCAGACACAAATAAGGGCCTCCCAGATAGAACACACTGATATTCGTTCTTCAGGATTACGTGTCATTGACTCACACTAGCCATTTAAGGTCTAAGAAGGAACAGAGAGAACTGAAAACGTCCTGAGGTACTCGAAGCAAACTCAAAAAGATTGCATTTTCTTCAGGTCTGCAAAAGACTTAAGCTAACTGAGTACTGTCACTCTGGCTGTTTTAAAAATAAACACAAACAAAAAAGAAAAAAACTCTTTTGTCTTCTTTCAACATGACTGAATTTCTAATCTATTTTCTGTCTGAGCCAATAGAGGATCATGGCCATCTAATTTTCTCTTAACCAAAATTTACCTAAAAGAATAACTCAATAACACATGGCCTCCAGCTATAGTCAGCCCGTCTCTGTCTCTCTCTCATAATCACTGGAAATTTTTTCCAATAGTATGAAGTGGATAAGGGTCATGGAGCCAGTTAGTTTGAACCCTACCCACAGCATACAACTGTTTGCATGACCTTAATGTTTTAAGCCTATTTTCTCCACTGTAATATTAAACAAGGGTACCAAATCTATAAGCTTTGACTAAATTTTGTTTTCTAAAATAAATCTAAGACCTTTTTTGATAGATGGTGGAAGGAAAATTGGAGAAATTTGAATGCAGACTGCTTGTTAGATGGTGCTGAAACTCCAGTACTTTGGCCACTTCATGAGAAGAGTTGGCTCATTGGAAAAGACTCTGATGCTGGGAGGGATTGGGGGAAGGAGGAGAAGGGGATGACAGAGGATGAGATGGCTGGATGGCATCACCGACTCGATTGACATGAGTTTGAGTGAACTCTGAGAATTGGTGATGGACAGGGAGGCCTGGCGTGCTGGGGTCTCAAAGAGTCGCACGTGACTGAGCGACTGAACTGAACTGAAAACATTATCATTAATTTCTTTACGGTGTGATAATGGTAACATAATTAGGTGGGGGTAATATTCTTATTGTTAGGACATGCACACATATTTAGGGATAAAGTATCAAAATGTCTATAATATATTTTTTAATGATTCATCAAAATAAATGGTAGGTGGGTGGGGAAGAGGGAGAGATGGAGGAAATGGAGGAGGAAGAGAGAATAGCAAAATGTTAGTTATTGATGTTCACAATTGTTGAAACTACTCTAGTAGGGTATACAAGATAACAACTATGAAAAGTGACACTAATCCTGCTTAAGAAGTATCATGACTTCAAGATTATGTTTTGCCCCATTAGGCCAGGACTCTGCACACCACACACCACAGATATGGCTACCCCTAGTGTGAATCCTATAGAAAGAGATATGCTGCTGCTGCTAAGTCACTTCAATCGTGTCCGACTCTGTGTGACTCCATAGACGGCAGCCCACCAGGCTCCCTTGTCCCTGGGATTCTCCAGGCAAAGACACTGGAGTGGGTTGCCATTTCCTTCTCCAATGCATGAAAGTGAAAAGTGAAAATGAAGTCACTCAGTCATGTTAGACTCTTAGCGACCCCATGGACTGCAGCTTACCAGGCTTCTCTGTCCATGGGGTTTTCCAGGCAAGAGTACTGGAGTGGGGTGACATTGCCTACTTACAGCTAAGAATCCAGACCAGGGCATGTTGAGACTTCATAGGCAAAAGTTTTAAATATGGCCTTGATCTCTTTATAGAGATCCAAATTTATTTGTGAAAATGGTGTAGAATTTCATCTTGGAGTTCTATATTCAAGAGACAGAGTCTACATCTTGGAGTCATGTCACTCCCATGAGACAAAGAATCTTATCCAGCATGGTCCAGTGTTATTCTGGTGAACTATTACCAAACAAAACAAAACAAAAAATAAACTTGTACTTCTAGGTAGTATTTGTCAATTTTATGGTGCACATACTTTCCATTAACAATTGTTTAAATACCAAATTCTAAATTTCTGAATATTTAACAATTGTCTTTGCCAAGATATGAGATTATTGTTTCTTTTCCCTGAGAAATTTCATATATAAAAATTAAATATTTAAGAGCCTCAGTTTTATTATATGTAAAATTAAATATATTAGGACCAATTACAGGAAGATAAAATGAAATAGAATAGTGCATATCTCCAAAATATGGCCACAAAATACCCCACACTACACGCTCATCTATAATGTGACCTTTCCTACTCAAGATCACATCATCACTATGGAAGGCCTTTGTCCCTTCCTTTTGATTATGAGCAGGGTTGAGAGCTGTCTAGGCTAATAGAATAATGGGGAAGTGACACTTACAGTAGCCTCTGCTTGGATTTTTATTGCTTCACTTTTGTTCATATTCTTCATCATAGCTGTTTGACCATAGAAGACACTTAATGTTGATACTTATACGTGGCCAAAAATATAAAAATCCCTCTATGAAACTCCAAATAAAGCAGCTATTAAGTATTGAAATGACTCCACTTTTAAGGAACTGTTTGCCACCTGACCCTAAAAGATTAAAGACTCGTTTGGGAGTGCTTGTTCTTTGAGGTCTAGAGAATCACAGGACAAAATGGCACATGATATGTTAACTATCATATCACTAGGGTTTAGGATTATTCCTAGAAGTTAATAGGCACTTAGGAAATATTTATGGTGAATAAATAACTGAATACATAGACCCAGGAAGTAGGTTCCATAGAATAGCCCAAGATAACAATGCTTTCATCATCACTCACTCAGTAGGAGCTCTCCTTGGTGCTGAAACCCACATCTTGCCCACAGTACCGATAATTATCATTATCAGTGGGGGTTTGGGGTACATGAAAGAAATCCCACTCTGGCTCCAACCAAAAATGGAAGTGTAGAATTATTATTGCAGGGAGGTTTTGCACTGCTGTTAATCCATGCACATAATTCAACCATGGATGTTTAAGGGAGGGAGACTGACAAAGCAACGAGATTTTTTCCTCACCCAGAGAAAGGATAGAAGCTAGGTAAAAGAGGTATAATTTTCAAACAAGAAAGCCCAATATCCAAAGAAAGAATGTTTCATTTCTAGTGTACACACCATTGACTAGAAGACTGTGATGTGTGTCTAAGTTTGAATCTTATGGTTACTCTTTCCTTTCTTCAAAAGAAGTATTATGATGCCATACTGAGGGGCTTAAATAACAGGCATGTAGCACAAGACATTTTCCGTATATTCTTTGGTAATATATCTTCAATAATAAAAGGAGAAAAATCTCTGATACCTCACTAAAAAGTTGCGACCATATTTAACCACCTCAGTTTCTCTGTCTGAAATATACATGAAGATCATGCTGTTGTTGTTTAATATAAAATAATTTAAACAAAAAAGAATTGATACCATATATTTTATGGGGACTTGACTGTTTTCTACTTATATCATATAAATAACCCTAGGCTACCATCATTGCCTGGGACTTACACCTCCATCCCCAAGCCTATGACTCCATCAACTTTACCACAAGTCTTCCAAAACTGCAAATTATGTGCTGAGCTACTTTGTAATCTGAAAGTAGCTTAGAACTTCAAGCACTGAGAACACAAGGACTGCATGAAACACTAGGAGAGGAGGAGAACAAATATCAAAGAGACTATGACATAGACACTGTAAGAAACAAAGAGATTAAGGACACTGACAAATGCAGAAAGAGCAACCACACACCACGTACAGCCTTTTCTCCAGGAATCTGGAGACTTCACTGCGTGTATCCTCACACCAAATCTACAAAGTGATTTTTATCATATCTAAAAATATAGAAACTGAGGAAGGGAAAGATCAAATCATGCTCCCTGATTTTCCTTATCTAGTGAAAAGGGGAGTAAGTTTTAGAACAAGGCACTCTGACTCTAACTTCTGTGCTTTTCAGAAATAAACCTTGCCATAATGAATCAATACAAAATTCAGGTTTCCAAGATAGAGAGCCAACAGTTTTCTACCAATTTTTCCTTTTTGATTCATCCAAGTAGAATTTAATTAAAAAATTGTTTCACATATGTCTATATTTCTCTAGGAAGATTAATTGGTTTGAAAGAAGGTTTATATATATGCACACATATATATATTGCTCAGTCACTCAGTCTTGTCCAACTCTTTGTAACCCCGTGTACTGCAGTATGCCAGGCTTCCCTGTCCTTCACCATCTCCCAGAACTTGCTCAAACTCATGCCCATTGAATCAGGGATTCCTTCTCTTCTTGCGTCCAATCTTTTCCAGCATCAGACTCTTTTCTAATGAGTCAACTTTTTACATCAGGTTGCCAAGATATTGGAACTTCAGCTTCACCATCAGTCCTTCTAATGAATATTCAGGATTGATTTCTTTTAGGATTTGATTGGTTTGATCTCCTTGCAGTACAAATTTTACTCTAAATTTACTACAAATTTTATTCAAATTGATATATATATATACATATATATATATAGTCTCAATGGGTGCTCAAATACTGATTTAATTAAATTCTTAACTAATTTTGAGCTTAAGTATTTTCCAATTCTAATTTTTAGGACAAGAATTCACTCAGAGTCTTATATTCAACATTTCAGGTCTGAGAAAGACCTACAAGAATAGTTTCAGGAAGAAAACATGACTTGCTCAAGGTCACAGAGCCAGTTAGTGTCAAAACCAGGAAAATCAATGGGGGATCAGGCCACTTCGGAAAGAGGTGAACAACGATTTTTCCTTCTGCAGACAGTGAAAGGAGGGTTTGAGAGCCTCAGAGCAAAGAAGTGGGCAGGAAAATAAGTGGTTACAACTGGGAGCACTTGAAGAGAGGCAAAATTGGACCTGGAGGAAATGTTTGATAGTTGCTATGTCCCTGTCATGGAAGCAGTAAAGGAGCACAAAGAAGTGACAAGCTAATGGGAACCCCGGTGGGAGGCAGCTGGCACTGCGTTTTCCCTGAACTGTAGCGTAAATGATCATTGCCATTCTTGTCAGAATGGTCTGCTGTATTCAGAAACCGGCAGTCTTCAGATTTCTAGTGAGGGAAGATGCACGTCTTCAGGTGAACTGATAAGGAGAGAGACCTTGAGGGTCAGAATAGAATATTTCCACATGGATTCAGTGGCAGGGGTTGGGGGCAAGGAAATTACTGTGTGGATGTTGCAGAAAAGCAGATATCAACTTCCCACAAAAAAGAATGTTCCATAATGTCCCAGCAACTAATATCCACATTTAGAAAGGACTGCCTTTAAAAACAGTGGAGTAACGCCCAGCCACTTGGAGCATCCAAGCAGAGGCAAGATGTCAGGGACATGCTGAAACAAATTTGAATATCAAATAAGTTAGGCTTATTAATTTTAACTTTCAAATTCTTTGCAAATCCACAGATTCTAATATTTTTAATTACCTCATAATATACACGGTATCCCAAAGTTTTCCAGGGAAATGCCACCCTACTCTCTTGAACTCAAGGCAAGGTTCTGTTGAGAACCATCTGAGACACAGGCTAGAAATAATAACCCAGCTCACATTTGTGCACATCATTTTAAGAGTTTATGCAGCTCTTTCATTTCTAGGACTTTCTATAACTCCACACATACACACAGAGAGAACCATAAGGAAAGCAACATAAAGGCATTACTGTTATTTCCCAGTAGGTCCAGGAAATTCTGCTGCTGCTGCTAAGTTGCTTCAGTCATGTCCGACTCTGTGTGACCCCATAGATGGCAGCCCACCAGGCTCCTCTGACCTGGGGATTCTCCAGGCAAGATCACTGGAGTGGGGCGCCATTTCCTTCTCCAATGCATGCATGCATGCTAAGTCACTTCAGTTGTGTCCAACTCTGTGCAACCCTATGGACAGCAGCCCACCAGGCTCCTCTGTCCACAGGATTCTCCAGGCAAGAATACTGGAGTGGGTTGCCATTTCCTTCTCCCCAAGGAAATGGGGGTCTTTCAATTACCCAGTGGGTTATTAAATTTCCACTACATGGTAGGCATCTTTCTAGGCACTGGCGATACAGAGGTGGAAAAATAGTTCACTCTGCTTCATGAAGCTCACATTTTTTAAAGAGATACAGGCATTGAAAAGTAAATCAACACATATTATGTCCTGAAGCAAAAAAAAAAAAAAAGGTATAGATATCAATCATTCAGAGAAAGGGGGTGAGGATTAATGGTATGGGAGGTGCTGTTTATAAAGGACTCTGAAGGAAGAGCTGAGACTTTTAGATGATGGAGCAAAACTTAACACAGCCTTTTTAAAAAGACATTATAGGTCCTAAAATCAGGGCATTTAGGGCATTTTCAAAGAATAGACAGGAAGTGAGTGCAGTCAGACTGAAGTGAACAAAGCAGAGAAAGGTAGAAGAGTAGATCAAATTGTTTAAGGCTTTGGAGGACATTGAATAAACTTTGGCTTTTGCTCTGGGTAAGCAGAAATGCCACTGAAGGTTCTGAGCACAGACGCCAGTGACCTAACAGTTTAAAGGGGTAACTCAGATTGCTATGCAGATTAGAAGCCAGAAGATGAACAAGGGTAGAAAAAGTGAGAACCCCTAAAAGACTAATGCAAAAATTCAGGTAAGATGAATGATGTCTTGGAACAGGCCAGTAGCGGTACAGATGGTGAGAAGTGATTGGATTTGGAATTTATTCTGAAGGTAAAAAGCTAGAATGAATGCCGGATGAATGAATATTTTAATACATGTCTTTCCATTCTAATCTAAATTGCATAATGCAACCATTGACCTTGGGCAAGTCATTTAACTATGCACCATCTTCATCAATTTAAAACTGAGATTCTCATAACGTTTGCAGTCTTAGTACAGTACTCCTTCCAGTTTAACACTTTTCAAGTGCTAGCTCTGGAGGCTCTTCTTGTATAAATCAAGGATGAGGGCATCAGGGATTATTTTGGTGCACAATCCCTGCATCTTAGACATGTACAACCCCCTGCCTGTTTAGAAAGATGGTATCACCTCCTACCACAGCACACATATGCAGTTAGTCACACAGTTACACACATAGCTCCTTGGCATTAAGTTTGCCTGCTTTTGTCTAAATGTGTGTCTGTAATACTCACAGGATCCCTGGGAGGTAAATTGGCTCATAGAGAGACCAAGGCAATGAGATGTAAAATGCTGGCCTTCAGTCACTGAGATCTCAGTGGGATATGGTTTTGGTCTCATGTTGGGTACTATCCTTTCTTAGTCATCGAGCAAAGCTTTTCCTAAAATGCTACAAAAAATATTCATGGAGCAGGCCAGATGGATTCTGCAAATTGACATTTTGGGGGTTTAAGTGTAACAGAGACAATTTACATGTTCCATAAAATGAGGGGGCAGTGGATTTGCTTTGCTAGTGGCAATTTGCTTTCTATGCAATTAGAAATTGCTTTTGTTGTTGCAAGTGAGACTTACAATCTGTACTTCTGAACACAGTTTCAAAAAATTACGCAGGTCCCAATGCAATTTAGAGCTCATGTTAGCAAACCCATAGACAGAGGTTGTCACTGGGTGGTTGACTGCCTCTTCAGTCCCCTTCTGTGAAGGCTTCTCAGGAGAATGTACTCTCAGCCAAACCTTTATCCAGACTACAAATACACTGAAATTTGTGTTCAATCCCTTCCCTCTCATCTACCCTTGCTGTGTCTCATCATTACTTCCTGTCTTCCTTTGAGACTCCTGGGTTGCTGCAGCTCCAGAACAAACAATCCCAAAATGCATTCACAAAAAAAGCCTTTCCTCCTTTTTTATTGTTAACAAGAGAACTCCTCTGGACAGAGCAAGTCTAAATACACATGAATATATCTTAAGTGATGAGAGTAAAGTTTGAAAATAAAATCCTTGCAGATGTAATTAGATAAGGATATTGGACAAATCCACCCTAGATTTAGGCTGGCCCTCAATTAAATGACTGGCAGCTGACAGGAAGGGGGTCATGGAGGCAGAGACTGGGTGATGTTACAAGTGAAAGAATGCTGAGGGCCATCGGAAGGAAGGAGAGTCAAGGAAGTGCCCTGGAGCCTTCAGAGGGAGTAGATCCCCACTGACAACTGATTTCCAGTGTCTACCCTCCAGAACCTCTGGAGAGAAAGTGTGCTTTAAGAGGCCAGGATCATAGTGATTTGTTATGGGCGCCCCAGGAAGCCAAAACAGTGGGTCTGAACCATCACCACCCCTGCACAGGGAAAAAGTTATGGACAAGTGGCCTTCACATACCCCTTATGTCACACATGGTGTACAGAACCACCTATATGCCTACATTCAGGGGCTACCAGAAACCTCTACTTAAGAGTGTATTTTCTTTTGGCTGACTGCCTGGATTGAACCCCAGCCCACCACCCCCTAAATGTGTGGCTCTGGGCAAGTAGCATCTGTATTCCCCAGTTTTTCATCTGTAAAATGGGGGTTAATACTATACCTTGCTCAGAAAGTCAGTGTGAAGATTAAATGAGATTGCAGGTTAAACTCTCAAAACGGTGACTAATACATACTAAGGGCTCAAAATTATCAGCTAATTTTTATTAACAGAAGCTAAGCCCTAGCCACTCTGTAGAAGAGTACAGTGATTCCTTAAAGAACTAAAAATGGAGTTACTATATGATTCAGCAATCCCATCCCTGGGCATATATCCAGAGAAAGCTCTAAATCAAAAAGGTTCTGCACCTTCGTGTTCATAGCAGCAGTACTTACAATAGTCAAGACATGTAAGCAACCTAAAAGTCCATCAGCAGATAAATAGATTAAAAAAAATAAGATATGGTATACAACTTCCCCAGTGGCTCAGTTATAAAGAACCTGACTGAAATGCAGGATATGCAGAGATGTGGGTTCAATTCCTGGGCCAAGAAGATTCCTTGGAAGAGGAAATGGCCACCCACTTCAGTATTCTGTCCTGGAAAATTTCATGGACAGAGGAGCCTAGTACATTACAGTTCATGGGGTTGCTAAAGAGCTGGATATGACTAAGCTACTAAACAACAACCACAACAATACATACCCCATGGAATATTACTCAGCCACAAAAAAGAGTGAACCAATGCCATTTGCAGCAACATGGATGGACAAAAGACTGTTGTATTAACTGAACTAAGGCCCAGAATGACACATTTCATATTATATTGTTTATGGGTGGAATCTAATATTTATGAAACAGAATCAGACTCACAGACATAGAAAACAAACTTGTGGTTATCAAAGGGGGAGTAGGGGAGGGATAGGAGTTTGGGATGAACAGATACATACTACCATATATAAAGTAACTGAGCTGAATGTATATATAGATATAAAAAATAAATGAAATTAATATATAGCAAGGGAACTATATTCAGTATCTTATAATAACCTATAATGAAAAAGAATCTGAAAAAGGACACATATTTGTGTGTGTGTGTGTGTGTGTGTGTGTGTGTGTGTGTGTGTGTGTGTGTGTGTGTAGCTAAGTCATTATGCTGTGTGCCTGAAACTAACACAGTGCTGTGAATCAACTACGGCAGTAACTTTCACCTACTAGGTGCCCTCTGGAGTCACCTTATTTGGAGTGAAACATTATTATAGAAATGTAATCTTCTTTTGGTGAAGAATTAAGAGTCCTCATCTTGGTTCCTCCCAGAGCACAGCTGTCAGGACACTAAGAGGGAAATTCCCCGGGGGCAGAATTGAGAACGCTCAGGTTAGCTGGATAAAGCTTCTTGCCTCCTGTTGAGGAGGCACAGGACTGCTCTGCTCTTCATTTTTATAAGTTAGGTCAGTCTTCAAGGCAAGCAGGAGTTCACAATCTAGGTGCGTGCAGAGAGGCTCAACTCTGCAACACTTCATCTCTTTAAAAAAAAAAAAAGCTAAAGGCAAATACGGTCAACATTACTCTTTGAGAGCACATGTGTCCTTGCTACCCTGTCAGGAAAATCTTTTTACCTTTATTATTTGAAATAATAACCGAAGTAAAATTTTAAGAACTGTAGTGAAAACAAGTGAACCCAACATAAATTAGGATATAAATACTAACAGTTAAAGATACTTATGTCTGATTCATGTTGAGGTTTGACAGAAAAGAATAAAATTCTGTAAAGCAACTATACTTCAATAAAAAAATAAATTTTAAAAAAGGAAACTCTGGTCAAATTTCCAGTTGGATTGTAAAATAAATAAACCAATTCAATATATATTTTAAATCACAAAAACTGGTTAAGCAGCAAAAATGACAAAATAATAAAAAAATAATAAGCACATAAAATGCTCGAGCAGAAAAGAATAGGCAAGAGACAAAAGAGCTTGTGTTTATAACATGACCACCTTTTCTTCTTAATGTGAAAATATATCCAGAAAATAATTATGTTTAAAAGGACACAGATATAATAATACAGAAGGAATCACTTAGTAATTGCATGTTTGGCTGGAATTATGACTCATTTTTCTTTCCTTCTTCTTGCCTATCTACCGTTTATGATTTTCACCAGCATTTTTTTTAATTGGAATATAATTGCTTTACAAGGTTATGTTCGTTTCTGCTGTACAATGAAGTGAATCAGCTGAAGTGTATCAGCTATATGTACACATGTAAACCTCTCTCCCACCCCCCTCTCCCACCCGCCTAGGTCACCAGCGAGCAAAGAGCTGAGCGCCCTGTGCTGTATAGCAGGTTCCCACTGGCTAGCTTTTTTACACATGAAGTGCATATATACCAACCCTAATCTTCCAATGCACCCCACCCTACCCGTCCACCCCTTCCCTGCATCCACGTATCCTTTCTGTACATCTGCCTCTCTCTATTCTTGCCCTGGAAATAGGTTCATCTGTAATGTTTTTCTAGGTCCTACACATATGAGTTAATATATGATGTTGGTTTTTCTCTTTCTGACTTACTCTGTATGACAGACTCTAGGTCTATCCACATCTCTACAAATGACTCAGTTTTGTTCCTTTTAACTTATATGTGCAGTACATCATATGAAATGCCAGGCTGGATGAATCCCAAGCTGGAATCAAGATTTCTGGGAGAAATATCAATAACCTCAGATATGCAGATAATACCTCTAACAGCAGATCATGAAGAGGAACTAAAGAGCCTCTTGAAGAGGGTGGAAGAGGAGAGTGAAAAATCTGGCTTAAAACTCAACATTTAAGACATTAAGACCGTGGCATCCAATCCCTTCACTTCATGGCAAATAGAAAAGGAAAAAGTGGAAATGATGGCATATTTTATTTTCTTGGGCTTCAAAATCACTGTGGACAGTGACTCCAGCCATGAAATTAAAAGACACTTGCTCCTTGGAAGGAAAGCTATGACAAACCTAGGCAACATATTTAAAAAGCAGGGACATTACTTTGCCAACAAAGGTTCATTTAGTCAAGGCTATGGTTTTTCCAGTGGTCATGCATGGATGTGAGAGTTGGACTGTAAAGAAAGCTGAACACCAAAGAATTGATGCTTTTGAACCGTGGTGTTGGAGAAGACTCTTGAGAGTGCCTTGGACTACAAGGAGAGGAAACCAATCAATCCTAAAGGAAATCAACCCTGAACATTCCCTGGAAGGACTGAAGATGCTGAAGACGAAGCTCTAATACCTTGGTCACCTAATGTGAAGAGCTGACTCATTGGGAAAGACCCTGATGTTGGGAAAGATGGAAGGCAAAAGGAAAAGGGGGAAGCTGAGGATGAGATGGTTAGATGGCATCACCAACTCAATGGACATGAGTTGAGCAAACTCAGGGAGATCGTGAAGGACAGGAAAGCCTGGCGTGCTGCAGTCCATGGGGTCGCAAAGAGTCAGACATGACCTAGAGACTGAACAACAGCAACAAGGCTGAGTGATGTTCCATCGTATGTGTGCACCACATCTTCATCCATCCGTCTGCCACTGGACATTTAGGCTATTTCCACATCCTGGCTACTGTAAATAGTGCTGCAATGAACACTGGGGTCCATGTGTCCTTTTGAATTAAGGTTTAGATATCCCAGTAAAGAAACTGTCATGAACATCACTCTAGGACAAATATCAGTCTCTGAATGTGGCCTTTTTGAGGTGGAAGCAAGGAAGCGATGGACCATCAGCTCCTGTGGTTTGGGAGGACGTCCTGTTCATCACCCAGCATAGTTCTTTGGACATAGTTGGTCCTAAATAACATTTCTTGAACTGAAACAAGTATGAGAGCAGAAGCTGTGGGCTCTAACCAGTGTCTCATCACTTTGTTAACTAAGAGCATCTCATGCCTCCTAATTCTGAAATGAGGGTAAGGTGAGCTGCCTTTGTGGAGGTTTATGGCGGGGTGGCTACCGACACACTGCTTGGTCACGCATCTCTAAAATGACCTCTTCTTGTTCCCGCTCTCGAGATCACTCTGAGCAGCTGTATGGTTCCTGCCACCCCCTCTTAGCGCAGAAACTCTGCAGAGCTGTGTACAATGAGAGGAGTAGCCTCAGGTGTGGCTCCAGGCTGCAGCCAAGGCTCCAACTAGGAGAAATCCTTTCTTGCCACATCCTATTAAACATAACTTCCAAGTGACGCTGTTGAAAATTGCTCCAGAGGCCAGACGGGAGGTCTTCAGCCAGCAAAATCTCCATCCCTAGGAGTCAGCCAACTGAGGGCCTGCCCTGGGCCTGGCAGCATGACCAGGGTTTCATTCCATGAGCTCCCCGCGTGAAGCCCACGTGCATACGGATAACCAGCTTCTCTCTGCTTTCCAACCTGAAAGAGAAGCATTTCTCGTCTCTTCCATGTCCTGCAAATGCTTTTCATATGCAGAGCTGCACGGATCACCCCTGGGGTCTGGTTTCACCGTGTAAAATGCTGGGCCAAGACAAACATGGGAGGAAGCCTTTTACCCACCAAGAGGTTGCTACAGAGGCAGTTGTAGCCGTCGGGAGTTGAGAATCCTGAGGAAGTTGGCACATGGTCAAGGCCTCAAACAGCTCCAGTCTGGTTCAGGGGCAGGGCCTGGAAGCTGATTATCCCCCACGGACCTCCCTAGTAGACACGCAGAGCTCAGGGATGCTGCTTCCAGGGCGAGAACCCAAGAGAGAGAGAGAGAAAGTCTCTTCCTTGGTGGAGAGGGGCTGATGACCCACTGCCGCAAAACCTTTGATAATTTCTTATCACAGCTCTGCTTCATCTGTTCTAAGGCTGTAACTGCTTGATTTGCCTCCAGATTGCAGAGACCCTTGGAGTTCAGGGAAATGTACATGATCAGATCTCCCCACAAGGCAGATGACTCTAGCAAACTTTCCCCGAGTTGATGCACTGGCGCTTCTGTCCAGACAAATACTGGGGCTAGGGCACTGGATCCACAGGAGCTGACCTGACAAGCAGAATGCTTTATTCCTTAGGTTTGTAACCAGCTCAGAGAATCACTGGGCAGGACTCCTCAGGGCCATCTGCTTCATGCTTAATGTGCAAACCCAGATGCACACATTTGCCACCTGCTTTGCCATAGCTGAGGCCACTGGCACACTCCTCTGCCTTCAACAAAGGGCTCCCCATGAAAGCACCCTCTGCCACTCAAACCCTGTGCCTTCGGTTGAAAGGAACTAAATCAAAACTCAGAACCATGAGGGTGGTATGCCAAGGATTTTCTGCAATTTTCTATTCCTGTATCATGCACTAGACCTAGATGAATTAGGTAGTAGTCTATCCGCTTATTAAAGAGGATTCAAAAATTGCAAGGGGCAACCTATCAGTCCTCAGATTGGAGTGAAATACACCACCTGTTGGACTTCCCAGGTAGCTCAGAGGTAAAGAAGCTGCCTGCAATGCAGGAGACGTGGGTTCGATCCCTGGGTTTTGAAGATGCCCTGGAGGACTTGGCAACCCATGCCAGCATTCTTGCCTGGGTAGTCCCATAGACAACCCATGGAGATACAAGAGGCAGACAGTACTTAGCAACAAAGAACATCCCGCATACTTCAGATGTTCTTACAACTGAAAAGTGAACGTGTTAGCCGCTCAGTCACGTCCAACTCTCTGCAACCCCATGGACTGTAGCCCGCCAGGCTCCTCTGTCCATGGGATTTCCCAGGCAAGGATACTGGAGTGGGTTGCCTTTCCCTTCTCCAGGGGATCTTCCTGACCCAGGATTGAACTTAGGTCTCCTGCATTGCAGGTGGATTCTTTACTGTCTGAGCCACCAGGGAAGCCCAACCCTGCCCCAAATCAGAGTGACTTCCCCAAAGATGTTGAGGTATGGACTCTCACTTGAACGTCCACTGAACTACGAATGCACTCCTCCCACCCCCGTGCTGAGCTCTATGTGAGACCAGGGACAAGAGGCATTGGTTTATTTATGTTGTGTCCAGTACACCTCAAGACTCAAACATGTGATGGATACAGAATAAATGCACTGCCCAATAGAGCAAGAGCCTGGTACCTCTGAGTTGAAATAACAAGTTGGGTTTGCGCTGCTGTCTGGCTTTTGTCTGTTTTGGTTTTGTGTGTGGGTTTGCTCTGGTTTCAATAGGTAATCCCCAGGCAGAATTGTACTGAAATGGAAGTTCAAGGGTAGGAGGGAAAAAGGTTGCAGAATGGATGCCCGTCTGACTATAGCCACAGCTTGGCTGCCAAAAGCTGAAATGAAAGATGTTCTGCTCTGCTTCCTTCTTCCTGAGAACACACCTAAAAATAGCTGTGCTGCAAGGGTCCTGCACAGCCTCAGATGCCCCTGCAGCTGTTCTCCGTCAAAACACCACAACTAGCCTTCACACCCTTCCCTGTAAAGGACTGTTTCTGTAGTCTGTCTTCATCTTCAAATGCCTCTAACTTCAAATTCAGTGGTTCTCTGCACCAGGTCTGTGGCCGGAGGCCAGGGGTATGGGTCAAGTTCTCAAAAGAGCGTTTTTAGACTTTCTCAGTTTTTGATTGTTTGGGTCAGAAGATGCTCTGTCTGGAGAAACCACACGTGGGTCAAGCCCTCCATTGGAAAGGGATGTTCAGACACACTCGCTGTTGTAGCATCCAGGCGAGTGCAGGCTTGGGGCAGCTGTTCCTCCCAGCGCACAGTGGGCTCGTGGCCCAGCTCATCTGCTGGGATCAGAGGAGGGCAGTGTGCAGGGGACACAGAGAGGAGAGGGGACGCCTGAGCACAGGGCAGCGGGGCCGTTGCAATCTGGCCCTTACCCCGTGTGTGTAGACAGACACTCACACACTCACACACACACACTACATCTTTATCCATTCATCTGTTAATGGATACTTATGCTGCTTCCTTATCTGTCCAGGCATGTGTGCCCAGGCACTCAGTCGTGTCTGACTCTTTGTGACCCTATGAACTGTAGCCTGCCGGACCCCCCTGTCCACAGGCTTTTCCAGGCAAGAATACTGGAATCGGTTGCAATTTCCTTCTCCGAGGGGCCTTCCTGACCCAGGGACTGAACCCGAGTATTCTTTACCACTGAGCCACCTAGCAAGCCATATTTGAAGTGAAGTGAAGTGAAGTGAAATCACTGTCGTGTCCGACTCTTTGCGACCCCATGGATTGTAGCCCACCAGGCTCCTTGGTCCATGGGATTTTCCAGGCATGAACACTGGAGTGGGTTGCCGTTTCCTTCTCCAGGGGATCTTCCTGACCCAGGGATCAGACCCAGGTCTCCCACATTGTAGGCAGATGCTTTACCGTCTGAGCCACCTCGCAAGACATATTTAGGCAACTGTAAACAATCTGCTGTGAATATTAGGATCCATGTATATTTTCAAATTAGTGTTTTTCTCTTTTTTTGAGATATATACCCAGGAGAGGAATGGGTGAGTCACATGGTGGTTCTCTTTTTAGTTTTTTGAGAAACTTCCATTTACTGTGTTGAGTAGTAGCTGTACCAGTTTACATCCCCACCAACAGTGCGGGAGGGTTCCCTTTTCTCCTATATGAGTTATTCTTCATAGTCAATGTCTTCACATATATTGGTTGATTACAGTCCCTTAATAACCTTGGAGGTCACACAGAGCAGAAAAATGTCTCCTTTTAAAGATGAAGAAACTGGGAATCAGAGATATAAGTCCTCACTCAAGATCACACAGCCTGGAAGAGGGAAGAATAAAGCTCAGGCTTCCCGGCACCATTCTAGACCTGTCTACATCGTGTTTATCTATAGACCAGGAGACTCACTGAATCAATGAGGAATCCTTAAAGGATGTCAGAGCACTGAAGACATAGTCCTCAGATACTACCATTTGTCTCGTTTTTTGACTTACACCACGAAAGTACCAGCTAAATCACTTGTCGCCTTGGAGAGGAGAGGACAAAGCAGACTCATCACTTGTCTGGCCCTTACCTCCCAACTCTCTGTTAGACTTGACATCTGTCAAAGAGTGAGAGAGAAAAAACATAACTTTATTAAGGTCTTGAGCAGAGACCATAGGGGTTCTATTTCAAAGGAATACATTGGGCGACACCAAAGGTAAGACCCCAAAGGTGGATTATCAGAGAAGGACCCTGTTTTGAGGAAGACATAGGAGAGGATGAAAGCCAAGTGTTCCCTCTCTGAACTGTGGGCAGCTGTGTTGGGGGAAGTTCCAGAGTTAACTGTAGACCTTCTCTTCCCATCCCTGGGACCATGATCATTAGTTCTCTAAATACGAAAAATTTTTAATTTAATTCTATTTTTTACTACCTAGATTTATAGGCATGTAAATGTTACCTTACAGAGGTAGCACCCAAGAAACAGAGAGATTAAGGATCTTGTTTAAGTACATTCAGCATGTTTGGTGACATAGAAATAAGGACCTCTGTGCTTAACAGCACTATTTATTATAAGTTGTTTATAAAATTATACTGTCTCTGCAGTGATATTACAGGGTCTTTAATGCCAGGTCTAGATCATACGCATCTGTCCCACACTGCGTTGTTGTTAGAGAAGAGGTCTCAAGTAGAGTTGGAATAACTAGACTCCAATTGTGTCCATGGGCCAAGCAGGTGCCCCTGTAGACCTCAGCTTCATCATCCAAAATGATTAGACTCAGTTTGTAGGACCTCCTCCAGCTTCATCCAAGGATCCTATCACACCCTTTCCCTTCATTCCTATCTGACTGCAAAGCACAGCAGGAAATACAAGCCTCCTTTCCAAATAACTACTTGGGAGAGCCCCCACTGTGTCGGTGGGTGGCCCCACAGTGCCGGGGTAGACTAGGTGAAGGCTGTGGCCCTGCCTCACCTCCTCCCACTCCCTCTTCCCACATTTCCCCTTCTGCACCTGTCTCCAGACCTCGGCTTCCTGGGTCACAGTGGGAAACTCCCACCTACCAGCTGGGTTGGTTTTCCTTTTTTGAGAAAAGGAACAGCTGGGCGATTTTAAAGATGGAACTTACAACCTGCTTAACCAGTCAACTCCAGTTGTCAAGCCCCGAAGCCGCATTTGAGGACAGGAGTTGTGGATGTGATGCGAAAGCCACAAGCCCAGCTGCTCTGTTCCTCCCGGCAGGAGACACTGCATACTTATGAGATTTTTTTTCCCCCAAAGAGCTTCTGCTAGGTTGCTTTGGTCTTTTTCTTCTCTTAATAAAAGGTATTTACTAGGGTCTGGTCTTTTGAGCCTTTTGGCTTAGGGAAGAAAGAGGGTCAGCAAGTTAACAAATGAGACATGTTCTACCCAGCCAGGCCATCAGAAGCTAATTTTACCTGGTCTCAGGCTAACCCATCTTCAGCTCCTGATAGTATCTAAATGATGGAAAGCTTTGTTTAAATTCATAAAATATTTCACAGAGGAGTAAAACAGATCTTATAGGACCATTTCTCATTAAAAGGTCAATGCTGGGAACATCTGATGCTATAGAACTCTCTGATTCAATTTAGCAGGTCAAGCCTGACTAATCCTGTTTCTGATTGGAGCAAATTTATTTCCCTTGAAAATGATTTTCTCACAAGCTGCTGGATTATGTACTCTAAACCTATATTTTTATAAGACATTACTAGAATGTTGATCAAACCTAATTCATCCATTAAACAAAACGGAGGAAAAAAAATCTACACCCCAAATTAACACTTAGAAGTCATAAGCAAGGAATTCTAAGTCCTATTAGAAATTGGATGGTGCCCTCAACCAAAGAGCAGAATCAGAAAGGATGCCTGGAAGCAAATTTATTTCAAGTTCATATAGTCTGAGTCCACAGCTGTCAACAGTTGGAAACTTTCCTTAGAATCAATACAGTAAGACAGATACTACTGTGTAACATAAAGACCACTGGACTCAGAATCATAACCTGTCTCTAGTTCTGCCTCTTACTCATTATGGGATACTAAGGGTAAAAACCTTTCCCTCTCTGGGCCCTGATTACATCATCTATTTGTGGGGGTTTCAAGCTTGTCTTTTTATTGCAGCCAACTGTATTATTCTTTGGCTCTCAATTTAAGTGCTAATTAAAAGGAAAACTATGACAAACCTAGACAGTATATTAAAAATCAGAGACATCACTTTGCCAACAAAGGTTTTTATAGTCAAAGCTATGGGTTTTTCAGTAGTCATGTATGGTTGTAAGAGTTGAACCATAAAGAAGGCTGAGCACAGAATTGATGCTTTTGAATTGTGCTGGAGAAGACTCCTGAGAGCCCCTTGGACTGTAAGGAGATCAAACCAGTCAATCCTAAAGCAAATCAATCCTGAATATTCACTGGATGCTTAAGCTGAAACTCCAATACTTTGGTCACCTGATGAGAAGAATCAACTCACTGGAAAAGACCCTGATTCTGGGAAAGATTGAAGGCAAATGGAGAAGAGGGTGACAGAGGACGAGATGGTTGGATGGCATCGCTGACTCAGTGGACATAAGTTTGAGCGAACTCTGGAAGATAGTGAAGGACAGGGAAGCCTGGCATGCTGCAGTCTATGGGGTCACATAGCATCAAACACGACTTTGCCATTGAACAACAACAACTCAATTTAAATGTTTATTATGTAGACAAACTTCTAATGTGGATCTGAAGAATTTAGGCCTCTCTATATACTTGAGCTGGTCTCAAAGTCGCATGCACACTCACCTAGTTAATCCTCAGATCATCTTTAGGGATGCCTAATGGTCTCTCGTTTTTGAGTGCTGTTTTCAGAAATGTGTCTTTCTTCTTTTAGATAGTAGGCTGATGCTTAAGCTGAACCTCCAATACTTTGGTCACCTGATGGGAAGAGTCAACTCACTTCCAATTTAGTTCTAACTTGTCGACTCACTAGAGACTTTAACTCACCTTTTAATTTTATGTGTAATTCTTAGTGTTTTCCTGGGCAAACTATTATCCTAACATCCAAAACACGTTTTTCCTTGTGTTCTCTGAATATCCTCATTTCCCCTGCTGGGCAGAAGTAAGATTACATGTTTCTGCCTTCTTGAAACAGGCATGATCTTACAACATGCTTTAGCCAATGAACTGTGACAAGTGCTAACAGAGTCGGCCTGTAACTTGCTACATTATGTCCCCCTCTGCCATGGATACTGACCACGCTATTGGTGGCAGCTGTAAGGCCCTGAGATTGGGAGTGGACAAAGCAGAGCAGAGCCTGGTCAACCAACAATCAACATATGGCCAATGAGAGTGAAGTAAACGTTTGTCTGGTTAAACCACTGAGATCTGACTAGCAGGAGTCAAAAGGACAATCATTTGGGTAGGCTGGTAGAAGGAGTAGAGTGAGGGCTAGGCAAGAAATGTGCATCCCAATTATTTGAAACAGAGTGCTGTGCTGTTAAGGGGTTATGTTATGATATTGCCCTGTGTTTGCCCAAAAGCAACAAGGATGAAGGCATTGGATGTTGTGAGATCACATACCCACCCTCAACTCTGGGTTGAATTCAGAGAGGATACATTTAGGCAGATACCAAACAGTAAAACCATAGTCGCTAAGTAACAAGAATAAATTTAGGTACAAAAAACTGATTCTAAGATGCTCAAGAGGCAGATTACAAAAGGAGGCCCTGACTGAGTTCTGGGAACAAAGAAACCCCACTCTGGGTTTGTTTGACGGCTCCATTCCACGTGGTTTGCAGCTTTGCCATGCCTCAGTAAAGTGGTGATATTTGTTTGGTTCCCCTCTGTCAACTGTAACCCACTAAGCAGTCTTAGGAAGCAGCCATGCATAAAACTAGCTAGAAGGGGGCAAGTCAGACTCATCAGAAGATATGTTCTTGATTACCAGCTAAATATTTCTTATGCTTACTTTGTGTCTCATAACAATGCAACAGCATTAATTTTCCCCCACCAGTGTAAACACCATTAATTTCTGTAAGTTAAGCAAAGAAACACCATTAATTCCTGAAGTCAAAACAGAGGAAGCCACAAAATGTGGAGGCAATGCTTTCCTTACCAAAGTCAGCACCAAGGACAGCGCAACAAAGAGGGGTGTGCGCTGCTTCTGTCGGCAACTTCCTACTTACCCCCTGCGGCATCTGTGGCCTACTCTGTATCTACCAAGCTAAGGATCCTCATGAACTATAACCAGGGTTATGGCACAGTTTGTGAGAGGAGAAAACTTGGGGCAGGTGTGTAACTGATATTCTTGCATCAGACAAATGTAATTAGCACCAAGTTCCTGGGCCTGCAAAATGAGGTTGTACGATCTGCATTGCAGATTTCCCCACCTGCTTCCCATACAGTAAGGAAGGTGTAACTTTCTGTTACCGCCATGTATTTTCAGTTTCTAAAGAATTTCTCTATGAACCAGAGAATGAGGACATCACTAGCATTGTGGGTCCCAAAGTTGGCTCCATATTAGAAATGTCTGGGGAGCTTTTAAAAACCCTGCCTCCCAGTCGCAGTCTAGGTCAATTACTTCAGCATTTATGGAGGGCTGACCAAGTCTCCAGAGTTGCATTATTTGTATTACTTAAGCCTCATCCGCCAAGTGATTATAGTTTTAAAAATCTAATTCTGGGTCTTTCCCTAGAGATTTTGCTTTAATTGGTGCAGGGATCAGACTAAGTACCAAGACTTTCTAAAAGCTCCCCTGGATGATTCTAATATGCAACCACCTTTGAGAACCAATCTTCTGGAAGACAGAGACAAAGAGAAATTGGCAGTGTTGCCTCTCTAACCCTTGCTTATGAAGATAAGGGATAAAGGCCCCTTGAATGTTTACCAAAGCAAAGTGTTTCACCTAACCTACTGGATTAATTTTTTCATTCTAAGCATTTACTAGGATATAAGTTGGACCGAACACTAAACCCAGTGATATGAAATACTAAAGACCAAGTTCTTTGAGCTTAGAATCTAACACAAGTATTATAAAAATGTGATAAATTATAGAAGGGATAAATGATAGCTTTCATACTGAAATATTCTGAGAAGGGAATCAGAATAATTTTAACCCAAGCATAAGCTGCCTAGACATCTAGAAGAATCAGGAGCAAACCAGTTAGAGTATGGCATTCTAAGCTATAGGAACAGATTGTGCAAAGTCATTGAAGCATAACGTGGCCAAGGCAGTTTTGATTCCAAGGAGAAAACCTGATTCAAAAGTATCTTAAGAAAGAAAGGAAATATACGGGGAAGGAAGAATAGGAATGAACCATTAAACCAAAGAAAAGAACTAAGAACTTCAATAGCCTGCTATCTCTGTCCAAACCAATGTATTTCCTCCGTGATTCTTGCGTTGGCTGAACTTGGCTATGCCAAAAGGTAGTCTGCTCCTGACAACACGTTCTCACTTCTAACAATCAGCATAAACCAACTGGTATCTTTGAGTCTCCAATCCAAGTTCCTGGAAAAGAGGAAATGACTGTCCCAGCTTAGGTCAGGTGCCCACATCAGGTGGTCCAATCAGCTGTAGCCAGGGTCATAAGGTACAAACAAGGCTCTCAAGGCCTTAACCCTCTTGGGAGAAATGAGAATACAGTTCTTAACCAATCAGGCATTTGGTGGACTAAGCAAACACCCCTAAAGTTGTATGACAAAGATGCAAGGCAATAAGTTCAGGTTAGGACACTAAAGGCACTGTAGAAAGACCAGAGGACAGACTGTTCATTGGAAGCCAAAATTAAAGAGGATCTGACATCAACCAAGCCTAAATCAAAGCTGGGAACGTCAGGATAAGAACATCATGACCAAACGGGCTTTATTCTGGTAATGTAAGACTGATTCAGTTCTAAAAATCAGTAAATGTAATTCACCATATTATCAGACTAAAGAAGACGACTATATATAGTATCATTTCAGTAGATGGAGAAAAATGTTTTGACAAAATTCAATACACATTCATAATTTAAAAAAAAAAAAAACTCTAACTAGAGACATGCACTGTACCTTGTATAAATTACTCAAAACGGATCAGATATCTAAAAGTAAAACCTAAAACTATAAAAGTGCTAGAACAAAATATAGAAGAAAACATTTGTATCCTTGGATTAGGCAAAAGTTTCCTAGATATAATATAAAATCATTATCTATAAAATAAAAATACTAAGTTTTATTTCATTAAAGCTAAACATTTCTGATATTTGAGAGACACTTAAGAAAATAAAAGTCAACCTACAGACCATGAGACAATGTTTACAAAACACATATCTGTTAAAAGACTATACCCAATATACATAAAGAACTCTCATAATTCAATGACCAAACAAGTTGTTTCTTTTTTTTTCAAATGGGTGAACAACTCAAATAGATAATTCAAAGGAGAGCTAAGGGCAGAAAAATAAGCATATAAAAAATACTCAATGCCACTACTCATTACAGAAATGCAAATTAAAACCACAGTGAAATGCCATTGTTCACCTCTTAGAATGGCTAAGAGTTTAACAATCAGACAACCCCAAGTGCTGATGTGGGTATGGAGCAACTAGAACTTTAAACATTGCTGGTGAGGATATTTAATGGCACAGACACTTTGGAAAACAGCTTGGCAGTTACTTAAAAGTTAAGCAAACTTATCATATGATTCAGCAATCCCACTCCTAGGTATTTACCCAAAAGAAATAAGAATATAGGTCACTAGGAAATGGCAACCCACTCCAGTATTCTTGCCTGGAGAATCCGATGGATGGAGGAGCCTGCTGGGCTACAGTCCATGGGGTTGCAAATAGTCGGACACGACTGAGCGACTTCACTCACTCACTCACTCACTCACTCACTCAGACTTACATGGGAATGCACATAACAGCTTTGTTTGTAACCACCAGAAACTGGAAACAATCAGCCTGTATTAGTTGTCTGTTGCTATGGCAACAAGTATGACAAATTAACACAAACTCAGTGGCTTTTAAAAATGCACGTTCGTTATCTAAGTTTCTATGGGTCAGGAGTCCAGGTATGGCTTAGCTGCTTTGGTTCTGGCAAGACTGCAGTCTCACTTCAAGGCTTGCCTGGGGAAGACTTTGCTTCCAAGATCACTTACACTGTTAGCAGAATTCATTTCCTTGCTTCTCTCTATAACAGGTGTGGGGAAGGAATGGACTGCAAAGCATAAGGAAATTTTCTGAGTACTGGGAATGTTTCCTCTTGATTACCGTGGGTAGGTAAATGTGCACATCCTTCAAAACACTTGGAAATATGTGACACACCGAACTATGTAACAGTGAAGTTTTACTGTGTATAAGTTACACCACAACAAACCTGACTTTAGAAAATACAGGGACAGAGCAACAGAGAAGCTGGAGGCAGATAGAAAAGGTCCCTTTGATCTGGTTCCCAGAGCATACTGCCCTGGTGGGCAATCCTGGAGAAATTTCAGGAAGGCCAATAATATAAATTATGTATTAGTACTATTCTAATAAGTTTGCTAATAGGAGACCTGCTTATTTTAGGTTAAGTTTCAAATGCTGCTCTCATCATTAAAGTGCATTATATATGGGCAGTTTGACATTGCCTAAAATGAAAAGGTTGATGCTCCGATGAGCCCAACTGTTAAAATGAAAGCCAATTAGATAACCAAAGAACAAAAGTATTTGTTCAGAATTAACTTTATCACACAAGTCCCACAAAGCCAGACACAAAAGAGCCTCATTGAAGTCTTCTGCATGGTATCCTAAGTCTGCATGCAGGACTGAAAACATAACCCTGCCTAGCACATTTCTCTACCAGGAGGGGCAGAACAAAAAAAATGGAGTAGAGGGCTTATGTTCCTGGACTCAGATCATCTCTCTGACCAAATGTCTATTAATAAACCCCTGCATCTGTAATGTAATGCTAAGAATTTACCTATTCTATCAGTTGCAAAACAAACTGAGACACACCAGAGAGAGGAATTTTGACTTATGCCAAGAAAACACAATGAGGGTCATTGAAGGCTTATAAACATGGGGATGGAAGAAAAGATGACACTTCAAATAGTATGGATGCTGGCCTTCAGAGGGCAACACTAGAAGCGAGAAGGGAAGATAGGATGCTGTTACAGGACTCCAGAAAAGAAAAGATGAGCAAAGACTGTTGCAATAGGAGAAAGGAAGATAAACCTGCGGCGTTCTTTGGGAAATGGAGTCAAGAAGTGATGGTGAGAAAGAGATGATGGAAGTTTATGCGTGTGGCTTGAGCAACTTCATAGATTCTGGATTAAAAGGAAAGGCGCGATTGAGAAGTTCATGTTGGAGGTGCTAAGAATGAGGAGCATTCAGATGAAGGTTTCTGGTAGGCAGGCAGCTATGGTCTGGAGTCCAGGTAAGGAGACTGTGTTAAAGAAAGGCTTGATGCTAAGATACAAGGGCAAGTGGAGACTCTGTGAGGCCACCTATTATAAAGGGCGCAAGCTATACTGAAGAAGTTGGATAGAGAATGCAGAATAAAGAAGTGGAAATCATCATGAACGAAAGGAAAACTGCTCTGCTAACAGCATTCTTCACTACTTTCCTTGAACGTTGGCAGGTTTTGTTTTTCCCTCTCGATTGTTTCTGGTTCAAGAAAACGGAAGAACACATGATAAGAAAACACTGCTCAAATCCAAGTGGAGATGGAAATTATTCCAGCTAGGAGAAGGTAGAAGAATGATCCAATAAGAAGAGACAAAAGGTCCTTAGAGCATCTCGGCACGAGTCCAAAAGGATGGTCCCTTTGCATGGTATCTGTAGGAATGGTAACTTTACACTTAAGTTGACCCAAACCTGGAAGTCACCTCAATATCTCTATGTTGATTATAGTTTACTGTGGGTTCTGTTTCTTTTATAACCTTGTGCTGCTTGCTTGCAAGTGGAGGCACTGCTCATTTACTGGTGAGCAAAATAACAGGCCTTGCAGCAATTTCCTAGCTAGCCTCAGCACACTGCCAGAAGGGGATTTGATCAACCATCCAGTTTATTCCTTTGTTCCCAAGGGAAAGCAGCAGTTACTGAGGCACATGCAACAGGATTCTGTGATGGGAGAACTACTGGGAAACGTTGCCTGGCAGGTGAAGCACTGATCTGATGACCTTGGGGAGTCCAGGGTGGTCACCACGACCCTGTGACTGGCTGGCTGAGCTTGAACAAGTCACTGACGGTCTCTGGCCTCAGATTTCACACCCATCAGGAAGAGGCTTGGCTGGTGTTGATAATAACAAGTTCTGTTTTGTTTTGTTTTTCCTAGATCTAAAATTTAACTCGAATTATTTTTAGTTGGTTGCCTTCTTATGAGATTTAATATCTACACCCTTAAGATGACTGATACAGAGGAGATATAAGTTCCCAGCCAATATTTTCATATAAATATATAAGATATATGGTGTCAAAATAGGACTTCCCTGGTGTCTCACATGGTAAAGCATCTGACTACAATGTGGGAGACCCAGGTTCTATCCCTGGGGTTGGGAAGATCCTCTGGAGAAGGAAATGGCACCCCTCTAGTACTCTTGCCTGGAAAATCCCGTGGATGGAGGAGCATGGTAGGCTACAGTCCATGGGGTCGCAAAGAGTCAGACACGACTGAGCGACTTTACTTACTTATTTATGGTGTCAAAATAGCTTAGGGGTGTAGGTTGGGGAACTTTCATGATATCTAACCTAACAAGCCAGAATGGGGTCAAAAGTAGGAAGTAGCGATCCACGCAAATTTTACAGTGAGAACAGCCAACAGAACTTTGCATTTTCAGTGATTCTTTGGGAAAAACCTGTTCTTAGCTGGCCCATTTTGCAATCTTCATATTTGTTAATTATACACATTACATTTTGTCCACTTAACAATAACGTTGCAGCCATAGGACACCGTGATGGAGTATTTCTAGTAATTAAGCTACATTATGTGTTAACATTTCCCGTCTGATTAGAATAAAATTAACACTGGAGAAACTAAAGACCTATATATAGAAAACTATAAAACACTGATGAAAGGAATCAAAGAGGACACTAATAGATGGAGAAATATACCATGTTCATGGATTGGAAGAATCAATATAGTGAAAATGAGTACACTACCCAAAGGAATTTACAAATTCAATGCAATCCCTATCAAGCTACCAGCCATATTTTTCATAGAACTAGAACAAATAATTTCAAGATTTGTATGGAAATACAAAAAAACCTCGAATAGCCAAAGCAATCTTGAGAAAGAAGAATGGAACTAGAGGAATCAACTTGCCTGACTTCAGGCTCTACTACAAAGCCACAGTCATCAAGACAGTATGGTACTGGCACAAAGACAGACATATAGATCAATGGAACAAAATAGAAAGCCCAGAGATAAATCCACACACATATGGACACCTTATCTTTGACAAAGGAGGCAAAAATATACAATGGAGTAAAGACAATCTCTTTAACAAGTGGTGCTGGGGAAACTGGTCAACCACTTGTAAAAGAATGAAACTAGATCACTTTCTAACACCGCACACAAAAATAAACTCAAAATGGATTAAAGATCTAAATGTAAGACCAGAAACTATAAAACTCCTAGAGGAGAACATAGGCAAAACACTCTCAGACATAAATCACAGCAGGATCCGCTATGATCCACCTCCCAGAATTCTGGAAATAAAAGCAAAAATAAACAAATGGGATCTAATTAAAATTAAAAGCTTCTGCACAACAAAGGAAAATATAAGCAAGGTGAAAAGACAGCCTTCTGAATGGGAGAAGATAATAGCAAATGAAGCAACTGACAAACAACTAATCTCAAAAATATACAAGCAACTTCTGCAGCTCAATTCCAGAAAAATAAACGACCCAATCAAAAAATGGGCCAAAGAACTAAATAGACATTTCTCCAAAGAAGACATACGGATGGCTAACAAACACATGAAAAGATGCTCAACATCACTCATTATTAGAGAAATGCAAATCAAAACCACAATGAGGTACCACTTCACACCAGTCAGAATGGCTGTGATCCAAAAGTCTGCAAGCAATAAATGCTGGAGAGGATGTGGAGAAAAGGGAACCCTCCTACACTGTTGGTGGGAATGCAAACTAGTACAGCCACTATGGAGAACAGTGTGGAGATTCCTTAAAAAACTGGAAATAGAGCTGCCTTATGACCCAGCAATCCCACTTCTGGGCATACACACCGAGGAAACCAGAATTGAAAGAGACACATGTACCCCAATGTTCATCACAGCACTGTTTATAATAGTCAGGACATGGAAACAACCTAGATGTCCATCAGCAGATGAATGGATAAGAAAGCTGTGGTACATATACACAATGGAGTATTCCTCGGCTGTTAAAAAGAATTCATTTGAATCAGTTCTGATGAGATGGATGAAACTGGAGCCGATTATACAGAGTGAAGTAAGCCAGAAAGAAAAACACCAATACAGTATACTAACACATATATATGGAATTTAGAAAGATGGCAATGACGACCCTGAATGCAAGACAGCAAAAAAGACACAGAGGTGTATAACGGACTTTTGGACTCAGAGGGAGAGAGAGAGGATGGGATGATTTGGGAGAATGGCATTGTAACATGTATACTATCATGCAAGAATTGAATCGCCAGTCTATGTCCGACGCAGGATACAGTATGCTTGGGGCTGGTGCATGGTGATGACCCAGAGAGATGTTATGGGGAGGGAGGTGGGAGGGGGGTTCATGTTTGGGAACGCATGTACACCCATGGTGGATTCAGGTCAATGTATGGCAAAACCAATACAGTATTGTAAAGTAAAATAAAGTAAAAATAAAAATAAAAAAAAATAAAAAATAAATAAGCATACAGATAGGAGAATCCAAACGATTAGGATTCTAACAAAAGCCTCTGAAAAAAAGATTAACTTATCAATAAATATTTATTGAGTCTTAATAAATATATCACATATATCTTTGTGGTGGATATTACAGAATTTTTAATTTGTTCGATCCTGAAAGGACATTTTAATAATATGTTTTGACTTTTCAAATTGGGACTATTCTTGTGCTTACCATGAAGGTAAGTTCTGCTCCATTATCTAGAAGTACATGAGCAGTAACGATCTTATTATATTTAGATTAGTCTTTGATAGTATATTGGACATTCTTTTTTTTTTTTTTAATTTTTTTTTAGTTTTTTATTTTTAATTTTAAAATCTTTAATTCTTACATGCATTCCCAAACATGAACCCCCCTCCCACCTCCCTCCCCATAACATCTCTGTGGGTCATCCCCATGCACCAGCCCCAAGCATGCTGTATCCTGCGTCAGACATAGACTGGCGATTTGATTCTTACATGATAGTATACATGTTAGAATGCCATTCTCCCAAATCATCCCACCCTCTCCCTCTCCCTCTGAGTCATATCGAAGATACTAAGTTCCTGCTTCAAAAGAAGCTTTTTTTTTTAAACCTCAGCAATTCAATTTCTATTTATTCCTGTTTCCTTTCTTTTTTATCAGAATATATAATTTTTAGATGATTGTAATAAAAATATATATTTTTTAAAAACTTGCATTCTTCTTGCCCAAAAGCCTTCATATTTAAAAATGTTCTTTATCAGCAAACCAAAATACAAACAAGCACTTGGAATTCCCTCTTGGAAATTTCCATTGTCTCCTTGAACAAACGGTTTGTGCCCCTGCTTCCCTTCGGGGCTGCCTGGCTCTTCAGGGCAGTGCTGACATTTGCTTTGCACGTGGTGGGGAAGCCTCAGGCACTCAGTCTGGTTTTCTGCCTCCCGTCAAAGCCCTGCAGACTGATGCCTGCCAACATTACCACCGCAGGTAAGTCATTAGACGCGCTCCCCAGGGTCCCAGCACCACCCCAGGGACAGGCTACAGAGCAGTTGCCTGAACTTCCAGAAATGTTTAAAAATTGTTCCTCCGCCTGGCTTCACCAGTGATTCCCCAGTAGAAGGTGTTGCTCTGAGCTCTGTGGTGACCCTTACCCTTCGGAGGTCTCATTCCCACCCCCAATCAGGTTTAACTCCTCCTCTGCCCAGCCTCACTGTCCAAGGCTCTGGGCATCCTCTATCAACAGAGACCACAACCTCCCCTCCCAAACAAGAAGGCAATTTAGTGTGTGGATTAATTGGCTGAGAAGGGCTTCCCAGTGATAAAGAGTCTGCCTGCCAATGCAGGAGATCCAGGTTCGATCCCTGATCTGGACAGTCCCCTGGAGGAGGAAAATGGCCACCCACCTGAGTATTTTTACCTGGGAAATCCCACCGACAGAGGAGCCTGGTGAGCTATAATCCATGGGGGTCACAAGAGAGTCAGACACGCCTCAGAGACTAAACAACAAACAAAGGTTTGAGAAGTAGAGGGTGGGAGTCTCTCTACAGAGCTGTACAAAATTCTAAGCTGCTCTTTTAATGTTTAATCTTTTTTTTGGCTACACTGTGCATCATGTGGGGTCTTAGTTCCTGGACCAGGGATTGAACCCAGGCCCACTGTACTGGGAACAAAATCTTAACCACTGGACCACTAGGAAAGCCCCTAATATTTGAATCTTTAGCACATACCTGAACAAACACTAGTGTGACTGCTTAAAACACATAAAAAAACCTTCAACCAAACAAAAACATTCCTTCAAAGAAACACTGCTCTTTCTTTATACAACTCTGAAATTCTGAATGAATAAAGGAAATCTGGTCTTTAAACCCCCATTTCTTGGCATTTAGATGATTCCAAGTCTACTCTGGGGAGAGCATACATGTTAACGAGACTTTTCTAGAGTTAGTTCTAATAAATGATGCGGAAGGAAGACTAGACATGGGCTCACAGGTGGGCCCAAGTGTGAGTCCCACACCGGTGTTCATGCGTGTGCTCAGCCGTGTCCAACTCTGCGAACCCATGGATATGTAGCCCGCCAGGCTCCTCTCTCCATGGAATTCTCCAGACAAGAATACTGGAGTGGGTTGCCATTTCCTACTCCAGAGGATCTTCGCAACCCAGGGATCTAACTTGCGTCTCCTGTGTCTCCTGCATTGGCATGCCTAATTTTTGCCAATTGTATATATGGGCGAGGCTCAGTTCATCTATCTGGTACTTGGTTTACCCAACTCTAAAATGGAAACAGGGCTGCTGCAGAAATTCAACAATCAGAAGCAATCAGAAAATTTGATATACACACCAAATCGGAAATGACCTATCCTGACCAGCCCCGTTGCAGGGGACCTGGGTAGCCCTGGTTTCATGCCACTCTTGGCCTGTCTTTCCCCCTCTTGCTCTCTGAGGCCTCCCAGGTCGATCGGTATGCATGTATATTTCTCTTCCTCCTCGACGCTATTATCAGTTTCATCTTTCTGTTGTTGTTGTTTATCCCCCATAGCACCAAGTGTAATCCTTGCACCCAGCAGGCATTCAATAAATACTAATTGGTTGATTGATTAAACTTGAATTTTAACACCTTCTCAGCACCTTCCTCAATCAGAGAAACCCTTATGCAAACACTAAAGCCATTTACCCAGCAAACATGAGTTTTAGGAGATCTTTGCTTCTGTACAAAAAGCACTGACCCTGAAAAGGAAAGCATTTGGGTTCATATCCTGGTTTCATCACATCCTGAGTGACCTTTGGAAAGTTACTCAAACTGAGTCTTAGTTTCCTTGTCTTCAATGGAGGCAGTAACACCTATTTTACCAACTTGAAGAATTGTAAGAATTAAATAGATTAACCTACTGAAAAGCATCTGGCATATCACTGATATTAAAAATTGTAAGATTCCTTTAAAATATAATTATGTGAATATATAATATATAAATACCAATAAGAAATTGCTTCTAATCTCTCACTGGCAAAACAATTTTAATTAAAACAAGACATATATGAATATTCACACATCCATGTTGCCCCATTTAAACAAGGATGTACTATGCAATTTGGCCAACAGCTTTAGAGACGAAGCCCAGAGTTATGGGAGACCCTGAAGTTGCTGGTACATATAAGCAATAAGTTGTCAAAGGTGCTATAGTTCTCAATCAATACTGGGTGGAAGGTAGACTTCCCTGGTGTCTCATTTAAAGAATCTCCTTCTCTGTAGGAGACCTGGGTTCAATCCCTGGCTTGGGAAGATCCCCTGGAGAAGGGAATGGTTACCCACTCCAGCATTCTTGCCGGAAGAGTTCCATGGATGGAGGAGCTTGGTGGGCTACAGTTCATGGGGTCTCAAAGAGTCAGACACAACTGAGCTACTTTCACTGAAGGTGGGTAATCAGGCTTCCTTGGATAAGTTAACATGAGCCAGCAAGATCATTGACTGCTGCCAACAAGTGTTTCCTTTGGGAGTTAACCTTAGGAACCTGAACAATACTGCTGCAATCAAGACTCAGTGTCTGCAGAGCAATCTTTAACACTGCTGCTGCTGCTAAGTCGCTTCAGTCGTGTCTGACTGTGTGCGACCCCAGAGACAGCAGCCCACCAGGATTCCCTATCCCTGGGATTCTCCAGGCAAGAACACTGGAGTGGGTTGCCATTTCCTTCCCCAATGCGTGAAAGTGAAAAGTGAAAGTGAAGTTGCTCAGTCATGTCCGACTCCTAGCAACCCCATGGACTGCAGCCTACCAGACTCCTCCATCCATGGGATTTTCCAGGCAAGAGTACTGGAGTGGGTTGCCATTGCCTTCTCCGAATCTTTAACACTAGAGAATCCCAAAGAATGGAATATTTGAATTGAAAAGGAAAGAAAATGGAGCATTTATTGGCTACCTGCTCTCTGATCCTTGTTCTAAGTACATAAAACTCTCTTTACCTAGTTGATTTCTCATATTCCAGGTAAAAGAACTGAGATCCAGAGAACTATTAAGACTTGCCTGACATCACAGTGAGAGTTGATATCAAGGCCAGGATTAGGAACCAAAGACTGGTAATGAATTCTTCAGCCCACATCCCTTTCACAGACCTCTCTTACCCATCAAGCAGAAAAAGTCCTGTTTGGGCGAACTCCTGTTGCACAGGGTGGACAGAAGATGGTTCCTTCCTTCCTCAGCATCATGAAAGGGTCCTGAAAACCTGGCAACTCCCACTCATACCCCCATCTCCACTTCTGTAAAAGATGCTACAACATTTGATTCAATTCAAAAATATGGGGCAATGAACAAAATTATAAGGAAGAAGAAAATCTAATCCCATGCCTAACTTTAAATTTTTTAAAAAAATTGAGACCCAATAAAGCTAAGTCATTGACCCAAAGCCACACAAAAAGTCAGTAGAAATGTGATCCCTATCCTGGGACCCAGAATCCAGTGTCTTTTGGGTAAGAAACCAATAATTTTATTTTTTTCCCCTGTTATCTGTTACATTTAGGAAATTATGGGTCAGCGGTGTTCAAACCTAAACAAACATGAGAATCATCTGGGTAGCTTCTTAAGGGGTAGAAGAAGGGGCTCATCCCAGAGCATCTGATTCAGAGCTCTGAACTGGGGCCCAAGATTTTGCCTTTCTAACAAGTTTCCAGTGACGTTGATTCTGCTTGCCCAAAGACCCCATTTTGAAGACCCCCTTTGTAGAAACGATGCTGGTTTCAATACCTTCATGGTTCATACTAAAGTTCCTCCTTCCAATCTGGTAGGTTGTATAAATTCTGATCTAACTTCCTTGGGGTTGCAAATGTGGAGACAAACACTCCTGGACCAGTGTGGCAATGGTATGAACTCTTCTTGGCAAATTTTTGGACATAACCTGGGCAATTGGTGGCAGGACCTCAGAGACAAAGGGATCCTTCATTTTATCTATTCATTTTCTTTCAGAGAAGCCACAAGCATCCTGTCCACATTAAAATGTACCTTGTTGTTGCTGTTAAGTCACTAAGTCATGTCTGACTCTTTGCGACCCCCATATACTGCAACACACCAGGCCTCCTTGTCCTTCACTACCTCCCAGAATTTGCACAAACTCATGTCCATTGAGGTGATCCAATGATGATGCTATCCAACCATCTCATCCTCTGTCACCCCCTTCTCCTCATGCCCTCAATCTTACCCAGAATCTGGATCTTTTCCAATGAGTTGCTCTTCGAATCAGGTGGTCAAAGTATTTGAACTTCAGCATTAGTCCTTCCAATGAACACTCAGGATTATTTCCTTCAGGATTGACTGATTTGATCTCCTTGCTGTCCAGGAGACTCTCAAGAGTCTTCTCCAGCACCACAGTTCGAAAGCATCAATTTTTCGGGCTTAGCCTTCTTTATGGTCCAACTCACATCCATACACGACTACTGGAAATATCATAGCTTTGACTAGATGAACCTTTATAGGAAAAGTGATGTCTCTGATGTACCTAGAAAAGGTTAACGTTTGTATAACACTGTAGTGAAAATAAGGGCTCTGCGTGGCCAGAAGCCGTCTTCCATTGTGGCTGGAGAGATGAATGTTTGCTTCTACCAGAACAGGTTCGTGGCATGTGGTTGGGGAGCCCTGCTGCAGAACCACAGCCAGCAGGGCAACCGAGGCTTCAGCACTAAGATTAGACCTTGTAAACACAGACAACATTATTGGTTCCCTTCTTACTATTGATAGCAATTATTGGAACATTACTAGTTCCCTTCTTACTATTGATAGCAATGGAATTCCAATATTCAAAGGTGACTAAAATACAAGAAGTTTGAGAAAGGAGAAAAGAAAGAGAGTCATTCAGAGGGTAAACATCTTTGCCAAATAATAACTAAGAATATTAGAAATCAGGATTCCTTCCAAGTTCTTAAATTCTATGCCCGAATCATAAGATATTGCTTTTTTTATTGAATAAGAGTAATTTTATTTGATTCATTTTGTCATGTCATTAAAACCCCCTTGAGGCTGATTTTTATTGAATCTAAGAAAGCATTGCATGTTAGATGTACCATTATAGGATGTGCCACCAAGAAATAATTCTCGCAATAGACAAAATATGGCCCATTGCTGTTGTATCATCTAAACACAGAATTTAAAATTTACAGGAGGAGCTCTTTTAAGCTCACTTAGACTTAGCCAGTTCCTGGACATCACTCCGTGCATCCATCAGAGGGAAAAATAAGCTAATCCTTTCTCTCCTTCATAGTCCACATATGACACTTAGAAGTCCCTTTAGTCACTGCGTTAGATATGTCCTTGTCCATTCCACGCCGTGACTCAGTTCATCACAGTTTATTTTTTGAATTGATGAACTGTTATCTTTAGTATTTTCTGCCAGGCTCCTAAAATTCATTCAATACATTCACCACTGGGGCAGGGATTCTAAAACCCAGGGATGCTGCTAAACATCTTATAGCTCCCAGGATAGTCACTCACAACAAAGAATTGTGTGGTCTGAAATATCAACAGTGCCAGCTTTGAGAAACTGCTCGACTCTTAACTGTTAATATGCTAGAATCAACCTACTTCAAAAATGTAAACCCCTTCCCTTACTCTCCCCCTGGATATTTTAAGGAATTGGCAAGAAATTATCTTATATGATTTTTTTTTCCATCCAAGTATTTTCAAGTTCAGGTAGCAAAATACCTCATAAATCATGGTTTTAAAAGTAAGAGTGAATGACTGGCTATAAAAAGAAGGATGCAAAGGGCTGGAGTCTGGGGCAGACCCTGCCCACGTCTACCCCAGGGGGAGCTGCCCCCCGAGGCTGCATGGCCCCCACCTGCAGCTGACATGCCACACTGTGGGCAGAGTGACGCCTTGAGACTGAGGGACCTCATCAAGACACGCAGTGTGGCCACTGTCATGCCCAGCTCTCCTCACAGGAGCCTGGTGTTGGTAAAGCAGGTCTGGTCAGCAATTCGGTAGGTGACGAGCAGGACATGCTCTGGAGCTGTGAGCTGGCTTTGTGGATCAGCAAGGGCTTCTGCAGGAGGAAGGGGCCGGCCAGGAGGTCTGGGAGGAGTCTGGATGTCACCTGGCCCCTTTGACCTGACCAGCACCAGGTGGCCACACACAAGTCCGGCACAGGACTGACTGCTCCAGCCAGACCACAGTCTCCTCCACAGGTGCCAGACAGCCAGGGTGGCAGCCTGCAGGGTGGGGTGGGACGCCAGGTAGAGGAGGCTGCTCTCACGAGGTCGGGCACCTGCCCCTGAATGATGCTCAGGCCTGTACAGATGACCCAGATGTCCCTAAGACCCTGGGGGACACCTTGGATATCAGATGGTTCCTCAGCTGTGTGACCCCTGAAGTCTACTGGGAAATATATTCAAGGTTGCTTAACTCAAAAACAGTGGCATTAGGCTTCCAGAGAGACTTCTAAATTTTTTTTTTTTGGTTCTTTTTCTTTTTTCTTTTTTTTTTTTTTTTTTTTGGTTCTACCTCGTAGTCACTGTGGCAAACTGAAAAATGTCTCCTTCTCCCCTAAAATTCACATCCTAAGCCTTGAAACCTGGGGCTATTACTCTATGTAGTACAAGATGGTCTTTATAAACATGACTAAGTTAAGTATTTAGACATGGGGAGATTACCCTGGATGATCCATGTGGACCCTAAAGAGACTCACATGTATCCTTATAAAACAGAGGCAAAGGGAGATTTGACAACATACGGAAAAGAAGATGGTATAAAGGCGGAGCAGAGAAAGATTTTCAGATAATGGCCGTGGAGCTTGGAGTGACGCTGCCCTTAGCACGGGAATGCTAGTGGCCACTGGAACCTGGAAGAGTCAGAATCCTCCCCTGAAGCTTTCAGGGGCTTGACTTTATTCCAGTGATACTGATTTTGGACTTCTGGCCTCCTTAATTGCAAGAGAATCAAGTTCTGTTGTTTTCAGCCTCCAAGTTTGTGATCATTTGTTTCAGCAGCCACAGGAAACTCATACAGTCTCAAAAATGACAGTCTTGGATGCAGGTATCACCTTCTCATACAATAGATTCTGAGAGAGAAAACCTCTTCTCCTGCATCGATAACCCCCTTCCTTAAAAAGATAAAACCACACAGGAAAATCTTTCCCAGGAGCCCCCAGAGAATTTCTCCTTATGTCTCCATGGCCAGGATGATTTTCCATGCCCACAGCTAAATCTGTCACTGGAAGAGGAAAATGAAGTAACTGCAATTAGCTTAGGTCGATCACAGTGCATCCGCTATAGCTCCGAGGGGGTCTTGGTTTGTTCAGTGCATCATCAAGCAAGACTTGGGGGACAGGGGAGAAAGGTCTGACAGTGGTTGCTAGGCAACCAACAGTGTCTCCCCCATGGGTCCCAGCCCTGGCCCCAGCCCCTTTGCCCAGTCCCACGTGGTCATGCTGCTGAGATGCTCCAGGGGCCATGACTGCTCATGGAAGGCCAGCTGTTCTCACAGAGGGCCCCAACCCTGCTGCCACGTGGGGCTCTGCGAGATGTTCACTACCCTGCCCTCAGCTCCCCCATCCTGATCACTGAAATGCCCGCCCCTGTCACACAATGGATAAGACCCTGGTGTTAGTCTTCGTGGTCCAGAAATAAAGTTCTCCCCATCATAGGGGAGCTGCGAGTTGAGATGAGGGTGATTCATCACCAGAAGATAGGTGAGTGGGAAATACGATCAATACCTCATTTGGATTCACTTCTGCTTATATCTGTCTTCTACAGATTTGGATTTTCACTGAAATTATTTTAGCAGATGCAGCGACCCAATCTACACCAAACTGACTTGGACTCTTTCCAAAGTTCTCTGTGTCCAGCAGAGTTTAAGATTGCATCTCTCTTTCCCCCGTAAGCCTCTTCATCATTCTCTACATTCCCACACACAGCCACAGTACAGCCTCAAAAATAGCCTAATGTAGAGTGTTCTTATGTCTTGGCTTTGGTCCTGGACTGGGGGTAGCCAGGTCTAGGCTAGAGGCTCATGCAGGGTAACTTTCCCCCCACCCCTGGCCACTGTCGGCCTCCCACTGCCCTGTGAGGGCATCTGGGCTGGAGGGCGTGGGAAGAAGACTGCACGGTCAAAGGGAAGACACCCATCGAATGGCAAAAGCGACCTGCATTTCTAAGGTTACTGTGACCTGGCCGTAGTGCAGCAGTAAGAGAGGAAAAAAGACTTGTTTACAATGTGATGGATTATAGGCAAGAGACTAAGACCCTGTCAACATCTGCAGCATACCCATTCATTAACGTCTTTCATAATAATATAGGACCTTGACATGTGTTAAAAAAAAATAGCCTTGAAAATAGACTCCTGTGCTTAGGAATCGCTTCCTGGCATGCCTATAATAATTAATGTCTCTGGACAGATTTATCATTTTCTGAACATATTCTGAGCACCTCCTGTGTTCAAGGCACTGCAGCATGCACTGGGATATAGACAGTCCACAATTCACTGAGATGCTTCCTCCGTTTGTGTTCTTAAATTCATGCCTGCTACGTGCTATCATTATGTACTGTTTGTATATCCCCAAGAACATTATGCCAAGGGATAACCTCAGCAATTCGTTTTAGAAAAATAACAGGAATACTGACTTTTTTAAAAGTGTTTTGCCAAGCCTCACCCTCCCCAAAAGGCTCCCTGGGCGAATTGGACTTAGTTCTGGAGCATCTGTGGTCCATATGTGTACATTCAAGCTAAGATGCAATGAAATTACTTTCCCCAGGCTTCCACATGCCCAAGGGTCCCCACAGCACAGAGAATCTAGCAGAGCACCCCTAACCACCCCCTGCCCAAGGTTACGTAGAGCACGTTGTGCTCCTGAAGATCCGTCATCCTTATTGCCAGACACTGGGCTTTCTAATCGCTTCATATTCAGTCAGAGATCCAGATGTCCAAACCCAGCTAGACAAATGCAGGATGGCTCAGCAGAAGCACTTCTAATGGGTGTCATCGCTACGGTCTTGAAGAACCTTCTCTTGGCTCCATCCTGGACGAGCATGTGCTATAGAAGAGTCACCTCTGTTGACAGACATCCCTGGAGTTGTATCCCAGTTCTGTTACTTGACTGGCTGGGTTTGCTATGATAAATTAATGTTTACGCTTCATTTTCATCTTATGATTTCTTATAAGGTGGAGCCATCATCATCATATCTACAGCTGAACCTACTGCTCAAAGACCATTTGCAGATCATAATTAATCTCAAGTAGAAAGCCTGAAAGATCATGAAGAACAGTTTATGTACAGGAATCTTCGTTTGAACCATTTCACCAGTGGTTAACTTCACCTTTTTGTTTCTCTCTCTAGATGGACGTGAGTCTGAGTGAACTCCGGGAGATGGTGATGGACAGGGAGTCCTGGCATGCTGCGATTCATGGGGTCGCAAAGTGTCGGACACGACTGAGCGACTGAACTGACTGACTGACTGACTAGATGCTATCTAGACCTTGGGAACCTAGTTCTGTGTGCTCACTACTATAGCATTGTGGATATCACTTTTTAGCTACTTCAGCATCAGAAGAGAACAAGAACTCTACCCCAATGCTTTTCTTCCTCCTTCTTCCTTCTGTATCATCAAGGCTGGTTCAATGTGGAACAGAATGTGCCACTTACTTGCCTCACTCTGCAAAATTTACCAAACCCTTTAAAAGTACATCTGTGGTTCTTAAATGTTAGCATCCTTCAGAATCATCTGGAAGACTTATTAAAGTAAAGATTGATGGTCTCACCCCCAGAGTTTCTGATTTTGTTGTTCTGGAGCAGGGCCTGAGAGCCTACACTTCTAGTGGGATTTCAGGAGGCACTGATGATCCAGAGATCAGACTTTGAAAACCCTCCACATACCTCATAACCAAGTGGCCAACTCCCAACCAGCAATTATAGGAGGTCATGAATGGCATGACCACTCCCCAGTTATTATTTGTGTTCATTGACTGAATTACTTCTGTGGGTTTAAACAGCAAACGTTCCTCTAAAGTAGCAATGAGCTATCTGCAAAAAACAGTTCCACTAGGCATCATCACCACTGTCATTTTATCTCAGATGGTTTCCTTTTCCGTTAGTTCAGAGACCAGCAGACTTTTTCTTAAAAGGTCAGAGAGTAAATATTTTTGGCTCCATGGGACACAAACAGTCTCTGTTGCAACTACTGCAGCCTACTTTTGTGAAACAAAACCAGCCATAGACACTGGGTAAAAGAATGGATTTGGCTGTATTCCAATAAGGCTTTAGGCTTCCCGGCCCTGGATTATGCCAAACCCTGGATTAACCTGATCACACTCAGGAACCTTAAGGAAGATACAGACTGGCCTAAGCCCTTTTTTAGATAGCCAGGGGCTAAATGAAACCCTAAAAAGGGAAGTGATTCTTGGACCACCAATGAACAGATGAGAACAGAGTCCCTCAGGGATGGGGCTTAGGAGGAGGATGGGAGGGTCTTGATGGAAGAATCCTTATCCCGCTGACTTTAGTTCCAGTGGGCCTTGAGCTCACACCATCAGCAGAAAGCTGGGAAGCTGCAGGCTCTGCTTAAGGACTCTCCAGGTACAAATCAAAAGGGGAAAAGCCACCATAAACCGTGGTACAATATGCAGTCCCAGGTGATGGGAAGGAGGGATCACTGTGGATAAGAACTCAATCATGTGGCCACCAGGGCAGCAGGAGAAAGACAAGCCTGAAGCAAAGCAATTAGCAGTGCTCTGGTAGCACTTCACTCCAACACAGGCACTTACAAGCAAACAACAGATAAGAGAAAAAGCGGACAAATACCTCTTTCATCACTAAAGAGCCCTAAAGGATGTCTTACTGGGATAGATAAACAAACAAAAAGAATTATTTGGGTACAGAAGGCTGCTCAGAGAATCACCACAGCCTCTTTTGGAGCAAGTACTCCAGCCCCTGAAATGGTCCAGATCAGTGGAGCCCATGAAGGACCCCAGAGAGACTGACCTCCAACATCACCAGTGGGCATCCTTTGCAGAGGTTTTCTGTCACTGGGGAAAGTGGGTCACCCCCGAGGAAATCAAGCTAGTCTAGGGCTCGTTAGATTTAGATCTGGGCTTGCATATGTCTCATCAGAGCCTTCAGCTGGTTGAGGGTACCGACATCTGATGCCCCCAGGTGAAGCACCCTGGCTCATGAAGAATGCCATCCAATAGGGCCACTCAGCTCTAAGTGCCAGAGACCAGCTTCTCCCTCAAGTCTGTCCTGCCTCCAATGCCTTCGACCTCCCACCACCCCGTGCTGCTGAGGGACGGAGACACAACTGTAATACTTAATACAATGCTTTAGCTTCATTTTAGATTTCCATTTCTCACTCAGTTAACTGACCTGAAGAGAATTACAGTATTTCTAATATAATCTAAACTGTCATTTGTTGAGTGTGCCACAGAGAGAATTTCAATTTTCTCTCAGATTAGTATTTGCCCACTGAATATTCAATGGAAAAGAGAAATTATTTTCTCCTTTTTTGATTATAAAAAGTTCAGAGTGGTGCTGTGAGGAATGCAGAAAGGCATTTGTATTGTCAAAATGCTCTGTCCCTGCCAAAATACTTCAGTGGATATTAACCCCAAACGAAAATGAATTCTTGACACCTTAATGCTTGTATTCTTAGAATGGAAAAAAAAAAAAATATATATATATATATATGGGGTACATGGCATTCTAAATAGGGGTTTGAGAGTGAGTCTCTTAGACAGAGAAATTCAGGAACCTGGATGGTGAGTTTGAGGAAAAGACAGTTGGTCACTGTCTCTCATATTTTAGAGGAGCCTCAATCTGTTAGGCAACTTTTAGATGTTTAATTTAGAATGAATTACCTAGCTCTAAGCACAGCTGAAATTAACACCAATGACCTCACTAAACTAAAGCGGGTATAATTGACATAAGTCAAATTTTTATGCATATTTACCTATACACGAAAGTGAAAGAACAGAGACACAAAAGTAGATACACACACATAAGCTATATGCTATATACAGGATATACAATGTAGATACAAGCTTCAATAACCTCAGACATGCAGATAGCACCACCCTTATGGCAGAACGTGGAGAGGAAGTAAAGAGCCTCTTGATGAAAGCGAAAGAGGAGAGTGAAAAAGTTAACTTAAAACTCAACATTCAAAAAATGAAGATCATGGCATCTGGTCCCATCACTTCATGGCAAATAGATGGGGAAACAATGGAAACAGTGACAGACTTTATTTCTGGGGACTCCAAAATCACTGCAGACAGTGACTGCAGCGATGAAATTAAAAGATGTTTGCTCCTTGGGAGAAAAACTATGACAAACCTAGACAGCGTATTAAGAAGCAGAGACATTCCTGTGCCAACAAAGGTCCATCTAGTCAAAGCTACGGTTTTTCCAGTAGTCATATGTAGATGTGAGAGTTGGACCATAAAGAAGGCTAAGCACTGAAGAACTGATGCTTTTGAACTGTGGTGTTGGAGAAGACTCTTGAGAGTCCCTTGGACTGCAAGGAGATCAAACCAGTCAGTCCTCAAGGAAATCAGTGCTGAATATTCATTGGAAAGGCTGATGCTGAAATTGAAGCTCCTGATGCGAGCTTTGGCCACCTGATGCGAAGAACTGACGCATTGGAAAAGACTCTGACGCTGGGGAAGATTGAAGGCAGGAGGAGAAGGGACAAAGGATGAGATGGTTGGACTGGCATTACCATCTCAATAGACATGAGTTTGAGCAAGCTCCAGGATTTGGTGATGGACAGGGAAGCCTGACATGCTGCAGTCTGTGGGGTCACAAAGAGTTGGACACGACTGAGTGACTGAACTGAACTGATAAACAAATAGGAAAACATGGTATAACCTCCAGACATAGATATTAAAAGAATCATGATGTGGTTGATTATTACCCTACAAATATATTAATTAGGGTAAATAGAAAAAAGCATAGTAAATTTTTATATTAATTATATCCTCATATTTAACTGCAACTTATCTGCCACTGTGTGGAATAATATTAATTAAATGGTATTTGTACCCCACACTGAGTACATACATACAAGGCCCGTGAGACTTAAAGATGAGGAGGAAAATACAAGTTCTGTCTGAGCTATAATAAAGCAAAAATATAAAAATCCCATGATGACCACATAGGAAAGGTGGGGATTGGAAGAAGGACCTAAGCATTCCCTAGCTTTTTAGGGCTCAAAAAATTAGAAAATTAAGGGAAAGAATTTCCATATCCTAGAAGATCAAGTTCATTTCACTGTTTTGAAAACAAAAATAATTCATATTTTTTTCTTAGGTGAGGTGCCTAGAACATATGTTATACCTTAGCCATTAAAAGTCAGCATCCTCTGAGTGTGTGTGGGTTTAATAGTCTATCTGATGTACGTCTCCATAGAGTGACAGGCTATTCTCTGTCCTACTTTTGAACAGATTTACTCTGGTAGTCAGGGAAAGAAACCTCTTTATGCAGCCAGCATGACTCAGCTGGGTATGTGCTAGCTCTCATCCCTCAGAATTTTTTGGAATTTTTTTCCAGCTTTATTGAGATAAAATTGTTAAGTTCTATTTATTTCAGGCATACAGTGTGATGATTATATATATATATATATATATATTATATGTATAATGTTAGGAAATAATTATCACAATCAAGTTAATACATCCATCATCTCACATAGTTACCATCAGTGTATAGGGAGGGGCGAGAGGTAAACATTACAGCAGGCCTATATTACATGTTAGGAATTTTGAAAAATATTATATGGACTCACAGTTATTCTATGTCTAGGTCACACAAGGAAAATTGTTGTTGGGGATGGGATGAATGGTCTAAAGAATGCCTTCATAACCAAAACAAATCCATTCTTTCATTTATACACTTGCACATTTAAGTTCAGAAAAAACAAAACTCAAGTCAAATGGAGGAAAACCAGCTTGAAATCAGAAGTTCCTAGAAAGCAAAACAATCTGAATTTTGTTTACCACAGACTCGATATGAGCCAAAAAAATAATGTGACTTTTTTCCTTAGGGCAAATGCCATTTTACAGAGAGTCAATAGAAGTATGGTCTTCTGCTGTGGGGGCAATGGCTGAGGTCTGTGCCCATTGCCCCCTCATCCCCACATCCCATTCCTCAAAACTCAGTCCCTAGCTTACCCTAGTAGTTAAGCTCTATCTAGATCACTGTGTTGAATGATTGGAACAAGCCTGGAAGATTAACCTGGAGACCAAGTTGTAGAAAGGTTAAAGCAATTAGCAAAGTTCATCTTGGAAAAGAAAACCCTTAGTGGAGTGTGGTAAATGTCTTTAGATATCTGAAAGCCTGCATTGCAGACAAAGCAGGAGATTTGCTCTGCTAGCATAGAGAGTAGCATGGGGGTCAATGTGGAGATGACTTTCATTTAATCAAGTAGATTAACTAGATTTATCTAGTAATAAAAGGAGACAATTTTTTTTTAATGTAGTGGGCATCATCTCACTAGACGTATTCTAAGAGTGAGGATAACGATTAATCATTGATATAAAAAAGATTGAAACGTAGGTTTTAGGACTCAGAAAAGTTCACTGTGATTCTGCTTTACATCTTATGCTGGAATTCTCTCCATAAATCTCCTGCTCAGCTGATGAGGATACACATCCACTGACAGAAAAGGCAAAGGGAAATGTATTTGTCACAGCGTGGCTGCAGGCTGTATGCCTCAGAATATGTGATCTGATTGTCAAAAAAAGAAAAAAAAAATACAGATTCCTTGCTGCCCTCCATTACCAATGTCTGGTACCAGGATGGCACCAGGGATCTACACCTTCAGCGAACGTCTCAGATTACTCTGACGCACATTAGAGTTTAAAAGACATTTAAGGAGGTGAACATAAAGATCTTTCTGATGCCAAGAGGCTGGGAGAAATGACAATAGGATAAGAGTCTCAGTTTCCCCAAAATAATTAATTCAATTCGGTGCAATAAAGATATTTTCCATGAATACACATCTGCAAAATGTGGGGGCATGATAGTCTAACATTTAATGCATTTGCTTCTTTCCAAGGCTTCTGACTTCCCTGGTGGCTCAGACAGTAAAGCGTCTGCCTACAATGCAGGAGACCCGGGTTCAATCCCTGGGTCAGGAAGATCTCCTGGAGAAGGAAATGGCAACCCATTCCAGTATTCTTGCTTGGAAAATCCCATGGATGGAGGAACCTGGTAGACTACAGTCCATGGGGTCTGGTCTGGAGAATTCCATGAACTGTATAGCCCATGGAGTCACAAAGAGTCAGACACAACTGAGCAACTTTCACTTCATTTTGTTTCAAGGCCTCCCAGGTGGCACTAGTGGTAAAGAGCCCAAATGCCAAGGCAGGAGATGTAAGAGACACAGGTTTGATTCCTGGATTGGGAAGATCCCCTGGAGGAGTGCATGGAAACCCACTCCAGTACTCTTGCCCGGAGAATCCCATGGATCAGAGGGGCCTGGTGGCTACACGTTTCTCCAATACTAGTTCCCTTCATGTGATTTCCAGGGATAGTGACAAACTGGGACACTTATCTGGCCGCATTCTCAACCTCATTCCAAACAAAATACCCCAAGTATCACCATTATTGGCAAACATTAACTTACTTTCTTGAACCTTGAAATGCAAAATTAAAATGGGAAAATACCAGATTTCATAGACCTTTGGAGAAGCATCTAGTTAAACACACAGGGAGGGCCAGGCCCATTCTAACCAGTTCAGTTCAGTTGCTCAGTCATGTCTGACTCTTTGCGACCCCATGGATCGCAACACACCAGACCTCCCTGTCCATCACCATCTCCCGGAGTTCATTCAGACTCACGTCCATCGAGTCCATGATGCCATCCAGCCATCTCATCCTCAATCATCCCCTTCTCCTCCTGCCCCCAATCCCTCCCAGCCTCAGAGTCTTTTCCAATGAGTCAGCTCTTCGCATGAGGTGGCCAAAGTACTGGAGCTTCAGCTTTAGCATCATTCCTTCCAAAGAAATCCCAGAGCTGATCTCCTTCAGAATGGACTGGTTGGATCTCCTCGCAGTCCAAAGGACTCTCAAGAGTCTTCTCCAACATCACAGTTCAAAAGCATCAATTCTTCTGCGCTCAGCCTTCTTCACAGTCCAGTATTGTTTTCAGTCAGGACGTTTAAGGTCTTGGAGACTCTGAGTCTGACATCCCATTCACTCTTATCTCCCAAAGTCACCTGTCTCCCAGCATGACTTGACAGATAAGAGAAATAACAATCACACCCTGTGAATACTGAAGCCCCTCACATCATGATGTGTGGGGAGGTGGAGTTCAGATGGTAAGTGTCCCAAGTTAGGTTTACAAGGGCTTACTGAGAACATACTTTATACCTGGGATTACAATTTGAGAGTTCAAAGGAAAAAGATGGTTGAATCAACCTTCAGGGGAAAAAATGAGATTACTTGTAAATTCTTAGAGTTTCTACCCTCAGGAGATCTCCTCACCAAGAAGGAGGAAGCAATTTTCATCCCCTACAAATGCTTCCTCATAAAAGTTTCTTTTCTCAAAAGTTTGCCCATTATCCTTCATTAAAAAAAGAAACAGACACGTAACATTCAGTCTGCCTAGACTAGCAGCTCCAATCTTCTGGGAACAGTCCTACTCCTATGCTAAACATGGAGTTCGGATATTTGGTCACCATGGATTTACTGACAGTGTTCTGGGTTGACTACCTGATTCTTCATCCAGGTTGAGTCAACTTACAGTACTGTTCAATGCTTTTCAAATTTGGATTGAGACTGACTTTCAGTCTCAACACAGAAGCAAAGGTAAGAGATACAGGATATTGGAGCTGCTGATGGCCTGCATTCCAGCCCTGTGGCAGAAGGCAGTATGTATCAGTGAAGCCAGCATGCAGAGAGAAACAGGGAAAAAAGGAGCTGGTGGTACCCACCCTCTATTCAGTCGCACTGAGGCATGACTACACATTTATCCTTCTAACACTGTGGTTAACTATAGAAACCCTTCTGCATCATAGTTTGTGCTGATTGTTCTTCCTTTCAACCAAGAAGAGTCACACTAACCAATAGAGATATACAATTTCTAGTAACTGAGCTTCTGTTGCACGCAGATTTGTAATCTTTCAAGTCTTATGCATTTGGTCATCTTTCCTGAAGACTGCTGGAGAAAATCCTATCAATATGTAAACTCAATCATAATGCTCGCTCAGTAACAAGTCCTGTAGCTAAGTGAATATTCTCAGAAATCATTACTGGCAAAATGACCTTGTTTTTAAATGTAGATCAAGATAAAGAATTTTTCGAAATAGTCTGAAAATAAGGAGTTAAAGACTAATACTCCAGTCAGTGTTTTCTGTTGTAACTCACAGATGCATATTCAAAGTCCAGAAATACAGAAGAATCTTTTGAAATCCCAATTCTCTTCTAGCCTCTGTAACCATGTTAAAAATCCATTTCCTATTAAGATGTTTCCCTTACTGGGGGAAGAACTATCTTTAATCTTAACAACAAAGATCTAAAGAAATTCACAGTGTAAATAGAACACAGTACCAATATTAGTCCACAAACAAGATAACAGTGTTTCGGTATATGGTGTTTTTGTATATGGGGGTAGGTAAGAGGAGATGGCCAAGGGCAGTAAAGATGATCCAAGGATAGGAAGGATAAAAGGAAGTAAGGAGAAAGAAAAATTGGAAAACTTTTGGAATTCAAATTAATGACTAAAATACACTTTATGGCTACCTGAGGTACACTGACAACCTGGAGGCTTATTTAATGCATGATCTTTCTGATCTGGATTTAAATATACAAAAAACTAAATTAGCAGAAGAAAAACCATGGATGGCTGGGAGACATATAGCAATGGAATGGAATATAACCTAAAACTATCAGTAACCAGACAGATGAAGGAAGGTTATATATCAAATAATCAGATTTCAAGTTTCTTTCTTTCAGTCATCCACCCATCCACCTCTCTGCCAGTATTGAGCATCTATTATACTTCAGACAGTAGGCTAAAGGCTAAGGAGAATACAGCCACTGGTCAGACAGCCGACAACAAATATCCTGTCGACGGACAAAGAAGATGTGAACAAAAATAACTCAAGACCTAAGATGGCGTGAGCGTTATGAATAACCTCAAGTGTTCTTGGGATGCGCAGCAGCAAGAAACCATTTCCTGTCAAGAACTTCATGGTGAAGGTAGCATTGGAATGGAACCTCACAGGGGGATGAGTTCACTTTTATAAGCCCCTCATCCAAAAATAGGGTCCCCAAGATCCTGGGGTAAAAGTCCTCTGTGGATTCTTGATGGCTCCCAATAGTCTCAGGGTATCATAATTGACATGTTTCCCTTCTGTGAGGCCACAGAGATTTCAGCTATCTACCACCTTCTCTTCAGAAGATGGTATTATTATAAAGTATGCTTTGAGAACCCACTTTGGCAGAAAGGAAGAGAGCTCAGCTCAGAGAAGAAGGCTCCCTTCTGCACTTCACGTGCATACATCAACACGTCTCAGACACCAGACCCAGAATGTGAGTTTCCTGAGTAATCTTTTGAGTTATCATGTTCTTCTGAAAACATGATCCAGATGGCATTCTGACCCACGAGTGAGCGATTCTGGGCCACAAGCAGAGCTCCTCATGCTCTTCACAACTGTCGGAATCCGGGAGACAGGAAGACACCCTCCTCCTCTCCTAACCCCCACTCCTGCCTGTTTCCTTTGGGAGGGCCTCTAGGGTGGCAGAAATGCAGAGTGGCGGCTGAGAGCTCCCAGATAAATGCCAAATGGATCTTTTTTTTTTAGCAACTAGAGAATTCCTTAAAACCAGACCAAATATTTGTTGAGAAATGGATACTTGCCCATAAGCTAAAGAAGGTGAGAGGCAGTTCTTTTCCTTCTTTGATAGGCTCTCCACCATCACAATATTCATTCTTTGTTAGTAGCAGTGAGGAGATAGGCATAAAAGAGTAATGACTGCTTATTCTTTTTTAAAGGAAATAAAGCAAGAACAAGAGCAAAAAATCATACAAGCACAAATTGAGGGAATTATCTGGAAGTCCAGTGGCTAGGACTTGGTGTTTTCACTGCCACGGCCTGGAGTTCAAGTCCTGGTCAAGGAACTAAGACCCCACAAGCCTCATGCTGCAGCCAACAAAACAAAACAAACAGCATAAGCACAAATATAAAGGAATAAAACTGGCGTCATTCTGCTCATATGCAGTCATCAAAGCTTGAAGACCATGTGAAAAAATAACTAAAGAGGAAAATGAACAAGAACTCTAGAGTTCTACAGTCAGCAGAGTATAGGCTTTTTATTATTCACTTATCAGGCTAAAATTAAGTTATAGATTAAGTTACTAATTTAATTTTTCAGTGTAAATTAAATTATTGAAGGATAAAGAAGAATTCAGAAACAATTTTAGCAAAGTATTCTGAGGAAAACACTTGGGAGATGGTGGCAGGAAGATTAATGAAACAACAAATTATACAGAGGGGATTTCAAGATTGAGGAAAAGTTAAGAACAGAGGAAATTATGGTAAAGAATAAATAATAATGTTGTTGTTTATTTGCTAAGAGTCCGACTCTTTGCAATCCCATGGGCAGCAGCAAGCCAGACTTCCCTGTCCTTCACTGTTCTCCTGAAGTTCGCTCAAATTCATGACCATTGAGTCAATGATGTTATCTAACCGTCTCATCCTCTGTGAATCATACTATATAGTATGTCTAAAAGGGTATATTGATAAACGCTTTATAGCTGTGTATAAGCAAGTTATTATGAGTCTCAGAGACAAATGTCTAAGGATTTTTGTACAGTTTCACAACTCTGACTTCAGAATATACTTAGACCAGTTTGTGTCAAATGTAGAAACAATGAAAAAAGAGAACTGTGTTAGTGGCTGAATGGACCTTACTGTGCTTTATTCTTTGGCCAAGTCTACTGCACAAGAGCAGGACTTAAGAGGTGCATCCAAGGCGACCAACTCACTCCGGTTTTCCCAAGACTTTCTGATTTTAGTACTGGAAGTACCATGTCTGGGGAATCCGCTCAGCCCAGACGAAGGAGATGACTGGTCACCCTAGGTGCATGTAACACTGACAAACTTGACCTCAATAGATGTCCAACAAACCTAGGAGTGGAACTTTCAGGCCTGGAATAAGACAACTGAGGTTTTATAAAAAGATATAAAGCAGATATTAACTGGGGTTGGGGAAGGATGGGGGATTCCCCCCACCCCTAAAAGCACATGTGGCAACACCTGGAGTCATTTTTGGTTGTCACAGCCTGGGAGGGTGCAAATGGCACCTAGTGGGTAAAAGCCAGGTTATATTGCTAAAGAGTCTACAATGAATAGGATAGCTTTCACAACAAAGACTCATCAGGAGAGCTCAAGTAGAAAAACTTTGATATAAAAAACAAAATCAAGCATAAAAATTCTCACATTAAACAAAAATATATTCAATTGCCCCATTAAAAGACAAATTCTCAACCTGGATTAAAAGCAAACCCCGCCTATAGGTTACATTGGGCCTATACATTGGGCCTCTCATTGGACTCACTGGTAAAGAGCCCGCCTGCCAATGTAGGAGAAATAAGAGACACAGGTTTGATCCCTGAGTTGGGAAGATTCTCTGGAAAAGGGCACAGAAACCCACTCCAGTATTCTTGCCTAGAGAATCCCAGGAACAGTGGAGCCTGGTGGGCTACAGTCCCTAGGGTCATAGAGTCAGACAGGACTGAAATGAACTAGCATGCACACACCCACACAATAAGTTGATAAAGAAGTGTGATGTAAAAGAAAAAAGAAAGGGATATTAGTCCAGTGCAAAAAATATAAAAGCAAAAGAGGCAAAATTAATAATTAACAACTTGGTTCTAAAAATCAAAAACAATGAATAAAATATACACTGTCAATTTCAATAGTAAAAGAACAACTTTATTTGCAATTTTTTAAGGAATCTCCACACTGTTCTCCATAGTGGCTGTACTAGTTTGCATTCCCACCAACAGTGTAGGAGGGTTCCCTTTTCTCCACATCCTCTCCAGCATTTATTGCTTGCAGATTTTTGGATCGCAGACATTCTGACTGGTGTGAAGTGGTACCTCATTGTGGTTTTGATTTGCATTTCTCTAATAATGAGTGATGTTGAGCATCTTTTCATGTGTTTGTTAGCCATCCGTATGTCTTCTTTGGAGAAATGTCTATTTAGTTCTTTGGCCCATTTTTTGATTGGGTAATTTATTTTTCTGGAATTGAGCTGCATAAGTTGCTTGTATATTTTTGAGATTAGTTGTTTGTCAGTTGCTTCATTTGCTATTATCTTCTCCCATTCAGAAGGCTGTCTTTTCACCTTGCTTATATTTTCCTTTGTTGTGCAGAAGCTTTTAATTTTAATTAGATCCCATTTGTTTATTTTTGGTTATATTTCCAGAATTCTGGGAGGCGGATCATAGTGACCCAGCAATCCCACTGCTGGGCATACACACCAAGGAAACCAGAATGGAAAGAGACACATGTACCCCAATGTTCATCGCAGCACTGTTTATAATAGCCAGGACATGGAAACAACCTAGATGTCCATCAGCAGATGAATGGATAAGAAAGCTGTGGTACATATACACAATGGAGTATTACTCGGCCGTTAAAAAGAATTCATTTGAATCAGTTCTGATGAGATGGATGAAACTGGAGCCGATTATACAGAGTGAAGTAAGCCAGAAAGAAAAACACCAATACAGTATACTAACACATATATATGGAATTTAGGAAGATGGCAATGACGACCCTGTATGCAAGACAGGAAAAAAGACACAGATGCGTATAATGGACTTTTGGACTCAGAGGGAGAGGGAGAGGGTGGGATGATTTGGGAGAATGGTATTCTAACATGTATACTATCATGTAAGAATTGAATCGCCAGTCTATTTCTGACGCAGGATACAGCATGCTTGGGGCTGGTGCATGGGGATGACCCAGAGAGATGTTATGGGGAGGGAGGTGGGAGGGGGGTTCATGTTTGGGAACGCATGTAAGAATTAAAGATTTTAAAATTTAAAAAATAAAAAACTAAAAAAAAAAAAAGAACAACTTTAAAAAACAGACAAATGGTCTTAAGCTGTATTAATCAAACGATGTATCAGTTAGATATAAAAATCAAAAATTACTTGAAAAGCAGAAATAATTTATAACCATTTAATTTGACTTGGAAACTATTTAACTGATACATCACTTGGTTTTACATAGCTTAAGATTAGGACCATTTGTCTTCAGAAAATTAACCAATCTGATCACATGAACCACTGCTGCTGCTACTGCTAAGTCGCTTCAGTCATGTCCGACTCTGTGCAACCCCATGGACAGCAGCCCACCAGGCTCCATCATCCCTGGGATTCTCCAGGCAAGGACACTGGAGTGGGTTGCCATTGCCTTCTCCAATGCATGAAAGTGAAAAATGAAAGTGAAGTCGCTCAGTCGTGTCCGACTCTTCATGACCCCATGGACTGCAGCTTACCGGGCTCCTCCATCCATGGGATTTTCCAGGCAAGAGTACTGGAGTGGGGTGCTAAACAGCTTTGTCTAAATCAATGAAATTAAGAGCCATGCCATGTGGGGCCACCCAAGACAGACAGGTCATGATGGAGAGTTCTGACAGAATGTGGTCCACTGGAGAAGGGAATGGCAAACCACTTCAGTATTCTTGCCTTGAGAACCTCATGAACAGAATGAAAAGGCAGAAAATAGGGCACTGAAAGATGAACTCCCCAGGTCAGTAGGTGTCCAATATGCTACTAGAGATCAGTGGAGAAATAACTCCAGAAAGAATGAAGTGATGAAGCCAAAGTAAAAACAATAGCCAGTTGTGGATGTGACTGGTGATGGAAATAAAGTCTGATGCTGCAAAGAACAATATTGCACAGGAACCTGGAATGTTAGGTCCATGAATGAAAGCAAATTGGATCTGGTCAAGCAGGAGATGGCCAGAGTGGACATCAACATTTTAGGAATCAGTGAACTAAAATGGACTGGAATTGGTGAACTTAACTCAGATGACCATTATATATACTATTGTGGGCAAGAATCCCTTAGAAGAATAGGAGTATCATCATAGTCAACAAGGGAGTCCAAAATGCAGTACTTGGATGCAATCTCAAAAACGACAGAATTATCCTGATCCCTGTTCATTTCCAAGGCAAACCATTCAATACCACAGCAAGCCAAGTGTATGTCCTGACCAATAATGCTGAAGAAGCTGAAGTTGAATGTTCCTATGGAGACTTACAAGACCTTCTAGAACTAACACCCCCCAAGAAAGATGTCTTTTCATTATACAGGATTGGAATGCAAAAGTAAGAAGTCAAGAAATACCTGGAGTAACAGGCAAATTTGGCCTTGGGAGTACAGAATGAAGCGGGGCAAAAGCTAATAGTTTTCCCAAGAGAACGCACTGGTTATAGCAAACACCCTCTTCCAACAAAACAAGAGAAGTCTCTACACATGGACATCACCAGATGGTCAACACCAAAATCAGATCAATTATATTTTTGCAGCCAAAGATGGAGAAGCTCTATACAGTGAGCAAAAACAAGACCAGGAGCTGACTGTGGCTCGGAACATGAAATCCTATTGTCAAATTCAGACTTAAATTGAAGGAAGTAGGGAAAACCACTAGACCATTGAGGAATGACCTAAATCAAATCCCTTCCAATTATACAGTGGAAGCAAGAAATAGATTCAAGGGATTAGATCTGATAGACAGAGTGCTTGAAGAGCTATGCATGGAGGTTCATGGCAGGCAGAGATCAAGACTATCCCCAAGAAAAGAAATGCAAAAAGGCAAAATAGTTTTCTGAGGAGGCCTTACAAATAACTGTGGAAAGAAGAGAAGTTAAAGGACGGGAGAAAAGGAAAGATATACCCATTTGAATGCACAGTTCCAAAGAATAGCAAGGAGAGATAAGAAAGCCTTCCTCAGTGGTCAATACAAAGATATAGAGGAAAACAATAGAATGGGAAAGACTAGAGATCTCTTCAAGAAAACTAGAGATACCATTGGAATATTTCATGCAAAGATGGGCACAATAAAGGACAGAAATTAAATGCACCTAAAAGAAGCAGTGCATGACTGAACCAACTTAGCAGCAGTAACAGCAGCAACAGAAGCAGAAGATATTAAGAAGAGGTGGCAAGAATACACAGAAGAACTATACAAAAAAGATCTTCATGACCCAGATCATCATGATGGCATAATCACTCACCTAGAGCCAGACATCCTGGAATGAGAAGTCAAGTGGGCCTTAGAAATAATCACTACGAACAAAGCTAGTGGAGGTGATGGAATTCCGTTGAGCTATTACAAATCCTAAAGGTTGATGATGTGAAAGTGCTGCACTCAATATGCCAGCAAATTTGAAAAACTCAGCAGTGGCCACAGGACTGGAAAAGGTCAGTTTTCATTCCAATCCCAAAGAAAGGCAGTGCCAAAGTATGCTCAAACTACCGCACAATTGCACTCATCTCACATGCTAGTAAAGTAATGCTCAAAATTCTCCAAGCCAGGCTTCAACAGTATGCGAACCACGAACTTCCAGATATTCAAGCTGGATTTAGAAAAAGCAGAGGAAACAGAGACCAAATTGCCAACATCCACTGGATCATGGAAAAAGCAAGAGAGTTCCAGAAAACATCTATTTCTGCTTTATTGACTATGCCAAAGCCTTTGACTGTGTGGATCACAACAAACTGTGGAAAATTCTTAAAGTGATAGAATACCAGACCACCTGACCTGCTTCCTGAGGAATCTGTATGCAGGTCAAGAAGTAACAGTTAGAACTGGACATGGAACAACAGACTGGTTCCAAACTGGAAAAAGAGTACGTCAAGGCTGTATATTGTCACCCAGCTTATTTAACTTATATGCAGAATGCATCATGATAAATGCTGGACTGGATGAAGCAGAAGCTGGAATCAAGATTTCTGGGAGAAATATCAATCACCTCAGATACACAGATGACATCACCCTTATGGCATAACGTGAAGAACTAAACAGCCGCTTGATGAAAATGAAACAGGAGAGTGAAAAATTTGGCTTAAAACCCAACATTCAGAAAACAAAGATCATGGCATCTGGTCCCATCACTTCATAGCAAATAGATGGGAAACAATGGAAACAGTGAGAAACTTTATTTTGGGGGACTCCAAAATCACTGCAGATGGTGACTGCAGCCATGAAATTAAAAGATGCTTGCTCCTTGGAAGAAAAACTATGACCAACCTAGACAGCATATTTAAAAGCAAAGACATTACTTTGCCAACAAAGGTACATGTAATCAAGGCTATGGTCTTTCCAGTAGCCATGTATGGATGTTAGAGCTGAGTGCCAAAGAATTGATGGTTCTGAACTGTACTGTTGGAGAAGACTCTTGAGAGTCCCTTGGTCTGCAAGAAGATCCAACCAGTCCTGATTATTCATTGGAAGGACTGATGCTGAAGCTGAAACTCCAATACTTTGGCCACCTGATGAGATGAACTGACTTATTGGAAAAGACCCTGTTGCTGGGAAAGGTTGAAGTTGGGAGGAGAATGGGACGACAGAGGTTGAGATGGTTGGATGCCATCACTGACTCAATGGACAGGAGTTTGAGTAAACTCTGGGAGTTGGTGATAGACATGGAAGCCTGGCGTGCTGCGGTCCATGGGGTCACAAAGAGTTGGGCATGACCAAGTGAGTGAACTGAACTGACCTGTCTCTTTTTAAATATAAATGAAAGCAAAAATGCAGAGGAAGTAAGTACTACAGTGGAATCTTAAATCTTCAGAGAACATACTATTTTTGGAAATTCTTATAATAAATAAAAAGCTTACATATTTTAAAAATTTCATAACAGATAATTGTAGGCCATATTCCCTAATAAAGCAATAAAATTAGAGGAGAAAATTTAAGTGACAAACAAATGTTGACTGCTTCAAAAACAGTTTTTTAAAATACCCATATAGTTCTGACTAAAATATAAATGGAAAGTATAATTTATCTATAACTCAATTAATTTTAAAGAAAATATACCAAAAATTACAGTACACAATGAAAAGAGTATTTAGTAGGAAATGAATAGTCTTTAAAATAGTTCATAATTAAGGAAGGAAAATAAAACTAGAACTAAGAACTTAGGTTAAGAAATTTGTGAAGAGAGGGGAAGATTGATTCCAGAAAGAGGGAAATAAAGTAAAAGCTGAAATATTAAACAGAAAAAATTGTAGAAAAAAGTAAAGAGATCCTAACTGCACAAAAAATATCTTCACTACAAAGATAATCACGATGGTGTGATCACTCACCTAGAACCATATTCTGGAATGAGAAGTCAAGAGGGCCTTAGAAAGCATCACTACGAACAAAGCTAGTGGAGGTGATGGAATTCCAGTTGAGCTATTTCAAATCCTAAAAGATGATGCTATGAAAGTAATGCACTCAATATGCCAGCATATTTGAAAAACTCAGCAGTGGCCACAGGACTGGAAAAGGTCAGTTTTCATTCCAATCCCAAAGAAAGGCAATGCCAAAGGATGCTCAGACTACCACACAATTGCACTCATCTCACATGCTAGTAAAGTAATACTCAAAATTCTCCAAGCCAGGCTTCAGCAATACATGAACCGTGAACTTCCAGATGTTCAAGCTGGTTTTAGAAAAGGCAGAGGAACCAGAGATCAAATTGCCAACATCCGCCAGATCATGGAAAAAGCAAGAGAGTTCCAGAAAACATCTATTTCTGCTTTATTGACTATGCCAAAGCCTTTGACTGTGTGGATCACAATAAACTGTGGAAAATTCTGAAAGAGATGGGAATACCAGACCACCTGACCCGCCTGTTGAGAAATCTGTATGCAGGTCAGGAAGCAACAGTTAGAACTGGACATGGAACAACAGACTGGTTCCAAATAGGGAAAGGAGTACGTCAAGGCTGTCTATTGCCACCCTGCTTATTTAACTTCTATGCAGAGTACATCATGAGAAACGCTGGACTGGAAGAAGCACAAGATGGAATCAAGATTGCCGGGAGAAATATCAATCACCTCAGATATGCAGATGACACCACCCTTAAGGCAGAAAGTGAAGAGGAACTAAAGAGCCTCTTGATGAAAGTGAAAGAGGAGAGTGAAAAAGTTGGCTTAAAGCTCAACATTCAGAAAACAAAGATCATGGTATCTGGTCCCATCACTTCATGGGAAAGAGATGGGGAAACAGTGGAAACAGTGTCAGACTATTTTTGGGGGCTCCAAAATCACTGCAGATGGTGATTGCAGCCATGAAATTAAAAGACGCTTACTCCTTGGAAGAAAAGTTATGACCAACCTAGAGAGTATATTCAAAAGCAGAGACATTACTTTGCCGACTAAGGTCCGTCTAGTCAAGGCTATGGTTTTTCCAGTAGTCATGTATGGATGTGAGAGTTGAATTGTGAAGAAAGCGGAGCACCAAAGAATTGATGCTTTTGAACTGTGGTGTTGGAGAAGACTCTTGAGAGTCCCTTGGACTGCAAGGAGATCCAACCAGTCCATTCTAAAGGAGATCAGTCCTGGGTGTTTTTTGGAAGGAATGATGCTAAAGCTGAAACTCCAGTACTTTGGCCACCTCATGCGAAGAGTTCACTCACTGGAAAAGACTGATGCTGGGAGGGATTGGGGGCAGGAGGAGAAGGGGACGACAGAGGATGAGATGGCTGGATAGCATCACGGACTCGATGGACATGAGTTCGAGTGAACTCCAGGTGTTGGTGATGGACAGGAAGGCCTGGCGTGCTGCAGTTCATGGGGTCGCAAAGAGTCAGACGCAACTGAGTGACTGAACTGAACTGAACAGACTATAAAAAATATTTGTAATCCTAATCATGTAAAAGGAGGAAAAATAAAATGTCTAGAACTTAGACTAGTTAAAAACTGAGATAAAGAGGAAAGGAATATTATTTGCAATTCTGGTCCGCAAATTTTGGGGTCCTAGAGAAAATGGATTGTTTCTCGGCCAAATACAAACTACTAAAATTTATAAAGAATCATCAAAAGTGAGATTATATCAATAATATAGAAAGAATTATGAAAGCCATTAGATATCTAATCTTTAGAAAATTTAAAAAGTTATTCTAAGCAAAAGGTAGAAGTCTCTAATTCAGTTTTAAAATCAGTTTTATTATCAAAAGTTTAAGATAGCATATAAAAGAAACAATGGACCATTCTCATTTATGAATATAATAAAAATTCTAAGTACACATTTATAAAACAGTCAGACAATATATGAAACACAGCACGCTATGAAGAAACTGAGTTTATTCTGGGGGAGAGGGGGGCAAATATGCTTTAATACCAGAAAACACATTAGCATAACACAAAACATTAAAATAAAAATAGAAAAATAATTATACCTTCAGGTTCTGAAAAATCATTTCATAAAATTCATCAGATATGACAAATAACAGGTTATAAATAAATGACTTATATTTAATTAATCTTGTTTGTCAAAAACCACAAATAGCATATGCAACAAAAAATATTTCAATTAAAAATCAAGACTAGACACAGAAGTCCATGATCACTACTACTACTTAAAATTAACTTGTCAGTTTCAGTAAATTCAATAACATGAGCAAATTAAATAACATAAATATTGAAAGAAAATATGTATACTTTTTTAGATAGAAACTCATGAGATGCTAACAAAAGAAAATTAAAAGCTCATCATGCTAAGGAGTTTCCCAAGATGGAGAAACATAGGACAAATACATAAACATAGAACAGACCAATAGAACAGAACACAACACCCAGAAATAAACTCACACACATGTGGCCAACTAATTCATGAAAAAGGAGACAAGAATATACAATGGGGAATTTTTTCTTCAAAAACTGCTATGAAAAAACCGTATCTTACACCATACACAAAAATAAATAGCTCTAAATGGATTAAAGACTTGAATGAAGACCTGAAATCATAAGATTCTTAGAAGAAAACACTCCTTGACATTAGTCTTCATAGTAATTTTTTTCAGGGGAGGGTATAATTTGATACCAAAAGCAAAGGCTACAAAAACAAACAATTGGGGCTATATCAAACTAAAAATGTTCTGCACAGCCAAGGAGATCATCAACAAAACAGAAAGGCAACCTATGGAGTGGGAGAAAATATTTGAAAATTGTATCAGATAAGGGATTAATATCTGAAATATACAAAGAACTCTGATGATTCAGTAGCAAACAAACAAAACAATCCAATTAAGAAGTGAGGGGAAGATCCGAATTGACATTTTTCCAAAGATGACATCCAGGTTGCAAACAGGTACCTTAGTGGCTCTGCACCACTAATTATCAGGGAAGAACAAATCAGAACTACAATGAGATACAGCATCACACGTTAGAATGGTTATTATCAAAAAGACAAGAACTAGCAGATGCTGGCAAGGATGTAGAGAAAAATGAACCATTGTGCTTTGTTGGTGGGAATATAGCTTGGTGCAGCCACTATGGAAAACTGTGTGAAGTCTCCTCAAAAGTTAGTGAGAAAAGGATCAACCATTTCAAAATTGCGCTGGCACAGCTGGTTATCCATCCAGAAGAAGAAAGAAAACAAAGAAGAAAGAAAACAGCTCCCATTTAAATTAAAAATTATATATGTATTTAAGACTTTTAAAACTAAGATTTCGTGAATATCATAAACAAACAAACAAAACTGACTCTATGTTGCCACGTGGGGTTCATGGAAGCTTAAGATTGAAAAATCAGAATCTAAAATTTTAAAACATTTTTGGAAAATTAAAAGAAAAAGAGGGGTTTACCTAGAAAGATACCACAAATAAAAGTTAATATCTATGCAGAGCTGTTGGCTTAAAACTCAACATTCAAAAAGCTAAGATCATGGCAGCTGGTCCCATCACTTCATGGCAAATAGATGGGAAAACAATGGAAATAGTGACAGACTTTCCTTTCTTGGGCTCCAAAATCACTGCAGATGGTGACTGCAGCCATGAATTGAAAGACGCTTGCTCCTTGGAAGAAAAGCTATGACAAACCTAGGCAGCATGTTAAAAACCAGAGATATCACTTTGCTCACATAGGTCCATCGAGTTAGAGATATGGTTTTTCTAGTAGTCATTGTATGGATGTAATAGTTGGATCATAAAGAAGGCTGAGTGCCGAAGAATCTCTGCTTTCAAAGTGTGGTGTTGGAGAAGACTCTTGAGAGTCCCTTGGACAGCAAGGAGATCAAACCAGTTAATCCTAAAGGAAATCAACCGTGAATATTCATTGGAAGGACTGATGCTGAAGCTGAAGCTCCAATGCTTTGGTCACTTGATGTGAAGAGCCACTGATTGGAAAAGACCCTGATACTGGGAAAGATCGAAGGCAGGAGGAGAAGGGGGTGAGAGAGGATAAGACGGTTGAATGGCATCATCAACTCAATGGACATTAGTCTGAGCAAACTCCGGGAGATAGTGAAGTACAGGGAAGCCTGGCGTGCTGCAGTCCTTGGGGTCACGAAGAGTCAGACACAACTGAGAGACTGCACAACAAAGCAACAATAAAATGGAGGTAACATGTGAGATGTAAGACAGAACTCTTACACACCATCAAGAAAGACTATTCAGAAGGAAAAATAATTATGGGTAAAAGACATACATGAAAATTTTATGAACAAAGAAAATCAAGAAAATACCTGAGAAGATTCTCATATTGATAAACACTGAGGTAACTGCAAAATAAATAATAGATTGTCATTTTATATCAGGCTGATACAAGATAAAAGGGACCATCACACCTAATGTTGGTAGGGTTATGGGGAAAGGGGATTTTAAAATTATTGGGAGAACTTCAAGTGCTATGCCTCTTTTGGAGAAAAATCTAATAATAGCTGTGATAAAGTCCTTAATACAACACTTTTGAATTCTTCCTGGAAACCTTCTGCAGAATTGTTAGGAATGGACAGAAACTGGAAATAAATTATTTGCTTACTAGCAGAGAAGCAGCTGAATAATGTATCATCCTGTCATACTAGTGAATTTTATATAATCATATTAAAAAAATTAAAGCCACTAGATGAGAAACATTTATGAAGCATAGTATTTTTTTAAATGTAGGAAAATGATTCTTTACATCCTTTAATTCCAAACAAAGACTCAAGGAAAAACCCGTTGTGGACATGTATGAGTATAATCTCCTTACATGAATAGAGTGAAGCATGAGGTATTGACATTTGTGTGCAGACTGGGCAAAGAAGATCAAATGAGCAAAGCTCTAAATAAAGAGAACAATTTGAAAAACAATATGAATAAATTTATAAGCTTGATTTTATGTGAATAAAATTAACATGAATCTAAATTTAAATAACAGAGCAAAACAAAATGTAAACTACTGTTAGTCCTGATACCTTTTCCCATAAGGTGACACAGTCATCACAGAAACAGAGAACGGCTCTGCTTAATAAATGAGGCAGGCTACCTTAAATCAGAGAAAAATCCACTTTGACATTAGATAAAGCAAATCGAAGACTCTGTCACTATCGAGATCCATCCTGATGATTTCAAGAATTTGGTCTATCCCTTATAACACATAACCTCGTCCTAGGCAGTATCTGGTCCAGTCTCCTCATTTGACAGGTGAGGAAATTAAGGTCCCAAAGGAGGAAATGTTTCCTAATGACAGACTTAGTGCAGAAATGGACCTAGAATCTAAGCTACTCCCTTCTCCAGGGATTCCTCCAACACTCACTCCAATACCCTGTTCCCTACTATGCTCGAGTTCTTTCAGGAGCAGACAAGCATGGGCGGAAGAGGTGGAGATCAAGGGAGTGCAAAGACCTTGCCCTTGTAGATGGAGGCATTTTCTTTTTAAAAAGAGAGAGCTGTGCCACCTTATTAAGAATTTTGGGAAGCTTCTATATAACACAGGGAGCCCAGCCTGGCACTCTGTGATGACCTAGAAGGGTGGGGTGTGGGGAGGGTAGGGAGGCTCAACAGGGAAGGGGAATACATATAATCATGGCTGATTTATGTTGTTGTACGGCAGAAACCAATACAACATTGTAAAGCAATTTTCCTCCAATTAAAAAATAAATTAAAAAAAAAAAATTCTTGCACCAGACACAGTGGCTCACAGGCTCTCCAAGAGCTCTACCCATTGGTACTCTTACGTGTGAACTTCTGCTCAAATGCTCAGGTCCCAATCCCAAAGCCAATTACTTCTCTAACTTAGAGTCAATACTTTTTGCACATCCAATAATTGTCTATTATTCGTACATGAGTAATGAAATACTCAAGTCAAAATATGTAAAGTTCTTATATGGGAAAAGAATCAGAAAAAGAATGGATATATATAGACAGAGATGTATGTGTGTGTGTGTGTGTGTGTGTGTGTGTGTGTGTGTGTGTGTATAACAGGATCCCTTTGCTGTACAAGTAAAACTAACATAACATTGTAAATCAACTATACTCCAATATAAAAAAAATTTTTTGAAAAATATATGTAGTTACTCTCTCTCTCCTTCATAGTAAAGTTACACTCTCTCTCCTTCATAGTAAAGTTATTCTCTCACTCTTTCATAAACGGATACAGTTGATGAGTTAGCTGGTTTACATAACGAATATTAATGATGTCTTGTCACAAACTCAAGGCCTGTAAGTTTTCCTGTAAGAGATTAAAATTTCAGACTTGGTTATCTGACTAAGTGCCTTCTTTACCAAAAATACCAGGTAGGAGACTATGGATCTCTTGTTGCCAATGTAGTCTCTCTCCAAGAGAAACAAAGTAGGTGGAAAGTGTAACCACTGCGTGTTAAAAGACATCATGTTTCCACTCTGAGTTACATAGTAGAGACGTGAGGCTAACACACAGAATACCCAAGCTAAGCAGCTCCCCTGCCAACTCCAACACCAGTTATCAACGCAGTGTTCCAAGCAATGGTACTGGAGACGGTCTACATAGGGATTACACCTTTACAAGGGTATTTGACTCCTTTATGATATTTTCCATCATCTTCCTCATCATATAATAGGTTGTTTTGGGCTTCAGTGGAACATATTTGATAAAGTGGTTAGCCTAGTATCTGGAATATGCAGGCACTTTATTATTGAGGTAACACTGATTTATAATATTGCATGTTTCATGTATACAACACTATATTTCTACTTCTGTATAAACTAATGTGCTTACCAACAAATTGTAACCATTCAGCTGACCCTCTTTATTCATTCTGTTCCAGCTCCTTCCCCTCTGCTAACCACTACACTGTTCTCTGTATCTCTGTGTCTACGTGTTTGTCTCTGTTTAGTTTATTCATTTATTTTGAGAATTTGGGTTTTTTTTTTTAAATTCTACATTTGAGTGTAATCAAATGGTATTTGTCTTTTTCTGACTTAGTGTATCACCCTCAAGTTCCATCCATGTTGTAGCAAATGGCGAGAGTTCATCTTTTTTATGACTGAGTAGAATTTCTCCGTGTATGTTTGTATGTATGTGCACAAACAACATATTTATCCATTTACTTATTGATGGGTACAGGTTGTTTCTATATCTTGGCTATTATAAATAATGCTGCAGTGAACACAGAGGGGCATCCAGTTCAGTTCAGTTACTCAGTCGTGTCCGACTCTGCGACCCCATGAACCGCAGCACGCCAGGCCTCCCTGTCCATCACCCACTCCCAGAGTTCACCCAAACCCATGTCCATCGAGTCAGTGATGCCATCCAACCATCTCATCCTCTGTCGTCCCCTTCTCCTCCTGCCCTCAATCTTTCCCAGAATTGGGGTCTTTTCAAATGAGTCACCTCTTCGTATCAGGTGGCCAAATTTTTTTATTGGAGTTTCAGCTTCAACATTAGTCCTTCCAACGAACACCCAGGACTGATCTCCTTTAGGATGGACTGGTTGGATCTCCTTGCAGTCCAAGGGACTCTCAAGAGTCTTCTCCAACACCACAGTTCAAAAGCATCAATTCTTCGGCACTCAGCTTTCTTTATAGTCCAACTCTCACATCCATACATGGCCACTGGAAAAACCATAGCTTTGACTAGATGGACCTTTGTTGGCAAAGTAATGTCTCTGCTTTTTAATATATAATTTAATATAAAATAGTAATAACAGAGGGGCATATATCTTTTCTTTTCTTTTTTTTGATATGTCATCAGATTTTATTCTCTTGGCTGTGCTTTCATTTTGTTACCTAGCTCTTGCCCTTCTTTTTTTTTATTTTATTTTTACTTTATTTTACTTTACAATACTGTATTGGTTTTGCCATACATTGACATGAATCCACCACGGGTGTATACGAGCTCCCAATCCTGAATCCCCTCCCACCTCCCACCCCATATCATCTCTCTGGATCATCCAAATTAATGTTTTTATTTTCTTTGGCTAAATACCCAGGAATAGAATAGCTAGATTATCTGATAATTCTATTCTCAATTTTAAAAATTTATTTATTTTTAACTGAAACAGAATTGCTTTACAATATTGATTTGTCTATCCTCAATTTTTTTTTTTTTTTGAGAATCTCCATACTGTTTCAGCAACACTGCACCGGAGATTTCCTTTCTCTCCGTCCTTGACAACGCTTGTCATTTCTTGCCCTTTTTACATCAGCCATTCTAACAAGTGTGAGGGGATCTAATTGTGGGTTTGGTTTGCCTTTGCCTCATAATTAGGAATGTTAAACATCTTTTGGTATGCCTCTTGGCCATTTGTATGTTGTCTTTGGAAAAATATCAGATCCTATGCTAATTTTTTAATCAGGTTGTTTGCTTTTTATTGTTGTTGTTGAGTTGTATATGTTTTTATATGTTTGGGGTATTAGTCATTTATTGAACATATGATTTACAAATATCTCCTCCCACTTAGTAGGCTGTCTTTTTGTTTTGATTATTTTCTTTTTTTTTTTTTAGGTTACAGTATTTTATTTTATTTTATTTTTTATTTTTTTATTTTTTAAATTTTAATATCTTTAATTCTTACATGCGTTCCCAAACATGAACCCCCCTCCCACCTCCCTCCCCATTTCTTTTATGTACAGAAGCTTTTAGTTTGAGGCAGTCCCGTTTGTTTATTTCTGCTTTTGTTTCCCTTGTCTGAGGAGACATATCCAGAACTGAGAGCCCAGAAATAAACCGACACATACGTAGATAAGAAATTTATGACAAAGGAGCAATGACCATACAATAGAGAAAGGATAGTCTCTTCAATAAATGGTATTGGGAAAACTGGGCAGCCATGTGCAAAAAAGTGAGACTAGCTCTTTCCCTTATGCCATCCATAAAAATCAGCTCAAAATGGATTAAAGACTGGAATGCAAAGCTTGAAACCAGAAAACTACTAGAAGGAAACATAGGCAGCCTGCTGTTTGCCATCAGTCTTAGCAGTTCAAGCACTTTAATATATAAATTATCATTTATATGAAAAGTCTGCATGTTGTATGTCCAGCCCTATTGGTGACCATTGTTCAAATAAAAATAGAGATAAAAATTACACATATCTAAATAGAGACAATTGCTGAACTTACATTATGTAGTATACATTCTGAGCAGTTCTTTTTTTTTTAACATTTTTAGAAGGCAGGGAGATAGATGGAAGGATTGGCATGATATACAGGTGTTGCAAAACTGTGGGTAAGAATCTCAGTTTCTTGGGGAAAGCCTGTAAGAGACCGGAGCCTGTAAGAAGGAAGTGTCTGGAGACCATCCGAAACTTTTCTGTGTGAATCAGGTTTAGGCAAAGAAAGAATGATAGAAACTTCTTCATTAGGAATTGAGAAAACAATTCACAGCTAAGAAGTCCAGAGCAATGGTTCTCAAACTTAAATCAGAATCACCTAGGTGGCTCATTAAAACTCAAATGCACTGTTTACAATAGCTAGGGCATGGAAGCAACCTAGATGTCCACCAGTAGATGAATGAATAAGGAAGTTGTGGTACATATACACAATGGAATATTACTCAGCTACAAAAACGAGCACATTTGAGTCAGTTCTAATGAGGTGGATGAAACTGGAGCCTATTATTCAGAGTGAAGTATATCAGGAAAAGAGACACTAATACTGTATATTAACGCATATATATGGAATTTAGAAAGAGTGAAATAAATCAGAAAAAGAAACACCAATACTGTATATTAACACATATATATGGAATTTAGAAAGATGGTAATGACGGTCCTACATGCAGGGCAGTGAAGGAGACGCAGATAAGAAGAGACTCTGGACTCTGTGGGAGAAGGCGAGGGTGCGATGATTTGAGAGAACAGATTTGCAACATGTATATTACCATACGTGAAACAGATGACCAGTGCAAGTTTGATGCATGAAGCAGGGCACTCAAAGCCAGTGCTTGGGGGCAGCCCAGAGGGATGGGGTGGGGAGGGAGGTGGGTCAGGATGGGGGCACACATGTGCACCCAGGGCTGATTCATGTCGATGTACGGCAGAAACCACCACATAATGTAATCATCCTCCAGGGACAATAAATTAATTAAACAAACAAACAAAAAAGCTCAGATCACCAGGCGCCTCCCTGTGACTCAGTCAGGAGATCTAAAGCAGATCCTAAGGACTCAAATTTCTAACAAGTTTCCAGGTGCTGAAGCCGCTGCTGGTTTGGAAACCACGTTTTAAGAACCACTCCTCAGGATGGTTTGCCTCCGTTTCCCAGTTTGCTTTGTGGATGAGGTCTGAGTGGGGGAGAACTGGTCCTGAGTAGGGCCAGTCCTAAGCACAGCATCCTCACAAGCCTCTCAAACCTTCCCTTCATCGTTTACCAGGCTCCGTTCCTTCATCATTCACCAGGCACTAAGGCCTTCAAAACTTAAGTCAACAAACAACTTTTTGAAAAAAGCTCTCCTGGAAAGGTAGTGAGGGAGACAAGTGTGATTAATCTCTTAATTTGGGGATCTGGAGAAAAATGACTCCTGTGTTTTGCTATAGATTTTGACATGTAGCCAGGGTTTGGCTCTGAAACTAAGAGCGGCATCTTTGCTCCAGGAACCATCAGAAGCCACAATTAACATTCAGACAGGCCCACTCAGACTCCACCAGCAGCCCAGATTCTTGTGCCCCTGGGAATATTGATCTGAAGAATCAATTTTGCTTATAAATTAAAGGAGGTGAAAAGAGCTAATCATTAAAACATATGAGACTTGGTCTAAGTGCAGAACAATTATGCTATGTGAAGAGATGATGATAGCTTGCAGATCAATCACTGGGAATTATTTTTTTATTTGGACTTGGAAACTTTAGTAACCAAAAAAGGTATGCGTTTTAAGGGATGAGGAAGGCTTCTCCAAAAATGGGCTGTAAGTTCAAAAAGTGTATAAAAGGAATGATGCGGCATGGATTCTTTGTAATATGTGAGTGACCCAAAATGTCAAAATTTTCAGAACCTATGAAGAGTAGAACATCACTTCACGCAAAGGGCTGCCAGAGGTTTCCAGAGCACACCCCCACTAAGGTGTGGGCCTCTTTGCTTGTCTCCTGCCCCATTTTCTCACTCCATTTACGGCTCCCACCTGTCCATCTTGGCTGCATCCTGCAAAGCTCCTTTCAGATGATGCGCCATGGTCACTGGCCATGATGGAAGGGATTCCAGCATCCAGGTAAGTCCTGCTGCCTCTGAAAGCTCCAAGTGCTGAGGGCATCAACAATCAGGGCTTTCTTCTCCACTCTGTGTCTCACTCTCCACCTGCTTTGCTGAGCCAAGAGATCACAGACATCATAGTAGCTCTTGAACAAGAGCCTATTCGTTTTCTAAGGCCGTCTTAAAAAAAAAATAAATAAAATAAAAGCCAGACACTGAGAGGCGTAAATAGCACACACGTTTCCCCTTACTGTTCTGGAGGCTACAAGTCCAAGATCAAGGTGTCGGGAGATTTTGTTTCTTCTGAGCCTTCTCTCCTTGGCTTGCAGCTGGTCCTCATATGGTCTTTCCTCCATGTATTGGGTTGGCCAAATAGTTTGTTCATGTTTTTCCATACCATCTTATGGAAACATCCAACTGAACTTTGTGGCCAACCCAATATATATATCCCTGCTATCTCTTCCTCTTCTTCAAAGGACACCAATCATATTGGATTCAGTTCAGTTCAGTCTCTCAGTCGTGTCCAACTCTTTGTGACCCCATGAATCGCAGCACACCAGGCCTCCCTGTCCATCACCAGTTCCTGGAGTTCACCCAAACTCATGTCCATCGAGTTGGTGATATCATCCAGCCATCTCATCCTCTGTCATTCCCTTTTCCTCCTGCCCCCAATCCCTCCCAGCATCAGAGTCTTTTCCAATGAGTCAACTCTTTGCATGAGGTGGCCAAAGTACTGGAGCTTCAGCTTTAGTATCATTCCTTCCAAAGAAATCCAAGGGCTGATCTCCTTCAAAATGGACTGGTTGGATCTCCTTGCAGTCCAAGGGACTCTCAAGAGTTTTCTCCAACACCACAGTTCAAAAGCAGCAATTCTTCAGTGCTCGGCTTTCTTCACAGTCCAACTCTCACACCCGTACATGACCACAGGAAAAACCATAGCCTTGACTAGACAGACCCTGGTTGGCAAAGTAATGTCTCTGCTTTTCAATATGCTATTTAAGTTGATCATAACTTTCCTTCCAAGGAGTAAGCGTCTTTTAATTTCATGGCTGCAGTCACCATCTGCAGTGATTTTGGAGCCCAGAAAAATAAAGTCTGACACCGTTTCTACTGTTTCCCCATCTATTTCTCAGGAAGTGGTGGGACCAGATCCCACAGTCTTCGTTTTCTGAATGTTGAACTTTAAGCCAACTTTTTCGCTCTCCTCTTTCACTTTCATCAAGAGGCTTTTTAGTTCCTCTTCACTTTCTGCCATAAGGGTGGTGTCATCTGCATAACTGAGGTGATTGATATTTCTCCAGGCAATTTTGATTCCAGCTTGTGCTTCTTTCAGCCCAGCGTTTCTCATGATGTACTCTGCATAGAAGTTAAATAAGCAGGGTGGCAATAGACAGCCTTGACATACTCGTTTTCCTATTTGGAACCAGTCTGTTGTTCCATGTCCAGTTCTAACTGTTGCTTCCTGACCTGCATATAGGTTTCTCAAGAGGCAGGTCAGGTGGTCTGGTATTCCCATCTCTTTCAGAATTTTCCACAGTTTATTGTGATTCACACAGTCAAAGGCTTTGGCATAGTCAATAAAGCAGAAATAGATGTTTTTCTGGAACTCTCTTGCTTTTTCCATGATCCAGCAGATGTTGGCAATTTGATCTCTGGTTCCTCTGTCTTTTCTAAAACCAGCTTGAACATCAGGGAGTTCATGATTCACGTATTGCTAAAGCCTGGCTTGGAGAATTTTGAGCATTACTTTACTAGCATGTGAGATGAGTGCAATTGTGCAGTAGTTTGAGCATTCTTTGGCATTGCCTTTCTTTGGGATTGGAACGAAAACTGACCTTTTCCAGTCCTGTGGCCACTGCTGAGTTTTCCAAATTTGCTGGCACATTGAGGGCAGCACTTTCACAGCATCATCTTTCAGGATTTGAAACAGCTGAAGTGGAATTCCATCACCTCCACTAGCTGTGTTCATAGTGATGCTTTCTAGGCCCACTTGACTTCACATTCCAGGATGTCTGGCTCTAGGTGAGTGATCATACCTTCGTGATTATCTTGGTCATGAAGATCTTTTTTTGTACAGTTCTTCTGTGTATTCTTGCCATCTCTTCTTAATATCTTCTACTTTTATTAGGTCCAGACCATTTCTGTCCTTTATTGAGGTGTGTCCAATCATATATATATATATATATATAAATTTAATCTGAGATATCTAAGAATTTGAAGCAGGGAAGTTATCTTTCACCTGAAGCCTCAGATAATTGCTTCAATTGTCCAATTACAGCAATCTGTTTTAAAAGACCTTTAAGTCCAGAACAACCCCCAATAGGCCGCCCATTAGCAATGACTGGGTCACACAGCTTTTTCACAAAAGCTGCAGCAGCCCTCAGCCCTGACTCCTCTGACTCAGTTGCCCATTTCTTTCCTCAAATTAACAGTTTGTATTGAGGTCTGGATACACAGGAGGAAACATTCAACAAAGAGGTAAGATTTGCAGAACATGATGACGTATTGAACAGATGTGGGATAGAACCCTAAAGTGGCTCTGCTAGTTGTGACTTGACTGCTGAAACGATGATTGTAAGAATTACTGAGACAAACAGAATGATTTAGAACAGAGTGAGTGGGTGTGGGTGAGGGTAAGGAGGAGCACAGGTGTGGAAGCCATCACTTCAATATATCTGTGGAACAATCTGGCAGAAATGTCAAGTAGATGTATACAGATCAGGATCCCAGGAAAAGACCTAGGCCAGTGGAACCACTGTATAGTGGAACCAACAACAGGCATTTGGGTACAATGACCGTGAGATTGCATAAACAGTACAAGGAGCCCAGGATGGAGGAGGAGCCCCCGATAGCACCAGGATTTAAAGGACAAACAGCAGAACCTAGGACAGAGCAGAGGGAGCCCCCTGAATTCCCCTGCAATTCTCCTTTTATTAAGTGGATTTTTCTAAATTTCTCTGTTAGTGGCCATCTTTACCTTATTTCATGAGATCGCGTTATTCTCCCATTGGACCATCTATGAAAATCTCACCTTTGTTCTGTCTTATGCTTCCTGTAGATGGCCTTTTACAAGCAGCGCAGTGAATGATAAAGGCACAATCAGTTCAGAGCCTAAAGCCCTGAAGGCCTTTCCCAGCTCTGTCCCAGTAAGATAATCCAACCATGAGAAAAATATCAAAATTCAGCTGTCATTTAGCTGAAGCAAGGCTATGGGTCAGTCATAAGGCAAAGCACTTTATAGACCTCTTATTCAATCTCTTTGACAAATCTAAGGCAGGGATAAGTCTTCCTGCTACAGAGATTAGTGAGGTGAATTATGAGGAGGTTAAGTAGTTTTCCGCAAGTTAGCAACAGAAGCCGATTTTAAACCAAAACTTTGTTTTAAGCCCAACATCATTTGGTCATTCCTCTGGGGCAGATCACTATGCTTCTAACCTTAGCCTCTTCATCTGTGAAATAGAGGTAAGAATGCTTACTTTGTCTTTCTGCAAACATTGCAAAGTTGGAAGAAGCTACTGTATATGAAGATACACTGAGTTATCACGAAATGCTATTATACAAGAACTATTGCACATCAAATAGCCCTGTTGCTTCTCTACCATTTCCAGTTTCTACTGAGTCAAGTGGGAAAAAGTAAGTAGTTGCGGACAATAAATATGAGAACTGACATGCACCCCTTGTGGGCAGAGGCTGCGAAAACTGCATGTGAAATTCTGTCTCTCTTGCTGCTGAGACTGAGGGTGCTGCATGGTCCAGAAGGTGTGGAGACAAGATGGCGGATAACCCATCAGCCTGGATCCTGAGTGACAGCATGGAGCAGAACTTTCTACTATATGGATAGGGCATGTGTGTAGAGATAAACCTTTGCTCTTCTATGCTACTAAGACGTGAGTGTGATTTGTTATCATGGAATCCATTTGGCGTATCCTGACTGACGTAAATGCCCTAGATTTACAAGAAATTGTTCATTTATGTCAACATTCAATATGTGAGGAATGAGATAAAAGGGTATGGTAACTAACAGTGTTGGAATGTGGAGTTGGAATAAGTGGATTCAAATCCAAGTCCTGCTCTTCCTAAGTTTCATGACCTTAGCAAATAATTTGATCTCTTCATGCCTCAGGTTCTTTATCTGCCAAATGGGAGTAACAGCATTGCTTCACAGGGGTTTACAGGGAATACCATACAGCATTTAGAACAAGGCACAGGAAGCCACTTGATGAGTTCTGTTATTTAGCCCATACTGAATGCATTTCAATTCCATTTAGTATAGCAGGTCAACCAGAAAGAGTTTAAACAGACAAGTCTCACATGATACCTCCAACAAAAATCAGAAAGGAACTCTTCTGTCTGTGAAAGGAAGAGTAAAAGGAAAGGGACTTGGTGATTCAGAAAGCAAAAAGAAGGTGCTCCTCCATCTTGACAACCAGTCTTTCTCTCCTTTCTCAGACCTATGGAGTGGTACAAATGCAGAGCCTTCCCTATATCAAAGGGGGGTGGGGGTGGGGGGGGGGCGGGGAGCCAGTGTAGAGAATATAGCCCCTAATGGAGGCATGTGGCCTGCTTTGGTAGAGCCCACAAGCAAAAAGCAACAGCAGCCACAACAACAAAAAACACTTCCTTTTTTTTTTTTTTTTTTTTACATTTTTCAAGGGCTATAGAAAAACAAACCAATAGCACAGAAAAGCCTGCACCACAGAGACTGTAGGTGTCTCACAAAACCTGAAACACTGGTCCTATGGGTGTTTGCAGGAAATTTGTTGGTCCTGCCGTATTTTGAACAACCTTATTCCAACCTCCCAGCTCAGCTTGCCCCAAAGGGAACAGGGGAAAGCCCGCCTCTCCATCGCACCCTCACTTTGCAATCATCTTTTCTCCCTGTTGCCATTCTCCCCTGCGAACATAATCTCCAAACATGGAAAAGAAACCCTGCTAAAGGGGCTGCCTAAGCAAAGGGTAAAATAGAAGAGAGATAGATCATCTTCTTACTTGCAGGGAGAATAACTGAAGACTTTTTGGTTAAATGTTTTGTGTATAAATGCTGGATCTTTTTTTAAGTACTAATTAGCTAATCCATCCCCCTTTCTTCCCATCTGTTTATAAACTCAGGGTCCCCTAAAGGCAAGTACCTAAATTAGCAGACCCCAGAGATAGCCCTGCCTCCATTTTTCTAATTCTTTTCCATTTATTCTTTATTAAGCTGGGGGTTTTAAACTACTGGAAATGTGTCCTTTTACTTCCCCAGGAATAGATTGTCAAGAGCAGTGGACAAGGAAGAGTGTTCCAGTAATGACTGGTTGACAGTAATGACAGCACAGGGAACCAAGTCAATATTCCCTTCATTCCCTCACCATCTTGACATTTAAGTAAGAGACATAATGAATGACAAGCTTATTAAAAATAAATAGCAAGTCATCAAGACTTTAACAAAGACTATAATTAAGTCCTATTGACCCTTGGGTTAAGTTCTGCCTGACAGCTAATAGCCATCTGGAAAAGCAGAGGGTGCAAGACAAGGCCCGAGTTACTAAGATATCTCAGCTGGAGCCTCTCCACCCCCCATTTCTTTCCCACCGAGAAAATCTGTTTCCATGGCCACTGACCTCATCCCAGCCACTCCCTCCTTGTTCACACCTTTATCTCTGCTAGAAATGGTCTATTTCTTTCATTCTGTTAAAGGTTTCCGTTCTTCACTGCCTTGTTAGTACTCAACTAAGAATTTTCAGGTTGGATCTGAGTGATAGTTCCCAAGTAAATACTTGGACTCTACGAGACACCATAGTGTTGGTTGCTGGCAACACTGGCATAGCTCTGGAATGTTCCAATGACCCACAGCAACCTTTGAAGAATGAGACCCTTGAATAATCTACCTAGCAGTGTTTTGAAACTATCACTCTTGAGACTACATCACTTCTTACATTTCTTGGGCGCCATGACTTTGAGTGGAAAAAGTGAAAGAAAGTGTTAGTTGCCCAGTTGTGTCCAGCTCTTTGGGACCCTATGGACTGTAGCCTGCTAGTTCTTTTGTCCATGGGATTCTCCAGGCAAAGAATACTGGTGTAGGCAGCTTTACTGTCTCCAGGGGATCTTCCTGACTCAGGGATCAAACCCAGGTCTCTGCATTGCAGATTCTTTGCTGACTTGAGCCACAAAGTAAGGGAAGCCTGCCCTTACTTTGAGTTCTTCTCTATTCCAGAATGTGTTTTATTCTCATATGCTCAGTTCAAGACCCAGCATACAAGTCCCTTCCTCTGTGGATACTCCCTTGACAACTTCAAAAGGAAAGCTCTCTTCTTCTTATAAGCTTCTTAATATTTACTGGTTCACTTGTAAATCATATGCCAATTATTATATTCTATAATGTTTTTCAACATTGTCACCCTATTCTATTTAACAAACATCTTGTTTGTGTGGTTTCATTTGTCTCCTAGATCAATGGGAAACTCTAACAGTCATGCTATGTTTTACACACTACCTATGACCACATAGAATGCCTTGTGCTTAATAGGTGCTAAATGAGTGTCTGCAAAGCTGACTGACTGCTTAGTAAGATCATAAACTAGGACTGCCTTGTGCGCAACATTGGATTTTAATTGTATTAACAGTGATTTCCAAAAGTTGTGAACATTAACCTGAGAAGGCTGTACCCAATACCAATTAAATCTGAAAGTCTGGGAGTAACAGCCAGACATAAGATCTTTTCAAGGTCCTAGGTGATTTCATTGTGTAGTAAATTCTAGAAACAATTATATTCACCTCAATAACTGTAGCTAACCTTCTGTTTAACCGTGCCCCGACTTGCATTTCAGTGACTAGTTATGGAGCCCTAGCAAGCGCTAGTGGAGAAGGCAATGGCACCCCACCCCAGTATTCTTGCCTGGAGAATCCCATGGATGGAGGAGCCTGGTGGGCTACAGTCCATGAGGTTGCACAGAGTCAGACACGACTGACGCGACTTAGCAGCAGCAGCAGCAGCAAGTGCTAGATGTTGCACGTGGTGGTGGGTATACAGTGATAAACAAAGCAGAATGGCCTCTGCATTCTCGGAACAGACAACCTGGTGAGTCTAATGAACCTGTAGAATTGTCTTTCACTAGCGTTCCTTTTGTCAATGCTGTAGATGACTATTTTAGGATGTATGTCATTTGCATTTACTGACAGTTTTATCAATGTGATGATATAATAATACTTTCCCCCCTTTTGTTACAAACACTGTCTGGGCAAGCATAGGCTTCAATTTTCTTTGCAACTTGCTTCAAAAAACTCAGAACAGCATTCTTCACACAGTAGAAAATGGTGATGGTAAAAATGATGATGGTAATGATGATGCTGACTACAGCTGTGGTGTTGATAGAGGTGGTGATTTTAAAACACAAGAGCCACCAAATGGGAAAATTCTCTCAGGGTCTAGTTATATCTGAGCAAAAGAGAGAAAAGACCTAGTCAAAGGCCATGAATTCTTTTTGAGTTCCCATAGGAGATTTTTTGTGTTTACATTAAACCTTGAATTAAAGCAATGAGTATAATTTTATCAGCCTTATTTACTACCCTTAAAGGGGAAAAGAATTAGACGGATAAATGCTAGATTGATACATCCAAATGTTTTGTGCCTTACTGATGCTATGATACAAGCATACTAATTAAAAGGCTAGTCTAAAGAGAATCCTTTGAAAAGATGAAAACTAGGTTATATTAGCCCAAATTAGCAGATTTTTCTGATTTGCTGTCCATCATCCCTCCTGATCCTTTGGTTAATTTACCCACCTCTAGCTCATTATTATACTTCTGATTATTCTCCACAGCAAATGGTCTTGAAGCCCATTTCAGATGCTCCTCGCTCCAGAAGGGAGGCTGTGAGAACCGGAGGAAGAATCTGGTGCCAGATCATTTTGCTAATGGAAGATAATTATTGTGATTATCTCATCCTTGCTTAAAAGCTCTAATGGTGGCACAGCAGCCTCCCTGACAGGGTGAAGTTTCAACCAAAATATGTTGCCTCTCTTTGTGGAAAAACTTGTCATATTCTTCTGAGTGAGGAAAGACTGCAGCTAATTCTTAGGGGAAGACTATGCACCTCACGAGATGCACTTGGTCGTTACCATTTTGGTTTCTAAGCTCTGGTCTGACCCAGGTTCTACACGACCTTTAGTTTCCTCCCCGTATTAGAAAGGGTATCGGAGAAAAAGATGGTGAAAGAGGCATTAGCATTATTTGAAAAATATGACCTTATAAACATATGGTAGTTATTTATATACAAGCTATACATGAGGTACCTTTTATAAATTTGGGGGATGTTGTTAATACCTAGTGTCTTATTTCAGAGCAAAGGCTCCAGTGTCTACTTATCCAGTCAGGATAAATATTTCTCAATTTAGTGGGTGAAAATCATACCTCTGTTCTTTAACAGATGTATGACCTTGGGCATGTTCCTTTTTTCCCCCAATTTTTTAAAAAAAGTTTTATTCTTTTAAATCATGAAAGTGTGATAACACATTTACAGGAGACTTGGAAAATACAGAACAAGGTTACATATAGTTCCACTATATATTTCAATTATTTTTTAAGTAGCTAAATTAAGATTTTTTAGTTGGAGTTTTAATATCAAGCTCTCAAAAATTAATAGAATGAATATACAGAGAAGCAGAAGGATATAGTAGACCTGGAAATCCCTGTGAACCAATTCAATGTAGTTAAGATTTATACAACTTTCACAACAGTAGGATACAAATTCTATTCAAATTCCCATAGACCGTATACCAGGAGACACTGGAACATATCCAGAGACGTAAAACAAGGTGCAAAAATTTCACATTCTAAAGGTATTGAAATCATAGCGTCTGTTCACTTATCATTGTGGAATTATGTTAGAAATTAAGTTACTTCTTAAAGCTTCAGTTTTATCATCTTTACAATGAGAATTAGTTATTCCTACCATAGGAAAAAGATTCAAATGCTTCTTGTAAAAGGAGAATAATGTTGATATCAAAACTGGGTAAATACAATTGCCCACACTTTCAGTAAAAAATTCTTACTATTTTTACATATGAATATTGATTCAGATGAATAAAAAATTAAAATATTAAATCTATAGTACATCAGAAGCATAAAACACAATGTACATATCCATTTAGTAAAGTAAATGTGATACAAGCCAGAAAAATAAGACAAAAAAGGAGTTGGACTCTTTTATCCAAAAATAAAATCTTTTTAAATTAAAATAATTAAAAATAATTTAGTGCTGACTCAGGAAAACAGATAATTTGAACAGAATTATAATGAGTATTGGGCTTCCCTGGTGGCTCAGAGGGTAAAGTGTCTGCCTACAATGTGGGAGACCCAGGTTCAATCCCTGGGTCAGGAAGATCCCTTGGAGAAGGAAATGCAACCCACTCCAGTATTCTTGCCTAGGAAATCCCATGGACAGAGGAGTTTGGTGGGCTACAGTCCATGGGGTCACAAAGAGTTAGACATGACTGAGCGACTTCACTTTCTTTTCTTATAATGTGTATTAGAGTATGAATAGTCTATAAATTATCCAAAATGGACATAGGAGGAACTTATAATACTAAAAAATGATTTTTTTAAATAAGTCAGTGAGACAACAACTGAAAAAATTATGTGTGAACACTTGTCCGGCTATCAGTGGAGATAGAATTAAAACGCCAGCTGGACATAAGCCTCATTCCTAATATGGAAACATCTAAAAGCTTTTTCAAATAAATCAGAGATGCAAACTTAAAAACAAATATACAAAAGCTTGATTGAAGTTTTTTGTCATTTTGGTAAGGGGAAATCTTTTATCATTTAAACAGATGCCATGAAATGTATTTAAAGTACTGGGGAGAGTAGGGAGGAAGCGGGAAATGCCTGAGAAGTATATATAACAAGTTTGAGAAACATTTTAATGCAAATGACAGAAAAGGCCCTGAGGCTTTAATGCACAAAGAGCTTTCATAAATCAAGAAAACAAAGAATAACTCAATATATATTTTAAAAAGTATACAGAGGTATTTCACAGAAAGAAATGCAATTGGTCACTGATTAAGAAACTTATTCAGCATCAAAAAATTTAAAAACGGAGGTGCATTTTCTATTCACTTGCTATAGATTTTAAAGGTTTAATGATATTCCATGGTGTCTATATTGTGAGTCATAAACCATAGAAGGAAAAAGACCTGTCAGAAATTTCTTTTTGCATGTTGCTGGAAATATAAATTAGCACAACATTTTAGGAGAATAATCCAGCCTTGTTATGACATGATTTCTCTCTCATTATGATTCCTACTCATCTTGGGTGAAAGTTAGAAGATTTAAACTATGCTAAGGTTTCCCTGGTGGCTCAGAGGTTAAAGCGTCTGCCTCTAATACGGGAGTCCTGGGTTCGATCCCTGGGTTGGGAAGATCCCCTGGAGAAAGAAATGGCAACCCACTCCAGTATTCTTGCCTAGAGAATCCCATGGACGGAGTAGCCTGGTGGGCTACAGTCCATGGGGTTGCAAAGAGTCGGACACGACTGAGCAACTTAACTTAAGACATGTTAGGTATTTAAAACTAGAGTCACAGTGGCCAATGTGGACTTCCAAATTAGTTGTTTTGAAACGTCCACTGTAGGACTGCAAGCGTACTAGAGGGATAAACTAAGGGTATTACTTTAGGTAGCACTCCAGACCAGAGACCACTGCTCCTCTTGAGACACCCTCTTCCCAAACTGCTCTGTGGAGTTGCCTGTTACCCGCATTTTCCCTGCTTTGACTAATCTGTACTGTATGCCAGTTGTGTGCAGTAAACTGAGTGAGCTGTAAGTGGAGGATGAACAACTGTTTCATATATCTCCAACCTCATGATTCTTAACCTGTCCTTCCTGCTGGGCCCTGAGACAAACAGGTCCTATTCAGAAACATTAAAATATGGATGTTCTTCATTCAGCAACTCTACTTCCAGCCGTTCACTCTCTCAGTATTGGAAGAACACACAGGAAGCCACTGCAGCTCTGATGAGTTGGTTTGGGGATGGATAGGAGTTGGGGTGGGGTTTCTCAATGTACTTTTCAATTTACTTTGCAAACTTAGAATTCTCTGTATAATTTGATTATGTGTGTTTATGTACAAAAAGTGAATATTCTTCTATTTTTAAAAATGGCTAATGAAGACAACAGCATTTACTTTAAAGAGATGTGAAGATTAGTGATCCCAGACACTAACAGGACATGCATGTATGTTGGTATGCAACATGCCCCGAACATTTCTGGGCATGTAGTAAATGTTTAAAAAAAAAAAAAGGCTTTTATTAGTATATAATTTTGTGAAAAAGAAACATTCCAGCTCTCTTGCCATATTCTGCCTTCTTTCTGATCATCTTTCTTCGGTTCGGTTCAGTTCATTTCAGTTGCTCAGTCGTGTCCGACTCCTTGCGACCCCATGAATCGCAGCATGCCAGGCCTCCCTGTCCATCACCACCTCCCGGAGTTCACTCAGACTCACGTCCATCGAGTCCATGATGTCATCCAGCCATTTCATCCTCGGTCGTCCCCTTCTCCTCCTGCCCCCAATCCCTCCCAGCATCAGAGTCTTTTCCAATGAGTCAACTCTTCGCATAAGGTGGCCAAAGTACTGGAGTTTCATCTTTAGCATCATTCCTTCCAAAGAAATCCCAGGGTTGATCATCTTTCTTCGGTAACCATAAAATATCCTCATATCCTTGCCTAAACAATGCAGTGCCATTAAACCTGGAAAATGAACGGAATTATAGAACAGAGCAAACCAGCACTAGAGCAGTCTTCGAGAATATGTGGTTCTATTCTTTCGTCCTATTTAAAGATAGATAGATAAGGTGACTAACACGATTCCCAGGGAGGGGAGGAAACTTGAAGGATCCAGCTTTTGAAGGCTTGGTAGAATCAGAACATGAACCAATGAAATCTCCTGGTAGTGTCCGGGGGAAATGATTAAGGGTTTTGAAGAATATTCTGGAAAACGGAAGACTTATTTATGGGGAAGCAGAGACAAATATGGGGTCGCTGGGAGTCAAACATGACTGAGCGTCTTCACTTTCACTTTTCACTTTCACGCATTAGAGAAGGAAATGGCAACCCACTCCAGTGTTCTTGCCTGGAGAATCCCAGGGTCAAGGGAGCCTGGTGGGCTGCTGTCCATGGGGTCGCACGGAGCTGGACATGACTGAAGCGACTTAGCAGCAGCAGCAGCAGCAGAGACAAATGAAAAGAAATGCAGACCCACTACCATTGCTGTGCATTAGTTCTGAAATGATCATCGTCACCAGATAAGAATTCAGCCTTGGGAATCCAAAGAAAGTGCTCATTGTAAAATGGGAGCAAAGATGATGGGAACTAGTCCTGCCAGACATCTCTTCTTCTGCTGCTTCTCTTCCTCAGAATCCACACGATAAAGGGCAAAGAGCACTGCAATAAGAATCTGGAATCCCAGGAATTGGCTCTTTCTCTACTCCAAATTAGCTTAGAATTTTCTTAGCCACTTAACTTGGAAAAAGGGTAGACATTTCTATTTCACAGTCCTGTTTTGAGGGTCAGATAAACAAATAGCTTGTTCAAGTGCTTTACAAAATCCAAGGATTATTCAAATATAAGATACAGTTGACCCTTGAACAAAGAGGTAGTGGTTAGGTGCACTGCCCTACCACACAGCTGAAAATTCACATATAACATATAGTCGGCCCTCCACATCCTGGATTCTTTCATATCTGTGGATTCAACCCAATTGCAGATGGTGTAGTACTGTTGTTCATTTGCTCAGTCATGTCTGAATCTTTGCAACCCCATGGACTGCAGCGCACCAGGCTTCCCTGTCCTTTACCATCTCCTGGAGCTTGCTCAAATTCATGTCCATTGAGTCAGTGATGCCATCCAACCATCTCACCCTCTGTTGTCCCCTTCTCCTTCTGCCTTCAATCTTCCCCAGTGTCAGGGTCTTTCCCAATGAGTCAGCTCTTTGCATCAAGTGGCCAAAGTATTTCAGCTTCAGCATCAGTCCCTCCAGTGAATATTTAGGATTGATTTTGTTTAGGATGGACTGGCACTGTAGTGCATATTTATTGAAAATATCCATGCAGTTCAAACTCATGTTGGTCAGGGGTCAACTGTACTATCATTGCTTAGCTTTCTTCTCCAGTTATGTGTTGCCTTTACTAAAGGCTCAGAGAGATGCATTACAAGTGCTTTCATATAAAGTGGATACAGATAACACACAAACCAAGGGGAGATCATTGCCTATGGTGTGGGGGATAATACCCAAAAAGCAGCAGGCTGGAGAGTGAGCCCAGAAAAGGCTCCAATGTTGCAGATCAACCTCAGTGCTCTTAACTGGTTGACCATGAGGCTTCCCAGATTTGAACAGCCTATGGTCTTCAGTTCTCAGTTGTTGGCGTCCGAGAAGGGTATGCAGAGATGCTCCCCAGCATACAACACAGACATACAACTTTAAGACTCTCTTGAAGCCCCAGAACCGAATTTGAGTGTTAGAATAAAAAACCTTATCACAATGAACACAACAGCAACTTGCACAAGTCTCTGGGTGCACTTGAGGCCACAACCTACATTCATTGGCCTGGAATAAAAAAAGTAGCTTGGGTTTCATTCATTTACTGTGTATTTATTCTATTTCATAGTATGTCTTATTTTGTGCTTACTACATATATCATTGACATGGATCATACAAGTAGCTTCCTAATTAAGACAGCATGGTAGACAGTTCCAAGACTTTGCATGTTTGAAAAATGTCTATTTCTGCTCACTTGAGGATCTGGGAATATAGAAACTTAGATCTTCTGGCCTGAATTATTACAATGGGTAAGCTCCATCTGGTTCTAATTGCTAACCCTTTGTGGACAATCGCTTTCATTGAGTTTTTGTATTTGCACTTGTTTTTCATCTCTTGAAAACTTTAGGATTTTAGCATAAATTTTCATACTCTGAAATTACACTGTGATGAGCCTTGTTATGTATCTTCATATAATTTTGCTGGTACTTAGTGAGCTCTTTAAATATGGGAACTCAGGTTCCTTAGTCCCAGAAATTTTAATTATTTCTGATAATTTGCTCCCTTTAGCAGAGAAAGCAATGGCACCCCACTCCAGTACTCTTGCCTGGAAAACCCCATGGACAGAGGAGCCTAGTAGGCTGCAGTCCATGGGGTCGCTAAGAGTCGGACCTGACTGAGCAACTTCACTTTCACTTTCCACTTTCATGCATTGGAGAAGGAAATGGCAACCCACTCCAATGTTCTTGCCTGGAGAATCCCAGGGATGACGGAGCCTGGTGGGCTGCCGTCTGTGGGGTCACACAGAGTCAGACACGACTGAAGCGACTTAGCAGCAGCAGCAACAGCAGCTCCCTTAAGCTTCCCTCTTATCTCTGTCTGAATCTTGTTAGCCAGGTGGCGAGCCTGTTTGAATGATGCTACTTTTCTTACTATTTCTTTCCTTTTAAGAAACTGTTAGTGTCATTGTTAGTGCTCTGCTTCCTAAGAGATTCCTCAAACTTATCTCATACTTCGATTGATGTTTTTCATTCTTACTATTCTTAATTTTCAAAACCTTTTCTCCCTGTAAAAGAATTGTCTTAATGGCATCTTGTTTAGGATCATATATGATGTATCTTCCAGCTCTTTGAGACTGCTAATAAAACTGTTTCTTTATGTGCTTGCTTATGTTTTGTGTGTTTGCCATCTGCCATGTGATGTTGGATTTGCAAGAAACATGACTGATGACTCTTCACTAGCCTTTCATATGAAAGAGTGGGACACTCAGAACTAAGTGATTAGATCTTTCATTGTTTCCTCTTGTATTAATAAGATCCAAGAACATTTCAACCTCTGCATGAAGGGAATTACCCTAGCTGCAGTGAGGGGGCCTCAGGAGGGAAGGAATTTGGGGATTTCAAGATTCCTAATAATTCTTCTACATTATCTGGTATTTATCAACATGCTACCCCTACCCTCAGTGTGATGTGTCCCCAGCTGTCTAAGTACTCACTCTCCTGGGGATAAACCTCCACCCTTGAACCTAGAGTTGAGGAGGGAAGTCTTCCAGATGGGAAGAGTAATGACGTGGAGTCTAAACTGCTTCTTCAGGCTCTCAGTCAATCCTCTTATTTTCAATCTCACTTTCAGGCTACCTGATGGTTCTAATTGCTGTGTCTTTTAGGAATTCCAGTACAAATCCAACTGTTGCTCCCCTTCTCCCATTGCTGGCTTACATCAATCAATTACCACGTGTCCGTAGATTACTCTGTTTCTGCTATTTTAAAGCTTTTGTTGTTCATCTCTCTATTTGTTTGTCAGGATTGCAATTGTTTTAATTTATCATTTGCTTTTTAATAAGATTCAAAGAAGTCATAAAGATGTGTCTTTGTGTTTGATCATTCTTACATTTGAGCATATTGAACTAGAACCAGACAGAGGTGGGCACACTAAAAGGGTGAGGGGAGATCAGACCTCTAGTGATTCATGATACCCTAAGCACCTTATAAAACACTCATTAGGCAGTCACTTTCTCTTTTAAATACCTCAATGTGCTACACAGCTGTCTATTTCACCATACCCATGCAAACACAGCCAAATTCTAGATTTAAAGCATCAGAGTCTTAAAGGAGATCATATTCAAATGAAGGTCATAAATACTGACTTGTTGAGTTTTCCAGATCCTCAGAGAGGAAGTTAAAGAAAATATTGCCTCTGAGTCAATAAATATTTAAAGATACTGTTAAAATGACTAAGTTCAAAATGCTATAAGAGATTACATCAAGATGTAAATAATTTCTCCCTAATGGCTGGCCAGTGGCCTTCAGATAGTCTACTTTGGGTTTTAAATTAAGGGACAACAAAAAATGTAAGAAATGCACCTAGATATTTGAAAATGGGTCTTTCACAATTTTTACCTTCTTGCCTTTAACAAAAACAACAGGCAGCATTGGAACTTTGCATTTTTGTGAAGGAACTGAACTTTCTCTCTATTCACACTGAGACTGAAATATCAGAAGCATAAGGCTGGGCAAAAAAAAAAAAAAGAAAACTCACAGGAGACCCCAAATTTATGAATGATCCCATCCAATGTGGCGCTCTCTGGGTCCTTAGGGACATTTCCATAAATTAAATTAAAACCATTGACTTCAGGAAAGCTAATTTAAGTAAACAACAACATTAAACAGCTTTGACAGACACAGGGGAATTATTGGGCTGTTGTTGATTTCTCCCTAGCTTTTCCCTGTCAAAAGCTTGGCATGCACCTCCTACATTAGTAAGAGATGAGAAAACATGGTGTGTACAAAGAGCCTCTGATCTTATTAAAAATTACAGTGGTATTCTTTATTTTGCCGAGGAGGCAGGCTCTAAATCCTCAGGCTGTCCAAGGACCTAAGAATAGCTCCCACCAAATGATGTCCATACACAATCTGCCTTTCAGCTCCCACTCACACGTTGTCACATGAATGATGACACCTCCTCCAGCACTGCATCCAGAACTCCAACAAACAACACCTGTCAACCCAAGTAGCTCTTAAAAGGGCCCCTGCAGCCTCTGGTGACCCGTCGTCAAGGCTGGAAGGAACAGGGCCACATCCTGTCAGGCTCCAGAACACTGCTCTACAAAACACGCTTCTTGCTCTTGCTGTGTGATCTCTCAACAACCATGGGAGGTAGTTGTGAGGATAAATATATTTTGACATGATGGTGCTAATTGTCCCCAGAGTAAAATATTTTTATTATGACAGCTAATTTGAATAACTGCTGAATGTTTCCTAGAATAAACAGATAAAAAAATGTTATTAGAATGGATGTTTTTATCCTATTTTTCCTTATGGACAAAATCATATGTAAAGGCAACATCTTGAACTCCTCCAAAAGTCAACATTCTCTCTCAATGAAAGAACTGTTTCACAGATAAAGAGCTCAGAAATGGCTGCACCTGCTCACAAGGCTACTCAAAATCCCCCCACCTACCCAGTTATCTGTCTCAAACACACAGTATAAGTAACATCAGCAGCAATGTTTATGAAAACGGTGAATACTACAAATACTTACTGTAACAGGAGTGATTATTTCTGGTGTACAGAGCAATGAGATTCAAGAATGTCTATAGCTAGCATTTTCTCTTTTAGCTTTTTTGAGGTATAGCTGACAACTAAAAATTAAATATATCTAAAGAGGAGAGTGAAAAAGTTGGCTTAAAGCTCAACATTCAGAAAACGAAGATCATGGCATCCGGTCCCATCACTCCATGGGAAATAGATGGGGAAACAGTGGAAACAGTGTCAGACTTTATTTTGGGGGGCTCCAAAATCACTGCAGATGGTGACTGCAGCCATGAAATTAAAAGACGCTTACTCCTTGGTAGAAAAGTTATGACCAACCTAGATAGCATATTCAAAAGCAGAGATATTACTTTGCCGACTAAGGTCCATCTAGTCAAGGCTATGGTTTTTCCAGTAGTCATGTATGGATGTGAGAGTTGGACTGTGAAGAAGGCTGAGCACCGAAGAATTGATGCCTTTGAACTGTGGTGTTGGAGAAGACTCTTGAGAGTCCCTTGGACTGCAAGGAGATCCAACCAGTCCATTCTGAAGGAGATCAACCCTAGGATTTCTTTGGAAGGAATGATGCTAAAGCTGAAACTCCAGTACTTTGGCCACCTCATGCGAAGAGTTGACTCATTGGAAAAGACTTTGATGCTGGGAGGGATTGGGGGCAGGAGGAGAAGGGGACGACAGAGGATGAGAAGCCTGGATGCCATCACTGACTCGATGGACGCAAGTCTGAGTGAACTCCAGGAGTTGGTGATGAACAAGGAGGCATGGTATGCTGCGATTCATGGGGTCGCAAAGAGTCGGACACAACTGAGCGACTGAACTGAACTGAAGATGTATAACTTGACACACTATGATTATATGTATCCTTTGTGTAATCACCACAATCAAGCGGATGGATGTAACCATATCCATCACCTCTGATAGTCATCACCTTTTTCAGAGTGTGGTGAGACCATTTAAAGCAGACCTTCTTAGCAAATGTCAAGTACACAATACAGTATTGTTAACTATAGTCACAGTGTTATGCATTAGATCTCCAGAACTTACCCACTTTGCATAACTAAATCTTTGCGCCCTTTGAATCCCAATTTCCCCACCCCCTCAGCCCCGGCATCCAACTTTCTACTCTCTACTTCCGTGAGTCTATTTTAGATTCCACATATAAGTGAGACCATAAAAGCCTACTGGTGGCACAGTGGTAAAGAATTTGCCTGCCAGTGCAACACATGCAGTTTCCATCTCTGGGTCAGGAAGATCCCCTGCAGGAGGAAACGGCAACCCACTCCAGTATTCTTGCCTGGGAAATCTCATAGACAGAGGAACCTAGTGGGCTACAGTCCATGGGGTTGCAGAGAGTCAGACGTGACCAAGCATTCACACTCACATATAAGTGAGATCATGCCAAATTTGTCTTTCTGTGGCTGACTTATCTCACCTAGACTAATGTCTTCCAAGTTCATCCATATCATCGAAAACACAGGATTTCCTTCCTTTTAAGACTGAATAGTATTCCGTGTGTGTGTGTGTGTGTGTGTGTGTGTGTGTAGTATTTCATACAGGATAGTATTCTGATAACAGGGTTCTAACAGGTGTAAGGTGATATCTCATTTTAGTTTTGATTTGCAGCTCCCTAAGTTTAAAATATCTATGAGTCATTCGCGTGTCTTCTTTTGCAAAATGTCTATTCGGGTCCTTCACTCATTTGTTAGTTGAGTTATTCGGTTTCTTGCTGTTCACTTGCATGACTTCCTCATATATTTCAGATATTAACCACTTATCAGATAAATGACTTGCAAATATTTTCACCCATTTCATAGCTTGTCTTTTCACTCTGTTGATGCTTTTCTTTGCTGTGCAGATACTTTTTAGTTTAAGGCAATTCCATTTGTTTACTTTTTGCTTTTGCTGCCTACAGTTTTGGTGTCATATTCCCAAAATAATATTGCTCATATCAATGCCAAGAAAGGTACTCTTCTCTTTCACTAACATACCTCATCTAGTATTTCCTTATATTTCCACTCCATTTCTCAAGTAATTTTCCTGACTCTATTTTATATCATATATTTACAAATAATTTTATTATATCAGACATTTCATATATGATATTGTGGAAAAACAATGTTTCAGTTCACTTCAGTCACACCGTTGTGTCTGACTCTTTGTGACCCCATGAACCGCAGCATGCCAGGCCTCCCTGTCCATCACCAACTCCCAGAGCTTACTCAAACTCATGTCCATTGAGTTGATGATGCCATCCAACCATCTCATCCTCTGTCATCTCCTTCTCCTCCCACCTTCAATCTTTCCCAGCATCAGAGTTTTTTTCAATGAGCCAGTTCTTTGCATCAGATGGCCAAAATATTGGAGTTTCAGCTTTAGTGTCAGTCCTTCCAATGAATATTCAGGACTGATTTCCTTTAGGATGGACTGGTTGGATCTCCCTGTAGTCCAAGGGACTCTTAAGAGTCCTTTCCAACACCACAGTTCTTTGAAAGCCAAGCACAAAAATATCTATATGGAATAGCACTAAGTTATTAAAGAATCACAATAAAATATAAAAAGTAACCATCTTCCTTCAGGGGCCACACAGATTTAAAAACATGAAAGCATAAGTATCTTGAGACAAGTGAAAATGGAAATATAAGATAATAAAACTTGTGGAATGCAGCAGAAGTAGTTAAGAGGGGAGTTCATAGGGATTAAATGCCTACATTAAGAAACATGAAAGATATCGAATAAACAATCTAGCTTTGCACATCAAGAAACTAAAAAAGAACAAACTAAGCCAAATTTTATTAGAAGAAAGGAAATAAAGAACAGAGAAGAAATAACTGAAACAGAGACTAAAAGATACGAGAAGAGATCAATAAACTGAGCTGTTTTTTTAAGAAAAAAGTTGACAAGTCTCTAGCTAGGGTCACCAAAGGGGGAAAAGTAGGATTTAAAATTAGAAATGAAAGAAAAGACTTGCAACTGATAGTACAGAAATACAAAGGATCATAAGAGAATTCTATGACCAATTATATACTGTATGCTATTATATACTACATGCCAGTTAAGTTGGACAATTTAGAAGAAATGGATAAATTCCTAGAAACATACAAACTACCAGGGTTGAATCACAAAGAAGTACAACATCTGAACTGACATAATTCCTAGTAAAGAAGATTAAATCAGTAATCATAAACCTCCCAATGAATAAAATTCCAGGACCAGGTGACTCTAGCAATTAATTCTTTAAACATTTGGTATTATTCACATCAATCTTTCTCAAAGTCTCCAAAAAATATGAGAGATAGAAAAACTCCCCAAGTCATTTTATGAAGCCAGCATTTCCCTGATACCAGAACCAAAGATAATACAAGAAAATTATAGGCAACTATCTCTAATGAATATAGATATAAAAATCCTCAACAAAATATTAGTAAACTGAATTTCAACATTGCATTAAAAGGACCATATACCATGATCAAGTGAGATTTATTTCAGGGATGCATGGTAGGCTTAGCATCTTCAAGTCAATGTGATACATCACATTTTAAAAAGAGCATAAAAATAGCATGATCATCTCAATGGATGCAAAAAAAGCATCTGACGAAATTTAACATCCATTCACAATAAAAACGCTCAAAGCGGGTATATAGGAAACATACCTCAATGTAATAACGTCATATATGACAAGCCCATAGCTTAAGTAATATTCAATGGTGAAAAACTGAAAGCTTTTAAGTTCAGGAACAAGACAAAGATGCCTGCTCTCACCTCTTTTATTCAATACAGTACAAAAGGAAATAAAGTTGTCACTATTTGCACATACATGTACCTGTACACTGAAATTTTTAAGGCACTGATGAAAGAGAAGTAAGCGGAAAGATTATCTATACTCACAGATTGGAAGAATATTGTTAAAACATCCATTCCACCAAAAGTAATCTAGACTCAATGAAATCTCTATCAAAATTCTTACACCATTTTTCACAAAGTTATTGCAGTAACTATTTTTCAATATATGTATCTACCCAATCACTGTGTTTTACACCTATGACTAGTAGAATGTTACACCAATTATATCTCAAGTTTAAAAAATGAATAAAAATGGCTGAATGGAATAATTAGGAATGAGCAAATATTTCAATAGTTCTGGGAAACTGTCTTAAAATCTAACCATTTTACCTGATGCCTGAAAAGATGACAGACAATTATCCTTTAAGGATGAGATAATTGGCTTGGATTTAAAAGCAACCTATATGCTCCTAATCTTGCAAGAAAAAATAAATCTGAGAGAATTTGACTGAAGCATGGAATTTAGTCTTGGTAGAACAAGAATTGGCTCTAGCTCTTGTTTTTTTATACTATACATCACCTAGAGCCAGATATCCTGGAATGTGAAGTCAAGTGGGCCTTAGGAAGCATCGCTACAAACAAAGCTAGTGGAGGTGATGGAATTCCAGTTGAGCTATTTCAAATCCTGAAAGATGATGCTGTGAAAGTGCTGCACTCAATATGCCAGCACATTTGGAAAACTCAGCAGTGGCCACAGGACTGGAAAAGGTCAGTTTTCATTCCAATCCCAAAGAAAGACAAAGCCAAGGAATGCTCAAACTACCACACAATTGCACTCATCTCACACACTAGTAAAGTAATGCTCAAAATTTCCCAAGCCAGGCTTCAATAATACATGAACTGTGAACTTCCAGATGTTCAAGCTGGATTTAGAAAAGACAGAAGAACCAGAGATCAAATTGTCATCATCCACTGGGTCATTGAAAAAGCAAGAGAATTCCAGAAAAACATTTATTTCCACTTTATTGACTATGTCAAAGCCTTTGACTGTGTGAATCACAACAAACTGGAAAATTCTTCAAGAGATGGGAATACCAGACCAGCTGACCTGCCTGTTGAGAAATCTGTGTGCAGGTCAGGAAGCAACAGTTAGAACTGGACATGGAACAACAGAGTGGTTCCAAGTAGGAAAAGGAGTATGTCAAGGCTGTATATTGTCACCCTGCTTATTTAACTTATATGCAGAGCACATCATGAGAAACGCTGGACTGGAAGAAACACAAGCTGGAATCAAGATGGCCGGGAGAAATATCAATAACCTCAGATATGTAGATGACACCGGCTTTATGGCAGAAAGTGAAGAAGAACTAAAGAGCTTCTTAATGAAAGTGAAAGAGGAGAGTGAAAAAGTTGGCTTAAAGCTCAACATTCAGAAAACGAAGATCATGGCATCTGGTCCCATCACTTCATGGCAAATAGATGGGAAAACAGTGGCTGACTTTATTTTCTTGAGCTCCAAAATCACTGCAGATGGTGATTGCAGCCGTGAAATTAAAAGACACTTACTCCTTGGAAGAAAAGTTATGACCAATCTAGACAGCATATTAAAATAGAGACATTACTTTGCCAGCAAAGGTCCATCTAGTCAAGGCTATGGTTTTTCCAGTAGTCATGTGTGGATGTGAGAGTTGGACTGTAAAGAAAGTCGACCGCCGAAGAATTGATGCTTTTGAACTGTGGTGTTGGAGAAGACTCTTGAGAGTCCTTTGGACTGCAAGGAGATACAATCAGTCCATCCTAAAGGAGATCAGTCCTGAATTTTCATTGGAAAGACTGATGTTGAAGCTGAAGCTCCAATACTTTGGCCACCTGATGCGAAGAGTTGACTCATTTGGAAAGACCCTGATGTTGGGAAAGATTGAAGGCAGGAGAAAGGGACAACAGATAATGAGACAGTTGGATGGCATCACCAACTCGATGGACATGAGTTTGGGTAGGCTCCGGGAGTTAGTGATGGACCAGGAGGCCTGGCATGCTGCGGTTCATGAGGTCACAAAGAGTCAGACACGACTGAGCAACTGAACTGAACTGAACACTGTCTCATAGAGATCTTAACATATCATCTCAGTCTACACAAAGGAAGATCTGATTTTTGGTAGTTTTTGCTACCTCTCTTAAAGGGAACTTTGACAGAATTTCTGAGAAGGGAGATTTCCTAGCTCTATCAAAAGTCATTTTTCCATTAAATAAGGCCTACTTATTGACACCTCTGAATACTACAACAAAAACTCCCAGTAGAACTGGGTAATTTCTACGCTTGGATCTGCAGTTCGGGGAGATCAGAAAACTGGGTAGGGGAGGCTCTATGTTGATCTCAGATAATTCAAGAGGGTTTGTAACAGTTTTAAGCATCCATACACACCTGCTTTCAAAAATAAGAAAGTAAGAAGTAACAAGGGTGGGGTTGGAGGGGATGGTAAGGAAGAGTTTTCCTTATATTTTTCCTAGGGAGGGAGATCTTTTACAGGACCTTCCAGCAACTTCTTTTTGTGTCACTTGCCTTAGCTTAGTTGTGTGTCCACTAATTGGAGAAGGCAATGGCACCTCACTCCAGTACTCTTGCCTGGAAAATCCCGTGGATGAAGGGGCCTGGCAGGCTGCAGTCCATGAAGTCGTGAAGAGCTGGACATGGCTGAACGACTTCACTTTCAATTTTCACTTTCATGCATTGGAGAAGGAAATGGCAACCCATTCCAGTGTTCTTGCCTGGAGAATCCCAGGGACGGGGGAGCCTGGTGGGCTGCCGTCTATGGGGTCGCATAAAGTCAGACACAACTGAAGTGACTTAGCATAGCATAGCATGTCCACTAATAAGTGTGGTGGGAAGGGCATTCCTTCCAAGATCACATTGTCAGAGGATGGAACTTCTAGAATGTGAGAGTAAGGACTTCTAGAAATTCCCTCCTCAATGAGACCCATGGAGTCACTGTCTCTGTTATTTGTCATCAAGAAACATCCCTATATGACTAAGGTATAGGATGAGAGGGGTGGAGTTGCTCATGAAGTCTCAAGGCTGAGTGAGCAGAGTCCATCAGGGTAATCTCTTTGACTATCTGTCATCCTTTAAGGCATCAGGTAAAATGTAACTTAGATTGACATGATGCTGGTCTGAGATCCATAAACAACTTGAGTTGTTTTCAAATAAAAGCTTTTTTAAAAACTGAGTTTATCACGTAGACCTAATTTTACTCATTGTTTAACTGCAACAGAAAATCCAAAATAACAGGAGCTTAAACAAGTAGAGTTATCTTTTCCTGTCATGTAAATGTTGGCAGTTCAGGGCTGAGTTGACCCCACCACAGTTACCAACCTGGTCTTCACATACAATATAGTAAGAAGGAAGGGGGGAAATATATTTCTCCCAAAGGACTCTTCCCAGAAGTCCCTAAAGGACTCATTCACCACTGCCACTTAATTTCACTGACCACAACTTAGTTACCTGGCTGACACACAGCTCCCAAGGGAGCCTGGAAACAGAGGTTTTATTCCAAGATTCTGTATAGGCCCACTATCACATGAGGTTTTTCCTTCTGACAATATATGATATTATATGATAGTTCTTGATAAGGGTTGTTGATTGATAATGTGACTTCCTCCTCTTTTTAACTGTTCATGCAACCTCTGTACCAACAATAAGATGACATGAGGGGGAAGTTCATGAATCTCTGCTACTACAAGCCCCAGAGCTCTTCTTCATACAGAACTAACTCCCAGAAATGAATCCATGCGTCCATTTTCTTCTATGACACCTGCTCTTTGATTTCCTTACGATGCCTCTTCATCTTGACACATGTGTCCTTCCAATTTGTATCTACAGATGATTAAGGCAGATGGGTAATTCATCAAAACTTCCCAGATATTAATAGTACTTTAAGCTCTGAGTTCACAGTGTAACTTTTCATACTCAGAAGTCTGGCTCTTTTCATCAAAAGCCCCTCCATGTGTCTGTTATCTTTATAGCACATTTAAGGAACCTGTTCTGATGCACTGAAGCTAAGCATTGATGCCTTTGTTCCTTTTTCACACATCCTCGCTCTTAAACCATGAGAGGTCTCCAGAGCTGCAAGTACACTAACGGAGGTTGAGGTGATGAAACACATTGGTTAAGATTTAACATATATTATCCGTCTCTCACAGCAAACTATGGAATCTAGAGTTTCTTGAAGTTAAGAAAGAACTCTGTGACAATGGATTGGAGCACACTATGTTTAAATCCTAATTCACCATTCCTTTTCCGTGCAACACCAGCATAATTGAGGCAAAACTTTTTGGTATGTGTTTTGTACATTTTGGGTTCGCCTCAAAGCAGTGTGTGTGTGTGTGTGTGCGTGTGTTGGGGTGGGGGGAAGGTTAATAGGTTTTTGCCTTGGGTATAGAGTACAGTACCCGTACTGCAGGTACAGTACAACTAACTACTAACAACTAACTACCCTTTCTGGTGTAGCTCTGGTATACAGAATTCTCACACAAGTTGTGGTGAAACTACCTCTATTACCAGTCCAGCTCCTTGCTCCCAATCAGGAAACAAGTGGTTTTGGCTGGGAAGAGGAGAAGAGTGGGAAGGATGGGGAGGGCTTAGGACCAGCTGAATGGAAGATGTTTACCTCCATCGGGAAGCAGAGTAGTAGGTAGCATCTTGACATTGTTTCACATTCTTTCTGGTATAAAGTAGGGGGATCTGGAATCATTCTGACCAGTCTTTGTCTTGGTTTTCTGTGATTTTTTTTCACCTGCTGCAGTTCAAAGAATTGAACTAAAACCTCATCCTGGAAAGGAAACTTCCCTAATTTTGGCAGATCTGAACACAGATAGCTACTAAACATTTAGATCAGGGAACTGATACAATCAAAACAGAATTTTATGAAGATTCATCTCTCCCAGGTAAGAAGAAGCCAGAAGTGTTAACATTCCTTCTGAAACATGAGATTTTAAAATGGATCTGTGTCAGTAAGGCACCTTTCATAGGCAGTACAACTTGAGTGCATTTAAAACACATCCTTCAAAGATTTACTGAGGTAATTTAAAGGGTCTGTCTCCTGGGTGGAATTTCTTTAATGACACTGGTCTTCCTAATGGATTCTGAAGTGTACTTGCGTAGGTGACTTCTGATCCCATGTTTCCAGCTGCCTGCTGGCACTATTGGCACCCTACACTCAACCTCTATAAAACTAACCTTGTCATCTCACAGAGAGCAGTCTTTTGCCCTCTCGGTGGCTGTGAATAGAGTCATCCAGTCACCTCAAAGTGATCGTTGGTTCTGCTTTCTGTTTTCCTGGTTGCTCACACACCAGTCCCTCTTGCCTCCGAAACATCTATCCCTGTATCTCCATTCCCTGCTCTAATTCGGTCTTCCATGTTGTCAGAAATGCTGCCACCTCTTTCCCCTCTAACTGGTTGTGTTCATCACTGATAGGTGGTCTTCTTGTACAGCCTTGAAAATGTCATTCTTATTTCAAAACTCTTCCCTTGCAAAGTATATAAGATGAGAGGACTATGTATCTGGATATATATGTGTGTCTTAACAGTAAGTTATTTTATTAAAAATGGAATCATTTATAAAATAGGTTTTTTTTAAAAATGAGAGGGGTCCTAATGAAGCCCAGAGGGAAGAAGCATAAACTCTTCCCAATCAAACTTCCACTGGGGGCCTCCACCCCTCCACAAACCCTTTAGGGAAAACTTGAGTCATGTCTAAGAACTGTATTTTGAAAAAACACTGTTTTTAACTTTTTGATGGTTTCCCACTCTATGATTAATGCATATAATCTCCAAAATACAAGAATCCTCATAATTCTATACTTTCGAGACAGAAATACAAAGGCCCCAGTGCTGAACTTTCTAAAAGGAACTTCAAACCAGTAAGCGATTTATTGAACTGAATTGGGTAGAATATAACCTTTGGGCATATCCCACAATGCATCAGAGATCCAAAAGGGCTCACCCTTCTCCGCAACTTGGAAAACGGCTATGAGGTGACTCCACAGAAGAAGCAGATGAGCCCCTCAGTAAGAATGAGACTTTGACCAAAATGGTGATAATGCAAAGTTAGAGTCCACAAAACTCCTTCAATTCTGACACCAACTACAAGCTCAGGGGTCCCCAAGACCACAGTGGGATTCAACAGCTTGCCACAAAGACTCATGAAACTCACTGAAAGCTTTACACTTGCAGTTATGGTTTATAACAATGTAAGGGTACAGATTACATCAGCCAAAGGAAGGGACACATGGGGCAAAGTCCAGGGAAATTTCAAGCAGAAAGCTACCACAGTCATTTCCCAATTGAGTCATGAGCAGAATTACTTTTTTCCAGCAGTGATGAGTGACAACATGCTTGGGCTGACAATAGGCCTGGAGTATTACCAGTCAGGGAAGTTCACCTGAGCCTTGGTAGCCAGAGATTTTATTGGGGCTCCACTGCATAGGCTTAGTGAATGCCCAAATTCTTGATTTCAGTTTATAGTCCCTCTGGAAGTCAAGCTAATATTGTATGACCCAAAGTCCCTACTCTAAATCTCATTGTAAGACTGCATTATGAGGTCAGCCCTGGAGTTGTATGAAACTTTTAGATTGCCTAGTATGACCCAAGGCCTGCGGGCAGACAAAGACTTTTCAAGGACTCTAGATATTATCTTCTGGAAGACCAGGGCAAATGTCTGGGTAAGGTTAAATCCTTTACTACACAAATGCCAACTGGGTAACTGGAAAATACAAAGGGAAAAATCCTTCACCCGGAAGCAACCACTTTTACAACTCAGATTCAACTGCTTATAGTGGAAGGGGAACCATATGAGCTGAGCATCCTGAGCGGCACCTTCTGGTTGGGGAGATACAAATGTGAGATGATGCACCATCTCTTCCAAAGTGGCCATTTGGTTTCTTCCTTAGTGAATCTAAAAGCTTCTTTCTGGTTTCAATCCCATGGATGTTGGTTAGGATGATGGAAGATTAGAGGGAACTTGGAATAACTGATTCCAGCCCAAATATGATTATTGGGCTGCACCCCACAGGCCTTTAAGCCTTTGTAGCTGCCCAGCCTTGAGAATGAAGAAAGAGCTCAGACCTCTTTGGAATGCCCCTTCCTGCTAACCCACCCCTAACCTGCCAGCAATCAGAACTACCTTGTTCTCCTGCATGCACTCCCCTCCCTCTTTTTTTTTTTAATCCCTGTCATCTAGAAAGTAAGAAAATGAGGGTCACACCATGACTTCCCATCCTCTAAGCAGTGAGGGTAACAACTGGTGTGTGGGATGAAGGGTCAGCCTTGGTGGAAATAGGGGCCCTTCACTCTCTGCTGCAATAACAGAAAGCATGCTGCAGGCGCTAGAACGATAGACACACACCCAAGGCACAAGCCTTCCCCGAGTGAGTGCATGTCAGCCTTTGCTGGCACCTCTAACGACAGGAAACATCACTTCCTGGGATGAGCACTGCATGATGGATGCTCTTTAATAACGCTCATGGAATAAAGACACTTTTACTAAATGACATGCTCTATGTTATGACCTAATGGCCAGAATTCCTTTGTGGGGAGAATATGATCTCCCGCTCCCCTTGTATTTCTGGACATAGTGACCTCCCTTAGAGAAACACGTCCGGCTTCTCAGTGGTTCTTTATGGTGTAACTAATTATATTGCAGAAATGGCAGAATTCATTTAAATCTCCCATATCCTTTACTGAAATCTGCCATCTCTTATGGTCTACACTGGCCTGCAGTAAGCTTAGATTAAAAATTCAGCCCCAGGAAGCTGTGTTGCCAATTCTCCAACTCTTGCTGAGACCAGACAGAAGTTTCCTTCCGGGATACTGGCTTATACTAAGCCAGCCCTCAGTTATCTGAATAAGACACAAATTCCCAAAGAGATTTACCTGGATTAAAGATAAAATGTGACTCCTGGGTACATATGGGTAAAGTGTCTGCCTGCAATGCAAGAGACCTGAGTTTGATCCCTGGATCAGGAAGATCCCCTGGAGAAGGAAATGGCAACCCACTCCAGTATTCTTGCCTGGAGAATCCCATGGACAGTAGAGCCTGGTGGGCTACAGTCCACGGGGTCGTAAAGAGTTGGACACAACTGAGCGACTTCACTTTCACTTTCAGGTACATATTCAAAAAACCCCATAAACACTAGTTCAAAAAGATACATACCCCAGTGTTCACGGCAGCATTTCTTACAATCGCCAAGATATAGAATCAAACTAAGTGTCCATCAACAGATGAACAAAGCTGTGGTATAAAAAACAACAGACTATTGCTCAGTCAGTCATAAAAAGAATGAAGTTTTGTTATTTGAAACAACATGGATGGACTTGGAGGGTATCATGCTAGGTGAAATAAGACAGAAAGACAAGTACTATATGTTACCACTTACGTGTATCCTCTCAAAATACAACAAATTAGTGAATATAACAAAGAAGAAACAGACTCACAGATACAAAGAATAAACTAGTGGCTACCAGTAGGGAAGGGACATGAGGGGAACATAGCAGTAGGGGATTAAGAGCTACAAACTATTCTGTATAAAATAAGCTACAAGCATATATTATGCAAATATAGAGAAAATAGCCAGTAGTTTATCATAAGTACAATAGACCAAAACTTTTAAAATTGTAAATCACTGTATTGCATAAGTGACGGGTATACATCAACTATATTTAAATTTAAAAACATATAAAATTAAAAAGCAAAAAAGAAAACAGAGAATGTATATCTCCTGACTCCTTTCCTAACTGTTTCTGAACCTCAGTGGAGGAGAGCAGAATTGTTACTTTGAGAGCTCTTCCAAGCCCCAGTGTTACTCCACTCCCATAAAACCTTCACCAGATAACAGGACAGGAGATTTTTCTCTAGTAAATACACTACCATTGGATCAACTGCCTCTGAATCTCCTCCTGCTATTATCTCTCCTGTTTTTTTTGCTGCTGATTCTGTGTTTCACTATTTTGCCACTCTGAGTTGTCTCTGGTTCCACTCAAATAACCATAGTTCCTTCAATTAGCAGCGCTCAAAATGGGCTTCCTCTCCAAGGCAGCCACTAACACAGAATCTCTCCCAAACAGCTCTTCATTTTGATTGGAACAGGCAAATAAACACCAACAGATTATCACAGCTGTATCTGGCACAACCATCAGAAGACAGACCCAGGATTGTTTTCATTTTTCCAGATTCCCAAAGATATTTGTCTTCTGCTTCCTGTTACCTAAGCCCACTTTCATCAGGTAGCTGACTTAGAAACCAGCCAACAATACATCTCCACATCCCTCCATCACTGAGGAGGCATTAAAAATTCAACTGTCTCTTCTTAGTGAACAATTATCTCACTCATTGGCTTGATTCACTGATCTCTTAATGACAGCTTTCCTGCTGTTTCCTTTGAATGTTTAAAATATGAAACAACCCCGTCTTGTCAAGCTGAAAACTGCGGCTGAGTTTTTTGTCGCTGTTTCCAATAAATAACTTCAAGGGGTTTCAAATTATCCATCATCTGACAGCTCTCGGGAAGATTTTCTCATCTCCTTCAGGCATAAAAAGCCATTTCTAACCACCACACTGTCCCACTGATTACCCTCAATGATTTTCAAAATCGGTGCCATTCTTCTCAAAGAACCTCTCTCCCCATCAATATTGACAGGCGCTTTAAATGAACACATGCCCAGGAGGAAGGGCTGTATGTGATCACCCTCCCCTGACCAGAGTGAATTAGTAAAGGGCTATAAAGATGAGCATGGGATACTGATCACATTTATCCAGCACTTAATGAGAAGATGCACGTGTTAGGGAGAGAAGAACCAGCATGGGGAGACCCAGAATAATTTCTGATGGGAGGAGGCAGAAGTAGAGTCTTCACTAAAGGAGCTGGAATCAAGTAACCAAAAGATATTCTGTTGGGAAAAACATCAGAGGTTTGTGCTCTATGGACCTGTCACTGTAGCTTTCTTGCTCCTTTCTTCCCCAGGGAAGGGTGGAAAGGACAACTCACAGAGGGGAGTTAGAAAGGAATGCAGTATCCAGTGCATTCATAGCTGGTGGACAAAGTCTGAAAGAGCAGATAGAACCCTTTCCCTGCTACAGGGTCTCAAAGAATCAAGAAATTAGCTTTACTCACAGAAGTTACAGGACTGGAAACAATGCAGCCTGTTGTCATCTTCACCAGAGGACCAAGCCAAAAGCCCAGAAGCCGGAAGTTGAGAAGGGCTGGAAGAAAACAGCCAAGGACAATCTCTAAGGCTAGGAATTAGTTCTAACACCAGAATAGGGATTCTGAATATCTTAAAAGTCAGCTTATTATTAAGTTAAAAAGTAAGATCAAGACTGGATGAAACTTTTATAATTCAAATTAACCAGAAAAGAGAATACCCCCACGTATATTTCTTTGAAACTCACGCTCTTATCAAAAGCTTATTTTTTTTAATATTTCTGAACTTAACTTTATTTGAAAAAAATTTTAAAGGAAAATCAGGCTATCAGACAAATAAATCAACTATAAGGTAAGCTCTGGAAAGTGAAAGTGAAAATGAAAGTCAGTCCTGTCTAACAACTCTGCAACCCCATGGACTATAGCCCGCCAGGCTCCTCTGTGCATGGGATTCTGCAGGCAAGAATACTGGAGTGGGTTGCCAGTCCCTTCTCCAGGGGATCTTCCTGACCCAGGGATTGAACCTGGGTCTTCCTCATTGCGGGCAGATTCTTTACCATCTGAGCCATCAGGGAAGACCAAGCTCTGGGGTTCTAAGTAAAAATAAAAGTGTTTCCTGGACCCCAGATGCTCACAAACTAGCTGCAGGATAGTCTATATCACCTGGAAAAGGCAATGGCAACCCACTCCAGTACTCTTGCCTGGCAAATCCCACGGACGGAGGAGCCTGGTAGGCTGCAGTCCATGGGGTCGTGAAGCGTCGGACATGACTGAGCGACTTCACTTTCACTTTTTACCTTTATGCATTGGAGAAGGAAATGGCAACCTACTGCATTATTCTTGCCTGGAGAATCCCAGGGACGGGGGAGCCTGGTGGGCTGCTGTCTATGGGGTCACACAGAGTTGGACATGACTGAAGCGACTTAGCAGCAGCAGGAACTTTATCACCTACCCTAATGAATGCAGTTGGTAAACTAATGAGATTCTTCCACTTTCCATATCACCACTACCTCTAAAAGAAAATTAAAAATAAGAGGGCCCTCTTACAGTATTCTTTATCTCATTATCAGCCTAGTTACACAAAAGTGAAAGTGAAGTCGTTCAGTCGTGTCCAACTCTTTGCGACCCCATGGACTGTAGCCTACCAGGCTTCTCCGTCCATGGGATTTCCCAGGCAAGATTACTGGAGTGGGTTACCATTTCCTTCTCCAGAGGATCTTCCCGACCCAGGGATCAAACCTGGGTCTCCCTCATTGGAGGCAGACGCTTTAACCTCTGAGCCACCAGGGAAGCAACCAGTGCCCTAATAGTCATCACCCCTCACCTCCTGCCAAATCTAATCTCTCACCATGTATATGAATGTGACCTCTTTACAGTGTATTTACAGTCTATCCAGTACTGTCTGGAGCAATCACCATTTCCACCACCCCAGCTCTATAATCTAGATCACTGTCAGGGTGACTAGAATAGCTTCAAACTGCTCTTGTGCACTCTAACCGCCCCTATGGACTGCAACCAGAGCAACCTTTCCCGAATACAAAGCTGATGAAGTCACCCCCTCCCTGGGAAGAACCTCCCTTCCCCTTCATCATGCAGTCCCTTGAAGGGCTGTGCTCTCTGCCACTGGGCATTAAAATAAACACACCTGTCCTTTTGCCTTCACCCATTTCTATTACTAACTCTTGCTAACTCTTCCTAACTAATCTTGCTAACTCTTACTCAGCCTTCAGAGGTGGATCAAATATTAAATTCTTTTTTTTTTTAACTCTGCCTCACAGCTGGTAAAAATTTACATCCGTTTACATGATTATTTGAATAACAGCTTTCTCTCTGACCGGACTATCACATGCTTAATATCTAGTGTTAAGATCATTGTTGGCTGGATTAATGAATCAATAAGAAATTAAGATGGGATTGGAAAATGAGAGTCACAAATAAAAGTGCTCAAAGACAAATCTACAGAAACAGTACTTTGAGCTGAGTCTTGAGAGGAGAGTAGTAGTCTATTAGGAGAAGAAATCACGTAGAATACTTGGGACTGAAGGAGTCAATAGAGTTGTTTTGTGGTGGTCAAGAGGACAGGGCTCTAGAAGTTACTTCGTCCCATCCGTATTTGGCTGCTTTGGACTTTGAAAATCCTACTTAACTTTTCTGTCCCAGTTTCCTCATTTTTAAGAGGCAGATAACAAGAATTCCTCCCTCCTGGCATGCAATGAAGTGTGATACGTTAATACTTGGCACTGTAACTGCCATATAGCAAATACTCTTTAGATGATAGCTCACTGTATTATTTTTATACTTATGCACATGTCATTACAATTAAAGTTTAATTCAACAAGTGTACCTATATCCAGATGCCATATGCTGTGCTAAGTCAGGCAAAGGAAGGGTGATAAGAGATGAATTCACACAAGTCCCCTTCAAGGAGCTCACTCATCTTCTGCTGAAGGTGGCCGCAGTTTGGTATAAACTAACGGAGAAGCAGGACAAACACTGAAGGACAAGCTTCTTACCAGACCGATAAAATGATAACCACAAACATCCCACCAGATACCCAGAAGCACCCACACCCCAGCTTAACCACGGCCAGCACTACTGAGACTCTCACTGTTTCCAACTCGCAAGCAATTTGGGGAGCAAGTCAGATCCTTCAGCTGCTGCCATCCGCGTGGAGAAAGTGCTCATGTTCAGAGTCTAGCCATTGCCCTGAGCCAGGTATGTCTTTAACAAGCCATTACCATTTTACGTTTTATGCTACATTTGGCAACCTCTAGAACTTAATGTCTCCATCTATGTTAAGTCAGTTTGTCTAAGGACACAAAGCCACTAAAGATTGAAATATATATCCTGAAACTTGAGTTTGCAGGAGAGTGTTCCGTACACCCTGGCTAACTTTCTTTATCCAGAGGTCATGGGGACCTTAAAGGGACAATTACCTAAGGATGATCTAAGCAGGGAGGGATGGAGAGGTGGAATTCTGGCATGTTTTCTGAAATATTTATAAGCTTTGAAATGAAGAGTTTTACTAACATGGATAAGTGGATGATGTCAATATCTTTAAGTAGCTATTATCTGTGAGAATCTACTGAATCCATTTAGTCACAGAATTTGGAAATTAAAAGGACCTTAGAGGCCATGTGGTTTCACCTCCCACACCACACAGAAGCCTCTTTTCACACTAATTTTCAGAGAATTTAGGAGGATATAATTTGCCCCAAAACCCTACAGTCTCACAAGGAGAAGACCTCCTAGAAATCATCTAGTCCAACCCCTCTGTTGACAGGTGAGAAGTGTAAGGCCCCACGTGTCCCAGGGCATCGACCGCGGATCTCCAGAGGTAGACCCAGAAAACAGACCATTGGATTCTGACTGTACTGCCTCAATTTAAGGTCTTTAAAAATAGAGCGTTTTCCTGACCTCCAAAATCATGGCAGATGGTGAGCACAGCCATGAAATTAAAAGACACTTGCTCTTTGAAAGAAAAGCTATGACCAACCTAGACAGCATATTAAAAAGCAGAGCCATTACTTTGCCAACAACAGTCCATATAGTCAAAACTATGGTTTTTCCACTAGTCATGTATGGATGTGAGAGTTGGACCATAAAGAAGGCTAAGCACCGAAGAACTGATGCCTTTGAACTGTGGTGTTGGAGAAGACTCTTGAGATTCCCTTGGACTGCAAGGAGATCAAACCAGTCAATCCCAAAGGAAATCAATCCTGAATATTCATTGGAAGGACTGATGCTGAAGCTGAAGCTCCAATACTTTGGGCACCTGGTGTGAAAAGCCAACTCATTGAAAAGACCCTGATGCTGGGAAAGATTGAAGGCAGGAGAAAAGGATTGGATGGTTGGATGGCATCACCAACTCAACGGACATGAGTTTGAGCATGCTCCAGAAGATGGTAAAGGACAGGGAAAACTGGTATGCTACAGTCCATGGGGTTGCAAAGTGTCAGACACGACTGAGTGACTGGACAACAACAAAACTAAATTTTAAAAAAAATTATTTATGGATGCTTCTTTTATTATTTTGAAAATCCTGTTTGGGACTATGAGGTTGTAAGAATTTAAAATGCAAGTCCATCCTAAAAAAGCATTCAAATGCTTTGGTAACCAAATATCCTGCTCCTAACAAAACAGTTTGACAGTTCCAGAGACATGAAAATAATAGGACAAGTCTACATATAGGCCTCGAGAATACTGACAACACTGTCGTGATTGCAGACAAAATTGTGAATAGGTTAGACAGGCTGTGGGTGAGTGCCATATAAGGAACATTTCCATCATTTATTTAGCTACTTTGGAGTGGGAAAGGCGATAGCATCCCACTCCAGTACTCTTGCCTGGAAAATCCCATGGATGGAAAAGCCTGGTAGGCTACAGTCCATGGGGTCGTGAAGAGTGGGACATGATTGAGCGACTTCACTTTCACTTTTCACTTTCATGCATTGGAGAAGGAAATGGCAACCCATTCCAGTGTTCTTGCCTGGAGAATCCCAGGGACGGGGGAGCCTGGTGGGCTGCTGTCTATGGGGTCGCACAGAGTCAGACACGACTGAAGCGACTTAGCAGCAGCAGCAGCAGAGCCAAGTATCAGGGATAAAGTGTAAGAACATGTCTGTGGTGAAGATACAGTCTCTCTCATCCTGACAAGGGGGGCTATTAATCTGTCCATTCTCTGGTTTTAGAAGCTGAGGCTGAGAAAGTTACTCCAACTTGACCATCATCCCAGATAATTGGCAGAGCCTACATTTTCCCAGAGTAGTACTCTATAACTTACTGAGTCCAGCCTCTTAGAAAACCTTTTAATATAGGGTACACTTGGGAGATGGCTTGCCAGTTGGTGCATTTGGCCAAGAACCCCGTCTGCCAATGCAGAAGACAAAAGAGATGTTGGTTCAATCCCTCAGTCAGAGAGATCCCCTGGAGGAGGAGACGGCAAATCACTCCAGTGTTCTTGCCTGGGAAATCCCATTGATAGAGGAACCTGGCAGGTTAAAGTCCATGGGGTTGAAAAGAATTGGACATGACTGAGCCTGTGTGTGTGCACACACACACCACACGCACACACATACACTTGAGAGAAAAGGAAATGAAGACCTACATCCTGAATTTCAAAGTACACCTCCCACTTCCTGTCTATCCAGCAGTTCACTGAACTTGGAGTTCTGTCTGCAAGTGGTCATCTCTCTTTCCCACTACTACAGGCATTTAGCCAGCACTCCCCACAGCACTGTCTGGGCAGAAATCTCTGCAGTAACTCTTAAACAAGCAGGAGTTGTGATGTGTTCAGTTAATCAGTGTCAAGGGACATGTTAGATTGAGCTTTCTAATTTATAATTTCCATCAAAGTTTAGTGACTCCCTGACAACCATAGACAGGATAAAATCCAAATTGCCTTGTGATAATGCTAAGGCTGGCATTCAAAATCTCCCACATCCTGGCTCGCATTTCCTGTTTCATGTTCTGCCGAGTCATACATTTTCCAAGGCTTCTGCTTAAGCTAAATTGGCCCTAGTCTGTCTTCCAAGTCTATCCTACATTACCCCATGGCCAGTTTTGCTGAGCCCATGTTTCTCTCTTTTCTCATCATTATTCAGATTCTGCACTTCCCTCGTGGCCCAGTGGTACAGAATCCAGCTGCCAGTGCAGGAGATGCAGATTTGATCCCTGAGTCAGGAAGATCATCTGGAGAGGGAAATGGCAACCCACTTCAGTATTCTTGCCTGAGAAATCCCATGGACAGGGAGGCTGCCAAGTCCTCCCTGGAGGACTTGGGGTCACAAAGAGTCAGGCATGACTTAGTGACTAAACAATAACAGCAACACAGATTCTACCCTCCATGATCTAATTTTAATTTTTATCATTTGTTTGATAAATAGTTGCTACTTTGGTGTCAAGTCCTATACTATGTACTAAGTGTAACTAGATATCCCGTGGTGCTTTATGCTTACATCCTAGTTGAGGGTGGGAAAAGGAGAAAGAAGAAACAGGAAAAGTTAATATGCAGTAGTCAGCTACAAAAAATGCTATAAAGGGAATCACCTAAGATAGGGAATCACCTATAAAATGTTTGATTTCGGTGGAGTGACTTCCCTACATTGGTGGTCAGAGCCCTCTCTGAAGAGTAGCCATTTGAAATAAGACTTAAGATAACAAGAACCAAATGATCCAAGAGCATCCTGGTTAGGATAACAGGGTGTGCAAAGCTTCAACTTGTGAAGGACCTGCAACCAGGATAAGAGTGGCAGGAAGTGGGGTCAGTTCAGTTCACTTCAATCACTCAGTCTTGTCCAACTCTTTCCAACCCCATGGACTGCAGCACGCCAGGCCTCCCTGTCCATCACCAACTCCCGGAGTTTACTCAAACTCATGTCCATTGAGTCAGTGATGCCATCTAACCATCAAAGGAAGTGGTGTAGCAAATTTCAAAAGGTTTCCAGTCGGCAAAAGTCAACCTTTTTCTGAATTTCTGTCACCATCCGTACCATCCATTAATTTCTTTAGTATAAGAATGCATACTCAGCTATGTCCAACTCTTTGCAAACCTATGAACTGTAGCCTGCCAGGCCCCTCTGTCCATGGGATTTCCCAGGCAAGAATACTGCAGTGTGCCGCCATTTCCTCCTCCATAGGGTCTTCCCAACCCAGGGATGGAAACTGCATCTCCTGCACTGGTGGGGGGATTCTTTACTACTGAGCATAAAGCATCTGCAATTATCATTTATTTTTAATCTTGTCTCCCTCTCTACAAGGGAAGTTCCACGAGAGCCTATATGCTAGTTCTCACCAGGAATAAAAGCCCATAAAATGTACTCAACAACTGAGCGAAAGGCTCGTTCCTTAGGGGCGGGGCTTTCTATGGGCCAATGTCCCAAGACAGAGTGGAGCACACAATAGATACAAAGAGTCTGCTTATTGATTGATTTCCCCCTCCTTTTCTCTGGGAAAACTGATCTATCTGCAGTCATTTGAACCCTAATGGGCGGACTCTGCCTTCTAAATCTTACTCCCTTTCTCACTGCCACATCTCTCTGAAGTCTCCAGTGGCAACCCCATCTCAGCTAATTTTTCCTTGCTCTGGTCACCTGGCCTCTGACCGGAAGATGAGTCAGTATCAGCCAAAAAATGTTTAACAATCCTAAATCATGTAAGTGTTGTGCTGTGCTAAGTCACTTCAATCGTGTCTGACTCTGCAACCCTGTGGACCATAACCCACCAGGCTCCTCTGTCCATGGGATTCTCCAGGCAAGCACAGTGGAATGGCTTGCCATGCCCTCTTCCAGGGGATCTTCCCAACCCAGGGATTGAACCCATGTCTCTTATGTCTCCTTCACTGATAGATGGGTTCTTTACCACTAGTGCCACCTGGGAAGCCCAATTACTTTATTCAGTTCAGTCGCTCAGTCATGTCCGACTCTCTGCGACCCCATGAATCGCAGCACGCCAGGCCTCCCCGTCCATCACCATCTCCCGGAGTTCACTCAGACTCACGTCCATTGAGTCCGTGATGCCATCCAGCCATCTCATCCTCGGTCGTCCCCTTCTCCTCCTGCCCCCAATCCCTCCCAGCATCAGAGTCTTTTCCAATGAGTCAACTCTTCGCATGAGGTGACCAAAGTACTGGAGCTTCAGCTTTAGCCTCATTCCTTCCAAAGAAATCCCAGGGTTGATCTCCTTCAGAATGGACTGGTTGGATCTCCAAGGGACTCTCAAGAGTCTTCTCCAACACCACAGTTCAAAAGCATCAATTCTTCGGCGCTCAGCCTTCTTCACAGTCTCACTGTTAAAAAAAAAAAAAATCACCTTATTGACAGCAAAGTTTTTGCTTTTATCTGCTTAGTACTATACACTGCTCAATACCGTGAAAAGAGCATTTGTCACCACCAAAAGTGCCAGCCAATCTAGGACATGTCTAAGAATATATACACATATATACACGTATACACTGTTTATAAGTTGGATAAGCCACATACTTTGCCATAAGGTAACTCATGAATCACTCTGTGTGATACAAAAGATTTTCAGGGTAAACACACATACTCAATAGTATTAGATAATTTTAAAGGACATGCTATTTAAAACTAACTATACTGATGACTTCCTACAACTTTGTGCACCACAGGCTTCGATCTGTTTACTGGGATGTTCCGTCTATAAGCTGTGCAGCTAATAGAGTTCGCATGTGGGGCCCTCTGGGCCTAGAACTCAACCCATTTTTACTCCACTCAAAGCAGCTCTTCTATCAATGAACATGCTTGGTTTTCTGATAAAATACCAATTAACATTAAACAAATTCTTACTTTGGAGAATAACTCTCTTCTAGCATATCCTTTCCTTTTTGAAACACAAATAAATGCTAATCTAGCAAATACCACGAACACAAACTTGCTGGAAAAATGTATATGCTTCCTTTCAATTATACAGCAAATTTTTTATTGTTATTGTTCAGTCACTAAGTCATTTGCAACCCATGGACTTCGCAACCCCATGAACTGCAGCAGGCCAGGCTACCCTGTACTTCACTGTCTTCAGTTGTTTGCTCAAATTCATGTCCACTGAGTAGGTGATGCCATCCAACCATCTCATCCTCCGTTGCCCTCTTCTCCTCCTGCCCTCAATTTTTCCCAGAATCAGGGAAAACCTCCTATGGTCTATATTTTTAAAATTGTCTCTTTGAACCATCAGCAATGCTTTCTAAGTATCTTCCAAATATTCAGTGATAACTGAGTCTAGTTTGAGATTATTTTATTGAATCCAATCAGACATTCTTGCCATAACAAGAAGAAAGAGTATGTTGGCATTGGCATGTGGCTTTTTGCCTTTTTTACTCAAGTGAGTAGCTTCAAATGGGGCTCCCCATGTGTGTGCTTAAGTTTGCTAAAGTTTTGGAAAATACCAAGTGGCATATATGACTTTAAAGTTTACTGAACAAAATTACAGAAGCGTGCCTTTGTTTTTTGTGCTATTTAATTTTCAAAGGCCATGTTAACTGTTATAGCTACATACTCTAATTAACCAACATTTCTCTTTTCTGGTTGCCTCTAAGATCTTCATTGATTTTGCTGTTCTATAGATTCCCTGTGATAGGTATAGATTAATGTATTTCACTAATTCTGGAACATCAGTGGCATTCTCTCCTTTTGGAGCTCTTACTAATAGATGTTAGACCTTCTTTTATCCATGCCTCTTAATATCTCTTATTCTTCTTCCCTTCCTATGAGATATAATATGTAAATTCTTCAGACATGTATTTCAGTTCACCAATCATTCTTAACTGTATTTTAAGTCAATGGATAAATTTAAAAGCAGTTAGATGTCAGTGATTTTTTATTTTCATTTCTAAAATCTAATCTGGTTCTTTTAAAAATCATGTTGGTTTTTTCCCCCAACAATATAGCATTCTTGTCCTTTGTTTTTGATGCCCTATTTTATGTCTGTTAACTTTTAGCAGGTTTTATAGTTTCTCTGATACCTATTAAATGAAGTGTTTTATTGGGGGAAGGGAGGGAGTAGAGTCCATCTAACTCTTACTTTGACTGACTGGCTCATAAGGCACTATTTCCTTATGCGGCTCATATTTCTCAATTATGAGCTCGTGTTCAGCGCAGATTTGTCTGTGAGAGGACTACGAGGCCTAGACCAAGGTTTCCTCCCTCCAAAGAGGTTTTGTACTTTCCCTGCCAGTTACTCAGGTGCCTTTGCAACAAGGGACTTTTCATATTAATATCTTTGTTAAATACATGCATTTGAGAGTTCTGAGATGATACAGGCTATATAAAACTCAAACCTGAATGATAGCATTTCTATACCCAAAACTCTTAAGGGATATATATTTTTATCAAGATCCTGGAAAGGTAGGCAAAATTGCTTGATATCTCCCTTGGGCAGAGACTCCATTCCCTATCTGCTACCATTTATAATAAAAGCACCAGTACTCCTTGGAGAAAAGACCAGTTTCAGGGCTAGGCAAGGCAGGAGTGGGATGAGCCTGGCACATCTTACTGCAGGGCTTCCCAGGCCTGGAACCTAACGCCTGCTGAAGTGTGTTCAGTCTCTCAGTCCTGTCTGACTCTTTGCAGCCCCATTGACTATAGCCCACTAGGCTTGGCTGCCCATGGAATTTTCCAGGCAAGAATTCGGGAGTGGGTTGTCATTTCCTGCTCTAGATCTTCCCGACCCAGGGATCGAACCCTCATCTTCTCCTTGGGCAGGTGGATTCTTTACCACTAGCTCCACCTAGGAAGAAGCCTGATCTGAGGCAGAATTGATGCAGTAATAATAGAAATAAAGTGTACAGTAAAGGTAATGTGCTTGAATCATCCTGAAATCATTCCCCACCCCCATTGTCTTCAATGAAAGCAATTACTGTTGCCAAAAAGGCTAGGGACTTCTGTCTTACTCCACAAGAGAGAAATTGCTCTGAGAATACAGGGATTGGTTAAAACAACAACAACAACAAAAAGACATAAGAGCTAGTTTTACGGGCCTGAGCATGCATGAGTGCTACGTCACCCTGCCCAACTCTTTGTGACCCCATGGATTGTAGCCCACCAGGTTTTTCTGTCCATGAGATTCTCCAGGCAAGAATACTGACGTGGGTTGCCATGCCCTCCTCCAGGGGATCTTCCTGACCCTGGGGTCAAATCCATGTCTTACGTGTCCTGCATTGGCAGGCAAAATCTTTACCACTAGTACCGCCTGGGAGGCCCTTCCTTTAAAGCCCTAATTTAAGGGCCTAAAAAGTGAAAGTGAAAATCACTCAGATGTGGCCGACTCTTTGTGACCCCATGGACTACACAGTCCATGGAATTCTCCAGGCCAGAATACTGGAGTGGGTAGACGTTCCTTTCTCCAGGGGAACCCAGGTCTCCTGCATTGCAGGTGGATTCTTTACCAGCTGAGCTGCCAGGGAAGCCCAATTAATACTGGCCAAATAAGCGGCTTCCCTGGTGGTTCATCTGTAAAGAAATCCGCCTGCAATGCAGGATACCTGGGCTCGATTCCTGGGTTGGGAAGATCCCCTAGAGAAAGAAATGTCAACTCATTCCAGTATTCTTGCCTGAAGTCCCATGGATAGAGGAGCCTGGCAGGCTACAGTCTAAGAATGTCACAAAAGAGTCAACTGGCCAAATAGGGGACAATTTGAGCATCAAAATGAGAGTAATTGGCTATAATCCCCAAAATAAAAACCCATGAGTTCATAAACACATTTTTTTCTTATATAGAATGTCAACTGATAAACATAATATAAGCAAAGCAAGTAATAAGCAAAGTAATAAACATAAGAGTCAATGAATGCTAAGGCAAGTTGCTGAAATTGTGGACCAGGTATTTACTTCATCTCAAAGTGTCTCTCCAAAAATTGTACTGAAATACAAAGTACAAATACTTAAATACACACTTTCTAATGGGTAAACTAGACAGAACCATCTTAACCAAGGCTCAAATCTAACACCACCAAGAGTAGGACAAACCAGCATCAAATGCCTATGGATATGGTATACAGAAACGACCATACTATCATTTCCGTGGTATATATGTCCAAAAATGCATATCTGAATCCAATCAGGAGCAAGCAGACAAATCCAAATTGAGGCATATTCTACAAAGTAACTGGCCAGTACTCATAAAAAAATGTCAAGGTCAAGAAAAACCGAGTAAGGCTGAAGAACTTTTTCAGATGAAAGGAAACCAAAGAGACACGACAATTAAACGTAACATGTGATTGGACTGGATCCTGGAGCGAGGAGTAGCAATTACATCACTGTTCAATATTCGCAGTTTTGATCACTGTAATTTTGTTAAGAGAATTTCCTTGTCCATCCATAATACATAGTAACATGTTTGGAATAATAGAGCACAGTGTCTCCAACTTTTTTTCAAATGGGTCAGAAAAAAAAACGCACACACAGAACATTCACACAGACATAGAACAGAGCAAACTGAGAAAAATGTAAGCAACTTACGAATCTTGGTAAATGCACAAAGGGTATAAAGGAAGTTCTTGTCAAAGCAAAGATTTAACAAAAAAGGGACTTAAACAGTAAATGATAATCTCAATCTACTTATCCTACTGTATGTCGAATGCAATATGCTTCAGCATACTAAAAGCAAATGCAACCCCTCCATCCCTGAGTTCTCGCTTACACCCTTGTGACACACACCTGCCATCCTATTGAATGAAGGCACAAGTTTCAACCTCTTTGCTGACTCTCATTAAACTTCATTTCTTTAAGTTAAAAAAAAGCTAAGTCAATGTTTTCTTCCTATTCCCCAACATTGTTTCACACAAGCTCTCACATAATCCACGTTAGACCTGACTATTCTAAAATCCTACAGAAATAAAGACAGAGAACCCCCATTGCTCACAATGTGTTAGGCACTGTTCCAAGAGTGTTACCTCCTTAAATTCTAAGAGGGAGGTAACAGCATTACTCCAATGGGAAGACCGAGGCACGGATATTAGGCAGCTTACTTTGACTGATGAACCAGTAAGTGCTGGGAGCAAAGCAGGACACGGCAGTTCTGCTGTGGAGCCAGTACTTTCAGCCATCACCGGGCCCTGTTTCTTCAGTACTCTCTTCTGTATAGTAGGGCAGATACTCGTGCCCTTTACTTTTGTATCCTCAGTCGTCAGCATGCTATGTGACATAGAGAAGGTCTTTGTTAAGTTGAACTGACCACCACGCATTTTATTGGGTCGGCCAAAAACTTCGCTTAGTTTTTTCTGTAAGACTTACAGAAAAATCTGAATGAACTTCTTGGCTAACTCACTGTATTCTATTACCTTACATGACTATTTACAAAGTTACAGGATACATACCATTACATACATAAATCTTATCTCCTCAACTGGGTCCCAGTTAACTCCAGCGAGGGTACTGAACTAGATAAATATTCCTGAGCTTATTTCTAGAAAGCAGCCTTCATCTCAGACCTTTGCATCCATCTTTGGTCCATTAGTCCTAACTGCTTGTGACATAACTTCTCAGTTTCCCTCCAAAGCATGACTTTCTCCCCATCAGCAGTTTGACAAACCTATTCAAAGCACACATACCATTCGTAAAGTTATTTTTCTAATATTAAATGTGTGTGTGTGTGTGTGTGTGTGTGTGTGTGTGTGTGTGTACAGAGCATGTCCTCAAAGGATAGTTCATGATGTTATGCTTACTTTTAACATTTGAAAGTCCTGAATTGCTTTCAAATATACATCATTGAGTGACACTGCAGTAATTCCTCCTAAATACTAAATACTGCTTCAAAATCTGGCAGTTAAAACCATACGTTATTTTCTAGATAAGAACCTGTGTATTATCCTTCATATACAGGTGTGCTAAGATCTATTCTAACAAACAAGTACTAAGCATTTATTGATGGCAGTGATATTCATCAGTATGCATAGGGGAAGCAATCAATGTCCTCATCGAGTAAAATCTGAGAAATTTAGCACTTCAGTCCAAGGCGAAAAAAAAAAAAATCACATGGAAATAAAGGTCCTCCATCCTTTTCATACAGCTTCTAGGGTGTTGCCCTTATTTTTCCAGTAGGTACACATTTTAAGCTAGAAAGGCTAAAGTGTAAAAATTACATTATTAAGAATCAGAATCAGTCAGGGAAAAACACTAATTCTTTTATTTTAGAAAATTTTGCTGTGGCAGAGCATTTTCTAAAGCATAGCGCTCCTGGAGATGCTTAAAATGAAGCAAAATATACAAATGCTAGTCATTCTGTTCCAAGGAGAAGAGCTAAGTCCTGCCCTGAGGAACCATAAAATTAAATGCGCCAAGCTGGAAATCTCCTCATCCATGTGCATTTCTTTCATAAGCGATTTGAGGTCAAAGTGTCAGCCCCAAAGCTAGGCCCCAAGAAGGTAGATAGGCAGTCCCTACCCTTGCAGGGTCCATCCAAAAACATGCTGACATCTGGTTACACAGGGCTTCCCAGGTGGCGCTAGTGGTAAAGAATCTGCTTGCCAATGCAGGAGACACAGGAGACATGGGTTCGACCCTTGGGTTGGAAGATCCTCTGGAGTAGGAACTGGCAACCCCCTCCAATGGTCTTGCCTAGGAAATTTCTTGGACAGAGAGGCCTGGTGGGCTAGGGTCGCAGAGTCAGATGCAACTGGGTGATGAGCACAGACGTATAGATTGACAAAAAGTGGATCCCATGCTAAAGGTTAAAAGCTGAGACACATGAAGAAAAAAGACAAATTTATTCCAAGGCCTGGAAATCCATCTGAGAACAGCAACAGGAAGGAAGAATTTGAAGGATGACTCTGCCAACCTCATGATGGACGGGTCCACCCGAGTGGGAAGAAGGAGAGGAGATGCATGCGGGATCCAGGGGCAGAGGTGCTATCCAGGGGGAACAGACACTCCAGGCTGGGCAGCCTTTGCAGGGAGTAAGACACCCAGGTCCTGAAGGACTAGAGAAGAACAAGAAGCTGTCACAGAGGAGAGAGGCCGGAGCCCTGTTCTCAAGGGACCATGAAGTCACCAGCAGCATGGTAAGGGCAAAGCCAGTTCCTGGCCCCTGCAACCTCAGCCACTCAAAGATGGTACTGGTGTGGGCGGGTTGACCCATTCAAGTGACCTCTGCTTGGAGTGTTCTGGCACTCCAAGGGCAAGACAACGATCAAGCCACCCAGCAATTCAACTTAAAACCACGTTTGAGGGATATCAATGGCCCAAACCACAGCAGCCTTCCTCTTTCTCCTCCTCACTCCTCTTTCCTGTCCAGAATTTACTCTTATACTAACTCTCATCACTCCGCGTTAAAATAGAGTCCCCCTTACCCAGCAGACTAGGTGAAAGCTAGGCCAGTGTCTCTTGTGTCGTGTTGGATCTGAAACATCATTGAATGAATGTACAAATGAATCTCCACCTGGTTGGGCACACGAGTAGACTGTCTCCTGCACTAATAAGGAAGATATGAAGACCCCCTGGTTGAGGCTAAATGGTTCGAAACAATGACCTTGCCTGCAGCTGGGACTCTGCACAACTGTCTGCTCTTTGCCTTAAGTCGTAACTCTGCTGCCTTAGTTACCTGTGCTGACCTTTGGCCTTTAAGCCCAGCAGACTTGAACTTGTTAGCAGCTTTGGCTCTGCCCCTGTGGATTTTTCCAGACCTCCATTTACCCCATACACCCTGCCAGACAGATGTGCAGAGTAAACCTTCTGCTTTACTCTGATCTAGATGGGTCCCTCAGATACCAGCTGTCCATCCGGTGCAGCTGCAGCTCACCCAGCAGTGAGGGGCCACAGCCCAGGCCCAGCTGTGTCCATCTGGTCCTTACCTACCATTCTAACCCAACCACCCCAGTACCTCTGCTTAGCAGGCTAGTCACCAACAGATGTAATCAAGGCTGCCATTAAGAACTTCAGCACTGTTGGTACCAAAATAAAAAGCAACTGCTGGAACACCTAGAACTAACATATTTAAACTAGTATAAACATAGTGTAAATTAACCAGAAGCCTGAAAGTGCGATTATTTCTACATCATGTTTTATAACTGTATTCAATTTCCTCTGCCAAATTACTATTGCAATGTCAAATGTTGCACTGCTATGCCCAGGAATTTGAAGGTCAGAGATTCTATGCTGCTACACTTTAGGGAAACTATGATTAAGTCCTGGGGCTATGTAAGGTAATGTAACAATACAATCCTTTGATCTAGAGTTACCGGTGGTGATGGAGATGCCCCTGAGTGGTTTCCTGGGGGACTGACATGTTCAATTGTGCATGAGGAGCCCTTATCCTGACTAGGGCGAGCAGACTGTCGGAGACAGCTCGCAAACGTTATATCCACGATGCTGCAGGAAGTTTTCTCTCGGCAGAAAAGAGAGGCACTGAAAATACATCTGCACCACGCACACCTGTAACCAAGAGCTCTGCTAATTGCACACTCACTCGTGGTCATTCTCCTTCATCTTAAAGGAAAAGCAGCCCCTGAAACCGAGGTCACCCCAACATGAGTGACATTGACGGCACTGTTCATACCAAGACATATGGAAGCAATGTTGGCGCTCTCACAAGAGGACACAATCACAGCACAGGGGTGTCCGTGAACCGGGTGCAAACTGCTCCGTCATATACTGAAGGCATCAGCACTGTACCTGTCTCCATTTGACCAAATCAAATCAAATCCTGCTCAGCCCTCAGCCTGCCCAGTAACAAAGGTCTCCAGCATTACTCACCTAATTCTCCTCAAGAGGTCTTTCAGGCCATGGTTGCAGGGGCAGCTATTTTTGCTGTAGCCCCAAGATGTACCTTTGGCACCAAGCTGACCAGCACTTTGTTCTTTCTAAAGCAGAATCTCATTAGCCCAGCTTGCTGCCAAAGCCACTGTTGTCCATTTGATGCTGAGCAGCCTTGCATGTGGCTTGACTTTCTTCTCAGAGTCCCTTGTTCAGGCTCTCAAGGCATCTGTATGCAAGGTAAGCCTTGTCCAGGTACCCTTGCTGGTGGCCAGCCCCACCTCTGAGGCACAGCCTTCAAGGTTCAGGAAGGTGCCATCCCCTGTCCACGGCCTATCAACCCTCAATATCTGGTTCCGCTGTCTCCTTTAGCCTGAAGCCTCCATTCTCTTCTCCCACCCTCAGACTATCCAGTTGTATTTCATCAAAAGCCTTTTCATTTTCTAGCCTCATGTGACTTGACCTCTTAGTAGCTTTTAACAAAAGTTGGTCATAACATCATGCTTGACACTTTCCTGCTTCAGCCTTCATGAGACCACACCCTCCCAGTCTTCCCTCTGCCTTGCTGGCTCCTCTCCGCCTCCACTACCCAGTCTCTAAGTGTTGGGATCACACTTTATTAAGTGCTTAAAAAGGTTTACCATTAATACTTGATACATAACATCTGTTATGTCTTGCAGATATCTTCTCAGTAATGCCCCAAGTCTCCATTTTCAGACTTCATCCCTATTTTCAACCTTTTAGCTTATCTCACCCAATCTCATGGACTTACCTACCATCTCCTCCCTGCTGCTGCTGCTGCTGCTAAGTCACTTCAGTCGTGTCCAACTCTGTGCGACCCCATAGACAGCAGCCCACCAGGCTCCCCCGTCCCTGGGATTCTCCAGGCAAGAACACTGGAGTGGGTTGCCATTTCCTTCTCCAATGCATGAAAGTGAAAAGTGAAAGTGAGGTCGCTCAGTCGTGTCCAACTCTTAGCGACCCCATGGACTGCAGCCTACCAGGCTCCTCCGTCCATGGGATTTTCCAGGCAAGAGTACTAGAGTGGGTTGCCACTGCCTTCTAGAGTTACACTATTACAATCACTGATCATATATCAAACTATACATTTGATCAACTGCTTCCAGTCTAGTCATTATTTCCGTTGAAGTCTTGGTCATATACTTGGTAATACAAGAAAGAATAATCTTGTGAAACAAGCAAAATACAAATGGTACAGTTAATAACACTAGTGGAATTAGAAGTAAATATTTTAGCCATGAGCCTTCCATGCCAGTTTTTTTAAAAGATTGTCAAGACTAGGGAATGGGTCACTTAGAGCAGAAATCTGATTTTTCATGTGGTTCAAATGTGTTACATTAAGGATTTATCAGGTACAAAAATATAGCATTCAGTTTGAATTATAGCACAGACATCTCCCTGAGATGCTATAAGGCGTCAAGGGTCTTGCAGTTGTGTAGCACTGCCTTTCTCATCATAGAGATCTCAGAATTCAATAGGCTAATAGCCTGGTTACTATCATTTAAAGCTTATGAAAGTTGTTAAGGCTTAGATATGGTCAGTTACATCCTCCAGCCCAATTGAAGGCATACACACACACACACACACACACACAAACTGCTAAATGGTCATACCAGTAGAAGACAGATATTTGACCCATTGGGATCATACCAATGGTAGATTGGTTGGCTGCTGCTGCTGCTGCTGCTACTAAGCCACTTCAGTCGTGTCCAACTCTGTGTGACCCTATAGACAGCAGCCCACCAGGCTCCTCCATCCCTGGGATTCTCCAGGCGAGAACACTGGAGTGGGTTGTCATTTCCTTCTCCAATGCATGAAAGTGAAAAGTGAAAGTGAAGTCGCTCAGTCATGTCTGACTCTTTGTGACCCCAAGGACTGCAGCCCACCAGGATCCTCCATCCATGGGATTTTCCAGGCAAGAGTACTGGAGTGGGGTGCCATTGCCCTCTCCAAGATGGGTTGGGGTTACCTGTAATTTGTTAACATGTATGACCTTAAATTCATGGGAATCCCAGGCTTCATCTTCGTATCATCCCTGTAGATGTCAAGGCCATAAATTACTGCCACAAATCCACTGAGTTCCATACCAATCTCTCTAAGGGTAATAACAGGCATAGTTCATAAAGCACCCAGCCTTGTCTCATAATTACCAGGTTGATCATTTTTAGTATGATTTAACCATTCCAAACATAGAGGAGCCTTTAAACTTAAATGACCATAAGCTGGTGTTAACCATATAGATCCTCCCCGTAATTGTAGAAGTTTTCCATTTAATAGGTGAAAAGTTAATTTTTTTATTGAGACTTAGCTCAACACTCTGATTGAGTTTAAATGACCCTAAGAGAAAACTTAAATCTATGGCCAGCCTCAGAGCAGGTATTTTTAATTGGCCAGGTGAGAGGAACCCATCTAGAATTATTCTGAATAGACAGAACAGGACAGAACACTCATCTGAAACAAATTTCCTAGGGGGTATCCAATCAGAGCCCTAAAGAACAGAAATCCACCAAGGTAACCCAGAGTAATAGGCACAGGTAATTGGCCACAACCCAACAATTGGATTGAGTTTTAAACTAGCATAGAATCATGTCCATGAGAGAAGACATGTGATTGATAGGCATCAGTTCAGTTCAGTTCAGTCGCTCAGTCGTGTCCGACTCTTTGTGACCCCATGAATCGCAGCACACCAGGCCTCCCTGTCCATCCCATCTCCCGGAGTTCACCCAGACTCACATCCATCGAGTCTGTGATGCCATCCAGCCATCTCATTCTCTGTCGTCCCCTTATCCTCCTGCCCCAAATCCCTCCCAGCATCAGAGTCTTTTCCAATGACTCAACTCTTCGCATGAGGTGGCCAAAGTACTGGAGCTTCAGCTTTAGCATCATTCCTTCCAAAGAAATCCTAGGGTTGATCTCCTTCAGAATGGACTGGTTGGATCTCCTTGCAGTCCAAGGGACTCTCAAGAGTCTTCTCCAACACCACAGTTCAAACGCATCAATTCTTTGGTGCTCAGCTTTCTTTACAATCCAACTCTCACATCCATACATGACCACAGGGAAAACCATAGCCTTGACTAGATGGACCTTAGTCGGCAAAGTAATGTCTCTGCTTTTGAATATGCTATCTAGGTTGGTCATAACTTTCCTTCCAAGGAGTAAGCGTCTTTTAATTTCATGGCTGCAGTCACCATCTGCAGTGATTTTGGAGCCCCCAAAAATAAAGTCTGACACTGTTTCCACTGTTTCGCCATCTATTTCCCATGAAGTGATGGGCCATGACTTTCATTTTCTGAATGTTGAGCTTTAAGCCAACTTTTTCGCTCTCCTCTTTCACTTTCATCAAGAGGCTTTTTAGCTCCTCTTCACTTTCTGCCATAAGGGTGGTGTCATCTGCATATCTGAGGTTATTGATATTTCTCCTGGCAATCTTGATTACAGCTTGTGCTTCTTCCAGTCCAGCGTTTCTCATGATGTACTCTGCATAGAAGTTAAATAAGTAGGGTGACAATATACAGCCTTGACGTACTCCTTTTCCTATTTGGAACCAGTCTGTTGTTCCATGTCCAGTTCTAACTGTTGTTTCCTGACTTGCATACAGATTTCTCAAGAAGCAGGTCAGGTGGTCTGGTATTCACATCTCTTTCAGAATTTTCCACAGTTTATTGTGACCCACACAGTCAAAGACTTTGGCATAGTCAATAAAGCAGAAATAGATGTTTTTCTGGAACTCTCTTGTTTTTTCCATGATCCAGCAGATGTTGCCAATTTGATCTCTGGTTCCTCTGCCTTTTCTAAAACCAGCTTGAACATCAGGCAGTTCATGGTTCACATATTGCTGAAGCCTGGCTTGGAGAATTTTGAGCATTACTTTACTAGCATGTGAGATGAGTGCAATTGTGTGTAGTTTGAGCATTCTTTGGCATTGCCTTTCTTTGGGATTGGAATGAAAACTGATCTTTTCCAGTCCTGTGGCCACTGCTGAGTTTTCCAAATTTGCTGACTTATTGAGTGCAGCACTTTCACAGCATCATCTTTCAGGATTTGAAACAGCTCCACTGGAATTCCATCCCCTCCACTAGCTTTGTTCGTAGTGATGCTTTCTAAGGCCAACTTGACTTCACATTCCAAGATGTCTGGCTGTAGATTAGTGATCACATCATCATGATTATCTGGGTCGTGAAGATCTTTTTTGTACAATTCTTCTGTGCATTCTTGCCACCTCTTCTTAATATCGTCTACTTCTGTAAGGTCCAGACCATTTCTGTCCTTTATCGAGCCCATCTTTGCATGAAATGTTCCCTTGGTATCTCTAATTTTCTTAAAGAGATCTCTAGTCTTTCCCATTCTGTTGTTTTCCTCTATTTCTTTACACTGATCACTGAAGAAGGCTTTGTTATCTCTTCTTTTTATTCTTTGGAACTCTGCATTCAGATGCTTGTATCTTTCCTTTTCTCCTTTGCTTTTTGCCTCTCTTCTTTTCACAGCTATTTGTAAGGCCTCCCCAGACAGCCATTTTGCTTTTTTGCATTTCTTTTCCATGGGGATGGTCTTGATCCCTGTCTCCTGTACAATGTCACGAACCTCATTCCATAGTTCATCAGGCACTCTATCTATCAGATTTAGGCCCTTAAATCTATTTCTCACTTCCACTGTATAATCATAAGGGATTTGGTTTAGGTCGTACCAGAATGGTCTAGCGGTTTTCCCTATTTTCTTCTATTTGAGTCTGAATTTGGGAATAAGGAGTTCATAATCTGAGCCACAGTCAGTTCCCAGTCTTGTTTTTGTTGTCAGTATAAAGCTTCTCCATCTTTGGCTGCAAAGAATATAATCAATCTGGTTTCGGTGTTGACCATCTGGTGATGTCCATGGGTAGAGTCTTCTCTTGTGTTGTTGGAAGAGGGTGTTTGCTATGACCAGTGCATTTTCTTGGCAAAACTCTATTAGTCTTTGCCCTGCTTCATTCCACATTCCAAGGACAAAATTGCCTGTTACCCCAGGTGTTTCTTGACTTCCTACTTTTGCATTCCAGTCCCCTATAATGAAAAGGACATCTTTCTGGGGTGTTAGTTCTAAAAGATCTTGTAGGTCTTCATAAAACCGTTCAACTTCAGCTTCTTCAGCGTTATTGGTTGGGGCATAGACTTGGATAACTGTGAAACAGAATGGTTTGCCTTGGAGACGAACAGAGATCATTCTGTTGTTTTTGAGATTGCATCCAAGTACTGCATTTCGGACTCTTTTGTTGACCATGATGACTACTCCATTTCTTCTGAGGGATTCCTGCCCGCAGTAGTAGATATAATGGTAATCTGAGTTAAATTCACCCATTCCAGTCCATTTTAGTCCGCTGATTCCTAGAATGTCAACGTTCACCCTTGCCATCTCTTGTTTGACCACTTCCAATTTGCCTTGATTCACGGACCTGACATTCCAGGTTCCTATGCAATATTGCTTTTTACAGTATCGGATCTTGCTTTTATCACCAGTCACACCCACAACTGGGTATTGTTTTTGCTTTGGCTCCATCCCTTCATTCTTTCTGGAGTTATTTCTCCACTGATCTCCAGTAGCATATTGGGCACCTATTAGGTCCAAGGAATCAAGAAAACATTATAAATCATCATAAAAGTCAGATCAGCATCTTGGGCAAGCTGTCTACTTCTGATGTCGCCGTCTTCTCATCCTGGTGTAGTGTAGGTTTCCTCTGTTTGAGGATTATTTTAAGGTGAGTTTGAGGTCAGCAGGCCTCTCTATGGACCAGTCCAGCTTAGGGGCCTTTGGAAGTGGGAATTAAGTGAAGAGTCAACTTCCCTTCAGTTTCACTGGGCATGAGCTAGTTAAGAGTACCTGATAGAAAGGTCCTTCCATCCAGATTGGAGACAGTTCCTTAAATTATCTCCTCCCTAACATCTCCGAATTTATGCCTCTGTCCCCAGTGTTTCCCTGAGATTCCGGATCTGTTTCCCTAGTTGCCTGCTCAACATTGCCATGGGCACATCTGATAAGAATCTGCAAGTCATCTTGAAACTGAAACTCTCCCCTGCGCAGATAGGGCACTCCCACCCCTGCCTCATGTCCTGCAAGGTAAATGGCAAATCCATATATACTAAGATGCTCAGACCAATGTCTGATTCCTTTCTCTCTCTTTAGTGAAGTTGCTCAGCCATATCCGATTCTTTGAGACCCCATAGACTGTAGCCTACCAGGCTCCTCCGTCCATGGAATTTTCCAGGTAAGAGTACTGGAGTGGGTTGCCATTTCCTACTCCAGAGGATCTTCCTGACCCAGGGATCGAACCCAGGTCTCGCACATTGCAGGCAGACGCTTTACTATCTGATCCACCAAGGAAGGCCCCAACCAATTCATCAGAACCATGTGGATGTCCCTGTGGTCAGAGGCAAACTCTGACCACTTGTCTTCACCTCTGCAGCCCGAGTCTAAGCCTCCCATCTGGGTGCATGGAAGCGCTTTCCAACAGGCCTTCCTTCCTCTATAGCCTTCCTGAGGTCTATTCGCCGCATAGCAGCTGGAGACGTTAAAACACTTCCCTGGCTTCCTGTCATATGTAAAATGTATCCAAAGCCCTTTCTGCATCTTAGGGCCCACAGTGATTTACCTCCCTCCTCTGGCCTCATCCGCTACTTCCTTCCCCTGAATCCCTTTGACCTGCTCTCCCCAAGCAGGCGTTTGCCCACATTCTTTCCTCTGCGTGGAATGTTCCTGCCTGACACTTTTGTGAGGTTCACGCCTTCATTTCTTCCGGCCTCGGCTCAGTTGTCACTTTCTTAGAGAGGCTTTCTGGCGTTATCTGAGACAGCAGCTTCCTGCACTCTCCCACCTCTTCATACTCCATGGCGCTCTGCATCCACTGATTTCAAATCCACAGATTCAACCAAGGATGGAAATTTCACAGACACAGGGGGTAAGTTGTAACAAGCCATTGTCTATATGAGACTTGCGCAGTACGGATTTTGTTACCATGGGGGCTCCAAGAACCAACACCCTGCATAGATACTGAGGAGAATTGTGCCTAATTTATCCATTATCTTGGCTTTTTTTCCTGTACTACCTATACATCTGTTATGATTCGTATTGGTTCTCCCAGCAGCTTGTGAGATAGTCTCTCATTCATTGTCTTGTTCTGTGTCTAAAAAAGGACCTGGCACCCAGAATTTCTTAATGAATGAGTTTTTAATCTATAATTTCCCTTTTTTTTGGCTTAAGCCAGTTGCAATTGAATTTCTGTTACCAGAAAACAAAAGGTTTGACTGAAAAACATTTGTCTGTGGTTGTTACTGCTATTACTTAACCACATGAAAAAGGGATAATCCTAACCCAATTATAACTCCAATAAAACACAGGGACGGGCTAGGGAATCTCTTCCAAGCAGACAGTATTCTATTAAATTGTAAACTGATGCATAGAGAGAACAAAATATCAAGTCATTTTGAAATAACTGAACAATAAGTGATTACTGTTTCTCAGCATGAGGTTCCAGCTTTTTCAACATCTCCAATTTAAGCTTTATAATTACAAAAGAGACAGGGAAACAGATGGTGGTTCACCAGTACTTTAAATTGGCCACCTCTATTATACTCAATCATGTCCAACTCTTTGCAGCCCCATGGACTATACAGTCCATGGAATTCTCCAGGCCAGAAAATGGGAGTGGATAGCCGTTCCCTTCTCCAGGGGATCTTCACAACCCAGGGATCAAACCCAAGTCTCCCACACTGCAGGCAGATTCTTTACCATCTGAGCCACCAGGGAAGCCCACCACACTGTGAGTCTCTGGAGTACTGGAGTGTCAAGAAACCATCATTCATTTGTTCATCACAGATATAATACCTTGGATTCGACTCGTCTCAGTTTGCCTGAGACTTTCCTGGTTTTAGAACCAAAAGGCCCATGTCCGGAAAGCTCAGTCAAACCAGGATGGTTGGTCAGCCTACAAAAATTCTTAGGACTTCGGCCCAAGCAACACGGTAAATGGTAGAGTCATTTACCATGGGAGAGACAACCTGGGAAGGAAGGAGCAGGAGGGCTTAATTACGACTTCTTTTCTGAAGTACATACCAGACATCCAAGCGGTAATTGGTTAAATGAGTCTATACTGAACGAAGAGGTCGGAGACTGAGCCATAAGTTTGGGGCCCATCATCTTATTGAGAGCATTTTATAGTCGTGGAATTGACTGCTATTAACTAAGGAGTGAAAATGATAAGGTATCTACAGATATCTCTCAAGGAGTTTTCACTATAAAAGAAACTCCAAAAAACTGCCTGAGCACACTCAGTGAACAGCAGTGATGAGTGATGGCCTGGATAAACTGAAATAGGCCTCAGGTGGTGGCACAAGTCTTTTAAAGTGGTAAAAGGCTTTTTCTCTGAAGGAATATAACATTCAAACCCAGTATCTCCCGTTTTAGGTTTTCATTCAATCAAGTCACACAATTTTCTAAACAAAATCAATGGTTTGTGGTTCAAAATGGACTCTGACTAGAAGACTCCAATACATCCTCTATCAACTTAGCACTAAGACATCCATAAAGACAATTAAAAAAAAAAGATTCACCACAACTTTGGAAACCAGGACTGTCAGAAAACATGAACACAGAACGTGAGAGGAATTGATGCTAATTATTAAGTAGATAGAGCTAGAGGAGGAAAAACTCACACAGCACAGCTTGACTTTGCTTCAGGAAAGAGAGAATTTGATAAAAGACACTCTGACTTCCAGATGAAGACGGCAGAGGGAAAACAGGCATTCACTCTGCTCCCTTCTGAATTTTTATTGAAACTACAGGACGTGTTTTATTTCAGACGTAAGACCAAAAGTAAAAAAAAGGAGATAAAAGAATAAAACAGCAGTGCAATTTTTAAAAACTGAAATGTAAATAAAAAACAGCCAGCTCACTCACCAAACCTTTGCATGCTGGATCCCAAAGCAGTGGTAAAGAGAGCTCAGGAACAGCGCAACTGATCCCACAGCTGTTAACACTTGATAATCTCACTTAAGTATCAGTGGCCCCTGAAGCCTCTGACCTCAGCCTCTGACGTGGAGGCAGAGCTACAGAGAGGAGCAGTCACTGAAAGTTTGTCCCAGGAGCTGTTAGTGCCTCAATTCTACCCCCTAATCTAGCAGCTAGATGCCTCTACCTCTCCAGTACTGGCAGAAGAGGGGAAACTTGTTCTCTAATACAGTGAAACAGACATCGTTCAGGGAAAATCAGGCACAGTTTAGGAGGAGAGTACAGTAACGACAACAGATGAATTCAGTGAATATTTACATCCAGACTCTTGCTGCTGCTGCTGCTAAGTCACTTCAGTTGTGTCCGACTCTGTGCGACCCCATAGATGGCAGCCCACCAGGCTCCCCCATCCCTGGGATTCTCCAGGCAAGAACACTGGAGTGGGTTGCCATTGCCTTCTCCAATGCATGAAAGTGAAAAGGGAAAGTGAAGTCGCTCAGTCGTGTCCGACCCTCAGCAACCCCATGGACTGCAGACTTCCAGGCTCCTCCATCTGTGCGATTCTCCAGGCAGGAGGACTGCAGTGGGGTGCTGTTGCCTTCTCCGCCAGACTCTTGAGTTCACTTCAAATGCACATGTCTCCCTGCCTAAACGTAAGAACTGAAACTAGAGAACTTTTAGATAAAGATGTGCTCGTCTTTATACCTTGGAGTCTGGCAATGATCTCGTAGATACGACACCAAATGTACAAGCAATCCAGGAAAAAGTAAACCGGACTTGCTTAGTCACCAAGTTGTGTCTAACTTTTTCTATCCCATGGACTGTAGCTGGCCAGGCTCCTCCGTCCATGGGATTTCCCAGGCAAGAAGACTGGAGTGGGTTGCCATTTCCTTCTTGAGAGGATTTTCTAAGCCAGGGATCGAACCCGAATCTCTAGTATATCCTGCATTGGCAGGCAGATTCTTTATCACTGAGCCACCAGGGAATTCAACATCAAAAACACTGGACTTAAAAGGACAGAACCAAGAAAGATTGAAAGCAGGAGGAGAAGGGGACGACAGAGGATGAGATGGTTGGATGGTATCACCTACTCAACGGATATGAGTTTGAGTAAACTCCGGGAGTTAGCGATGGACAAGGAGGCCTGGTGTGATGCAGTCCATGGAGCTACAAAGAGTCGGACACAACTGAGCGACTGAACTGAATACCAGTAGAAGCAAACTTTACTGAGGAGCAAGGTATTTTAAAATCTCTCTCGTTTTCCTCTTTTTCTTATTGAGAAATGTCCATTCTCAGTCATCCCAGTTTAAGAACAGTCTATTCCTTATCCATTGTTCATTTGAGACCTCCGAATGGGAAATTAGTGGCAGACACTCTTGGCTGTTTAAAGAACAGCCATTTTTTCCTTTTCCCTTGATAATCTACCCTGATTTGTTAAAGTATCAACCTGCTTAGCGCTCAGGGGAAGCCAGCTTCCCCTCCCCCTCACTACCTAAGGAAAGGAATTCTGATTGTTCTAAGCCTTTGAGTGTAACCCTATTCCTTTTGCCTGGTGGCTCAGACAATAAAGAATCTGCCTACAATGCAAGAGACCCAAGTTTGATCCCTGGGTCAGGAAGATTCTCTGAAGAAGGAAATGACTACCCGCTCCAGTACTCTTGCCTAGAGAATTCCATGGACAGAGGATACTGGTGGGCTTACAGTTCATGGGTTGCAGAGAGCACTTTCAACACTTTTCCCCTTGCCAGTGACTGCTTTAAGACAGGAAAAGTTACGCAATTCTAAACAGAGAGGTGTGAGGGGAAATCTGCTAGGAACATTCTGAGAAAGTTTTTCTTCATAAAAGAAGGTTTTCTTCCCTTTGATTAATATTGTGTAGGTTATGTTTTACCCAGATCTGCCAGACACTTCTGCAAACATAGTGGCGGGGTGGGGGGCTGGGTGGGAATAGAGAAGCGTATGGGTGATGATGTGAAGATTAGGTAGAGCAGAAAGATAAGGAAAATCTGGGTCCATGTTTATTTTGGACCATAAATTTAACAGCCCTTAAAACAGCCATATTTTTTAATTTAAAAGATAACACATTTTTGTTATTATTCAATCACATTTTTTAAATGTCCAGACAAAATCATCTTAATGAACTCATCTTTCACTGAAGATATAAATACCCATAACTCAGGATAGTTTTATGTTTCAGTGGTAGATATAGGCAGGATCGTCACGGAACTGAATTATCTGGGGGCTCAAAATGTTTGAAAAGATTGAAATAATCTAATTAATGGTGATATAAAGCCTGGACCATCACAATAAGAAAGCAAACCCTACAAAAGCAAGCCTCAGAAGTCTCCCCTAGGTCTTTCTTTATTAGTGACTTTAGTTATTTTCTGTGGATTTTAGGTATTTATGATGATGAGTATCAGGGATGGAGTTTATGAGAATAGAAAAAAAAAGTGGAAATATTTGGCAGGTGGATTCACCTATAAAACTTAATAAAATTATCTTTCTAAAAAATATGTCTTAAAATCAGGTAGTCAGTTCCATATTCTTTTCAGAACACCTTGAAGCCAGTAGAATTCCCTAATATTATGTGACTAAACTCTAATTTCTTTTTAGAATACATATTAGGATCTTTGTGTGTCATGAGTACAATGTAGTTAAATTATATGCTAATAAGAAACAAATTCAGTGACATGGAAATAAACATACATGTGCACACACACACACACATATAGCAAATGCATGCTTCTAAATTACTTCTAACTCAAAGAAAGAATCTAACCTATAATTGCAGACTATTTAAAAGGTAATGATATTAAGAATACAACTTACGAAAACTTCAGTGATATGGCAAAAGCTGTACCGGGGAAAAGAAATCTACAGCCTAAATGCTTTCAGTTTTTTATGAAGAAGGAATAAAATCAACTCTAGGAACTAGAAAAATAACAGCAAAATCTACTGAAAAGTAGAAATGAAGAAATCATAATGATTAAAGAACAAAGCAATCGAATAGTAAAGGGATAAAAAACATAAATTCTTTTTTAAAACACAAGCTATTGGGACTTTAAAATATAGAGTAGTAATGCACGGTAACTAAACGCCCAGTGGTGATCACTTCGTAATATATACACGTCTCAAACTATTATGTTGTACATCTGAAATTTACACAGTCTTCTATATGTTTCACTTCAACTTAAAAAAAAAAAAAAAAGACTAGAAATATAACAAGCTTTCCTGTTTTTGACTTCTACTACTATTTCAAGCTACCAAAGAAGTGGGATTATGAAGCGGCCTGATGAGAAATACTCACACAGTTCTTACTCGTCTCCTCCCAAGTGGTCAGTATCAGAAGTACACAAGCAGACAGAAAGGCACCAAACCGTAAAGTCTAGAAGGTTATTTAGATATTTCACAAGTACCCAGCTGGCAGTGAATAAAATCACATCTCTTTTTCTGTGCTTTTGCATGTAAAAAAATATATATATATATCTTCTGCCAGGGTGAATCAAGAAATAAGAAAAAGTCTAAATACATGACATCAGGAGTGGAGAAATTTCTCTAGAAACATAAAAGCAGGCAAAATTTACTTAATAACAGCTAGAGCAACTGAGTAGAGCAAGAACAATGGAAGAAATAAATTGTTTTTCCAATGAATTATTTCAATAAAGATTAGTCCCAGTCAGTTGTCTTGGTAAGTCTGATCATACATTTAAAGGTAAGATGATTCCATTTCCATTGAAATTCTTCCCAATTCATTTTGTAAGCAAGACATAACTTTTGCATAAAAATGTCATTAATAGAAAGCAAAGGAAAACCAAAGCCACAGACTAATTTTACTTAAACTCTAAAACTCAAGCCTTAATAGAAACTGTTCTCTGAGTCCTGCAATTCAATAAGCCATATTTTAGCCATTTACTTAGCTACCGCTTAACAGAGACAGATTTTCAGCCCACGCCCTGTCTGACTCAACCAACTTCACATTCTGAGATTTGACACTTGTATCTCTCTGTTTCCATTTACCAAGTGCAAGACTCATTTGACTGCTAGTGACTTCTCACTTCCTTGAACAGTAAGGGAAAGGACTGACTCATGGGATGGCCAAGTCCAGGGGTATGCTGGCTACAGGAATGTCCGGATCCAGGGATGCAAGAAAATGGCAAAAGATTGGGCCGTTGCAAGCAGTCATTCAGTGCGTACACTACGCATATGTACCCAGCCCATCCCCACTCTTAAAATCATGCACTCTGGCATGACTGCAGCCTCCCAGAGAGAAAGGCCTCTTTTCCTTTGCACAAATGTGGGTTTCCTTGGCTGAAATTTGAAACTGGCTCCCAAACACAGAGAGAGCAAGGAGAGGTGGAAAAAAACAGGTGCATTGCTCCAGACTGGTTTTAGTTGCCAGTTTCAAAAAGCAAGGGGACTTATATACAAGGATGGTCTTGGGTGCCTGCCAGAATCTTTAAAGTTTATGTAGAGGCTTTAATGGGGTTTGGTCACATACTCAGTCCAGATGGACTCCTTAACACACTGCTCTCTAGAGGCTGTGTCCTTGAAAACGGCTCCCACCATGGGAACTGTGGGTGGAACATACATTCAACGGATGGGATGGGGAAGGAGCTGCCTATTGCTGGGGTCCAGCTCGCAGGTCAACCAGCGCTTGCGTTCTTCCCATGACCTTCTCCAATAGTGCTTATTTGCCAAGTTTGGCTCTTATCTAAAGGAGACGGCTTTCTCTAGTTATCAAACACCTCCATTTAGACAGGCAAAGCTCATGGTGTGGGATGCAGTCTGCCTCTCCCCATCTCCCACTTTCTGTCCTGTCTGATGGCTTCATGTGAAGAAAAGGTGTCTGTGTAGTGTCACTGACCAAGATGACGGTGCACAGCCCTAGGCTTGCTCTGTCCTCAGTGCCAGAAATCCAAAAAGGTGAATGCATCCTTTTTGAGATAACTGTACTTTTAAAATCCCTTGATACATTCTCGTTGGCTAAACCTAAGTCATGTTACCTGATTGGCAACTTCTTGAATCACAGAGACTCAGAGCTGGACAAAAGGAGACACGCAGTGAAAACTTAGGATGCTGTTTCCAAAAATGAGGTTAGGGAGGGTGGGTAAAGAAACCATGAAGATACCTTTCATAATCAAGACCATTATTAGCTGGCTTGACATCTTCATGTACCTGCCTTAGTTGGATTTTCCTCGCAAAAAAAATGGGAAGATCAAATGATAGACCCTACCAAGCAGTGTGTGGTCCCAGAGCTGTGGATACAAAAGATTGTTGACACCTTGACCTTCATACATGTGTGCTCGGCTGCTCAGTCACATTGGACTCAGGCTCCTCTGTCCATGGAATTTTCCAGGCGATCTTCCCAAACATGGGATCAAACCAGTGTCTCTTGCATCTCCTGCATTGGCAGGCAGATTCTTTACCACTAGAGCCCCATGGGAAGCCCAAACCTCATACATACACACACACTATATACAGCGAACACATATTGACTCTCATTGCCAGGTGTAAAAAGATATTTCATTCTGGTATTTTCACTTGGTGTAATATTTCTTGCTCTACAGAGATACAGTATGGGCAGCTCTCGTTCTCCTGCAAAATAATCAGAACTCTGCCAAAAGAACTTCATTTAGTGAATTAAAAATCTGTGGGAGTTTTCGTGTTTGTCTTTCCTGCAAAACTTCTTTTTGTTCTTCTGTTCTGTCAGATCTTTTTTTTTTTTTTTTTTTTGGTGGTTGAAACAAGACCTTATGGATTGAACTTGAGATTGATTTGGGGGCCGTGGAGGGTGGGAGGGAGCAGAAGAGGGGAGGAGGGAAAAGCACTGATTAGAATTCTACATTGACATTACTCTAATTTTCTTTTAACTGCTCTTCCATTATATTCAGAAAAGGTGAAACTGCATGTCCCTATAGTGAGGAGCCCCTGCTACAGAGAATTGTTTTGAAAAAGTTATAGGGCATGAAGTCAAGAGGTCCTGACCCTGAATCCAAGAAGCCTCCTTTTATCCCACACCTAGGGAGCTATGATTCATTACAATCCCCAGGTTGGTGCTGTGATCTCCTTACCACTGGAAGAACATTTCATAGTCAAACCAAGAAGGCAGGACTCACTTCACACTCAGCAGGGGGATGTCCCATTTAGAGGTGTTGAGGGGGGTGGTATGTGGGTGTGTGTGTACCCACGCATGTATGAGGGAGAGACAGAGAAAGACAGTTTAACCAAAGTCTGAAAATCAGGAAACAAATGCTTGCCATGTGACGCTATTGGAACGAGTATATAAATAACCTTGTAGATAATGTCTTTGACTTGTCATGTACCGTCGTTTTGTGGAAACCGTAGCTTGCTAGCTAGCCAAATTTTCAGCTCTGGGCAGTGTGGGTGAAAATGATGAACAATCAGTAATAGCAGTAGAGAACAGTTTTATTTGCACCACAGCAAGGATCACAGGCCAGAAAACAGCCTCTCAGATAACTATTAGGAACTGCTACTGGAATACGTGGTTTTCAGCACAATATTCTGTCTTGTCAGAACAAAGAACATCAAATAAGTCAGGGATACATTCCTGCAAGGTTTCAGGATCGGAAACAGAGCACTTACACAGGGAGTCAGTCTGGCCTCCGTATCAGGGAAGAGAGTCTCATCATCAAAGGAGGACCACCTTTATTTGGTGTGCCAGGAAGACAGGCATTTAATCTTTATTTTTAGCATGGACAGTCTGTATTTCTAGTCAACGTGCCCTTTTCTTTAATAATTAAAGCAGAAGCACAATGTTATGTTTGAGAGCCGCAAACAGGCTATTTCAGTTAGCGTAAAATTCAACGTAACCCCTGTGTAAGCCAGTAGCCATGTATGGATGTGAGAGCTGGACTATAAAGAAAGCTGAGCGCCAAAGAATTGATGTTTTTAAACTGTGATGTTGGAGAAGACTCTTGAGAGTCCCTTGGACTGCAAGGAGATCCAACCAATCCATCCTAAATGAAATCAGTCCTGAATATTAATTGTAAGAACTGATGCTGAAGCTGAAACTCCAATACGTTGGCCACCTGATGTGAAGAATCGACTCATTGGAAAAGACCCTGATGCTGGGAAAGATGGAAGGTGGGAGGAGAAGGGGATGACAAAAGATGAGAGGGTTGGATGGCATCACCGACTCAATGGACATGAGTTTGAGTAAGCTCTGGGTGTTGGTGATGGACAGGGAGCCTGGCGTGCTGCAGTCTAAGGGGTCGCAAAGAGTCGGACACAACTGAGCGACTGAACTGAACTGAAGCCAGGATGACTTACTGGTAAGTTAACATGTGAAAATTTCTTTTATTAGAAGCAAAGAAATATAAACCTCACTTCAGGGCAGGGAGAGATGCAATGGAACATAGTAATGATGAGTATGACAGAAGGCGCTAGTTGGAGGGTACATTTCTGTCTCACTCCACGCTTTTGAGTATGAAAATGTCCAGAGTCATGCTGAGTTCATGGAAGAAAGAACAGTGCTGTGAAGATAGTACAAAGTAGAAAAACTTCCACTTTTCTGTTTGCTCTATCCTTCGTTAAGCATTGAGTTGCTTGGCAACCATGTCTGGGCTTCCTTGACTTCCTCCGTGAAGTGGACAAAAGACTGTATCTGAGTTTTGTTGTAAAACTGGAATAAGCTAATAAATGACACATGTGTAAGACGGCAGGAGACTAAGATGTGCTTTTCTACAAATTATTAAAGATATATCAGCAATGTGGAAGAAAAGAGGCTGAAGGGGCTCATTTTAGAAAGCCAGCAAAGAAATATTTTCCTTAAGATTGTACGTGTTAAGAAACTACACAATGTCCCGATGACTTTCCATCAGATTCCTGCAGAATTGGCAAAAACTGTGTGACATAATTCAATTACAATTGATTCACTGGGTCAGATTAACTCCCAGACTCAGCACATTCCAGGAAGTCAAGCACCCCAGCCTTGCTGCAGAGTTTCATGGGGCTCCCAGAGTGTGCCTTCGGCCAGAATCAATTTCAACTTTGTGCATTCGCCCCGAGATTGCATGAACACTTCCCTGGTGTGTCCTGCAATCCTAGAGGCACTGTTTGCCCATCTTGCACTCTTTGATACTTGTAGGGAGGGTAACAGGTGGCCCAGTGGTAAAGAATCTACCTGCCAGTTCAGGAGACGCAGGAGGCATGAGTTCAATCCCTCCAATCCCGTGGGTGGAGAAGGGAATGGCCACCCACTCCAGTATTCTTGCCTGAAAAATCCCCGTGTGTAGCAGAACCTGGTGGGCTGCAGTCCACGGGGTCACAAAGAATCAGACACGACTGAGCGCGCATGCAGGGAGGGTAACAGGACTTAAAACCATGAAAACGAGACTCAGAGTGAGTAATTCACTGGACATCACTCAGCTTATAAGTGTTCTGGACATCACTCAGCTTATAAGTGTTTGAGTCAGAGCTCACTGTATTTCTCATTTCCTTTTAGCCCAGAAGGGAGGTCCTAGGACTTTATTCGTTCCTTGGGTATAGCGTTTACCGAAGCACTCTGGTTTTTAATTTTAAGTTTATTGAGGCGTAACTGACAGGAAAAATTGTGAAAGGCTACCTTCTTTGCTGTGTTTCATGTTAATGCAGGAGAAGGATGTCTTCCTGAAAGGCAGTCACGTTCACCTCTGGAACGCCTCCAGCATTCATAGCAGTGCCTGAGAGGTTTCTGACACTCAGTAGGTGTTTGGTCATTTTAACGTTTTAAAGTTCATGTTTAAAATAGAGCGTTTTTTATCAACCACGTTGCCCTGTTAAGTTAAAGTACAAAAGGAGGTCCCACCACCACCACCACCACTGCACTAAACGGTGTTTGAACGGAGACTTTCTAAGACAGCTTGGCAGCTGGTTTTCTGGGCAGCAGGTTTCAAATGCACCTGCCCCTTTTCCTTCCTCCACATCCCCCGGCCCCGTTCCTCTGGCAGCATTTTTCTATTACCAGGAAAAAGGCTACAGAGGAGACTGCTTGTCTTAAAGAAATGTCTCTGCTTTTAACATCTTGACTCTAGTGCAGAGACGTCTCTTGTGGGTTTCCCTGGGCTATCATTGCCTAATTTTGCATGCTAGGAATTGTCTCAGTAAAATATCATCCCTTTGCTCTTCTAATACATCACACTACATTTGCTTCTATTTATACAGATCTCTTCCACAGGAGGGGCAGAGGCATAGTGATTTATGTCTACATATATATGTATATATAACGGATTTTTTTCCCCACACAAATCTCCCTGGTTTTCCATCTCTTCAATGGAGCTTTAAAACCTCCAGGCAGATTATATCAATGCTTCATCACGCTTCCATTGTCCAGGCAACAGACAATACTCTGAATGGTTCCAAAAGAAAATCACTACCTGCTGATAGCCAGGGTAGATGTCACTTACCAGATGTCTGGCTTTCATTGTTGCTAACTTGTTTAATTTCTACACCCAGCAAGGAAAGTGTTTTGATCCTTCAAAGCAGAATGTGCGCTGTACCAATTGATTCCAAATGGCCTCTCTTTAGATTGAATTTTTACTTTATTTGGTTGAATGATTCTCTTTCATTGAAACCTGCATTTATGCGGAAAATTCAAATGCATGCCACTTTGCATTTCAAAAAAAAAAAAGAACCGTTGTGTTTATGAACTCACTTTTGAGTTGCAATTACAGTTATTTGTCTCTGGGAGCCACAACAGGCAATTGGGTCAACACTGTTAATGAGTGACTAGTGTTATTGTTAATGAGTTACTAGTGATAGTCTCAGGGTTTCATCCCCAGCAGGTGGTAAAAACAATATGTTAACAGAGATAATTATGTTAATGTTTCAAATATCCACAGACCAAGGAAGTCATTAAAAACATACAACTAAGAGGTTAAAAGGAACAAACACATGAAATATTAGCCAAAAATGCATTCGTCTCCCCTTCATAGAAACTTTGTTCTGTATCCCAGTGTCCAGTTCTGTTCATTCACAGAGCATCAAAATGGAAAGAAAAGAATGCTGATTTCATCTATGAATAACAAATGCTGGAGTGTAGGAAAGAAGGGACCCCTCCTACACTGTTGGCGGGAATGTAAATTGGCACAGCCACAGTGGAGAACAGTATGGAGGGGCCTTCAAAAACTAAAAATAGAGCTACCATATAATCCTGCAATGCCACTCCTGGGCATATATCCAGCAAAAAAATAATAATAATAATAATTCAGAAAGATACGTGCGCCCCAGTGTTCATCGAAGCACTATTTACAATAGCCAAGACCCGGAAGTAACCTAAATATCCATTGACAGATGAATGGAAAAAGATGTGATACATATACACAATGGGATTTTAGCTATAAAAAGAATGAGATAATGCCATTTGCAGACCTAGAAATTATTATACTAAGTGAACTGTTAGATGGAGAAAGACAAATATCATGATATCACTTATACGTGGAATCTTTAAAAATGTTACAAAAGAACTTATTTACAAAACAGCCTCAGACATAGAAAGCAAATTTATGATTACCAAAAGGGAAAGATTGGTGGGGATAAATTAGGATTAATATATACATACTATTGGGCTTCCCAGGTGGCGCTAGTGGCAAAGAACCTGCCTGCCAATGCAGGACACAGGTTTGATCCCTGGGTTGGGAAGATCCCCTGGAGCAGGACATGTCAACTACTCTGGTATTCTTGCCAGGAGAATCCCATGGACAGAGGAGTCTGGCGGGTTACAGTCCATATGGTTGCAAAGAGTCAGACATGACTGAAGGGATTTAGCCTGCATGCTCACATGCACACTACTGTAAGTAAAACAGATAATCAACAAGGACCTACTGTATAGAGCAGGGAACTCCACTCAGTATTCTATAATAACCTATATGGGGAAAGAACTTTAGAAAGAATAGATCTGTGTGTATGCATAACAAGATCACTTTGCCATATACCTGAAACTAACACATTATAAATCAACTATATTCCAATATAAAATAAAAATTGTTTAAAAAGACGGCCGATTTCAGCTGGTTTTGGACACCACCAACATGGGCAAGTGGTAGACCTTAATGCTTTTGGTTTGAGATGCTTACCTTTGTAGGATAAACATTCAGGTAGTTAACAAGAATTTTATCATTCGAACCTGAGACAGTCATTGTGTGGAACATGTGAAATGACAAATAGACGATCTGGTTCCTGTCCAAAAATAACTTAGAAAACCTTTGGAGAGGCAAGATGTATGCATGTTAAATGGTTGGCAAGACACAAGAAGCAAACTGGAAGACACAAGAAGCAAACACAAGGTAGTTTGTGATGGAAAGCAAGCTAAAAAGAGACTGACCAGTCAGGGTCAACAGAGGAATCATTCCCTGCGCATTTCATTGTATGTTTCCATCATTAGAAAGCAAAAATAATGAAAAGAGCAGACACTACATCATTTCTCTGGTGCCTTAGGGGTCAATGATGATTGATACATGCAAATACTTTTATCATTTTCAAAATTCCTTTTATGAAAGAGAAAAATCCCGTAGTAGAGACAATACAGAATTTTAAAGAACAAAAATGTGGACAGGAATCATTGGAAAATTATCTATGAAGATGGAAGTGTCTATCAGTTAGACATTTGCTTGTTTGCCTGAAATCTTAGAGTACCTAACTAATAGTGGCTTCAACGAGTGGACACATTTAAATCTTTCACATATTAAATTTGAAGTTAGGAAATTCCAACACCAAAACAGCAGCTTTAGGGTGTCTTCAAGGACACCCTTGAAGCTTTCTGTGTTTTCCTCTCTTCCTTCTCCAAAATATCAGTATTATAAAATATATGGTCACCAAGTGACTGCTGCTGCTTTAGAATCTTTTTTAGTTTGGGGGGGGTGGGGGGAATTAAGACTTAAAAGGGTTAATATCAAAGACAAAAATAATAATAATTGTAGCTTGGGTTTATATGATCCAATAGATACAAGAAAGAGTAGAATATTAGAACTAGAGAATATGATGAAGTGTGAAGGAAAAGTTATAGAACAAATGAGGTATCCTTTCATTCATCTACAGAATATCTATTTATACACTAGACGTGTGTGAATTCTGAGAGCACCCAGAAGCATCAACATGGCATTTTGCTTCTACTCAGATTATACTCTGGAGAAGGCAATGGCACCCCACTCCAGTACTCTTGCCTGGAAAATCCCATGGATGGAGGAGCCTGGTAGGCTGCAGTCCATGAGGTTGCTAAGAGTCAAACACAACTGGGCGACTTCACTTTCACTTTTCACTTTCATGCATTGGAAAAGGAAATGGCAACCCACTCTAGTATTCTTGCCTGAAGAATCCCAGGGACGGGGGAGCCTGGTAGGCTGCTGTCTATGGGGTCACGCAAAGTCGGACACAACTGAAGTGACTTAGCAGCAGCAGCAGTTTATACTGCAGTATGAGGAAGACGGGATTTTTTTCTCAGAAAAGGAATTTTTAAGATTATAAAAGTATTTGTATGTATCAATCATCATTGACCCCTAAGGCATCAGAGAAATGATGTAGCGTCTGCTCTGTTCATTATTTTTGCTTTCTAATGATGGAAACAGACAACAAAATGTGCAGGGAATGATTCCTCTGTTGACCCTGACTGATCAATCTATTTTTAGCTTGCTTTCAGTGACAAACTACCTCAAACATGATTGTCTACAAAAGACTTAAGAAGAGATACATATCCAGGTTTTTAGACTACGACATTACTTCTAACATATGACATTTTGCAAAGTTACAAGTGTCTCTTCCTAAACAATCATAGCCTCTGATAAGGAAACATCCCAAATCAGCAGCAAAAACATCAGAAGGACAAGTGAGCAGGCCCCTCCCCAGTCCTAGGACCTCTAACTTTGCCAAAACATCACAGGAGTTTTCTTTCTCAACTTCCAGATCCCTTCGTCTGTGTGTGAGTCAGTTTCATTCCTGGGACCAGCAAGGAAATTTCCTGATCACATTCCTCTCTGTTCAAAAATATCTTGAATTCAGAGCATGTCTTTCTAGGTTCACTCCTATTACTTTATTCTAGGCCACCATCATCTGCTTGGAAAAATAAAAACCTCCGAGCAAAATAAGTAGGTCTTATGTCTCCATTCTCTGCTCACTCAGCCCCAGTCTCTACACAGTAGCCAGAGTAACCCTTCCAAAAATGTAAGTCTATTTATCTCACTGCTCATCCAACTATCTCCACAAAATAATTCAACAGGTTGCCGTTTTCTTAGCGTGTGCACGCTAAGTCACTTCAGTCATGTCCGACTCTGCGACCCCATGGACCGTAGCCCTCCAGGCTCCTCTGTCCATGGGATTCTCCAGGCAAGAATACCGGAGTGGGTTGCCCTCCTCTAGGGGATCTTCCTGACTCAGGGATCCAACCTGGATCTCTTATGTCCCCTGAATTGGCAGTCGGGTTCTTTACTGCTAGTGCCACTTGAGAAGCCAGAGGATAAAGTCATAAGACATAAGACATAGATGGGTGGTGATGGCTCTCTGCTTACCTTTACAGCATCAGCCATTCCTCTCAGCTCCAAGAGCTCCCCTCAGCTCCATGTCAGCTCACTCTTCTGGGCCCTTAGCTGACCAGCCCCTTAAGTGGGCTGCTCCTCTCTCTTCCCCATCCCTTTCATCTGGCAGAAGCCTGTTTATGGGCCCGATCTTACAGCTCTCTGTTCCCATGTTGCTTCTGCTTGGAAATCCTTCCCTTCCCATCCCTTTTAGCCCAAAATAGGGCCTCCTCTGACCTGTTCTCTTCACACACTCACTTCCTCCCATGTAACTCTCACCACATTGCATTATCACTGGGCTGTTTCAACATTTTGATTTCAGAAACTACTATTTGGCCCATTATTTCTATTAATAAATATTTGTTCAATAAGTGCTGGAGGCATTTTGTTCTAGCCCATTAAGAAGAGTGAGCCGAGCTGACTTGTAGCAGTGGACACAGAAATAAATGGTTAATACAATGCGGCTATTTGGGGAGCTAGGGAGAATAAACCATCAAACTATGGAGGTGGGAGCAAAGCAAAACTGAATTTGAAGTTAAGAGTATGTGATAGCTGTCAGTGGGTGATGATAAGACAGAGAGGCCAGGTTTTGGAGAGACAGAGCCACAGGTGATGAAGAAGTTTTGATCATGCCGTCATAATCTAGCAGAATGTAGGGTTTGGAGCAGATGAAAATGCTGTCCCAGGTGGACAACACAAAGATCAAAGACTTTTGGAGCTGACATAACCACCCTCAATGTGTGATCATCATGGGATTGTTGCCTTTAGGATTTCAGGTCAAACTTAGGTCAAACATTTGCCAGTGGTGCCACTGCCTCTTCTTTTCCGAAGTGTCCAATAGACTGAATCTTCCAGAAAGACAATGCATCATATGAAAGATTGGTACCTTACTGGAGCACCCCTTCGAAACAAGTATATAATCCACCTACCTTAATTTGTATAGACTTAATGGCTAGACAGCATATCAAAAAGCAGAGACATCACTTTGCCAACAAAAGTCCATATAGTCAAAGCTATGGTTTTTCCAGTAATCATGTATGAACGTGAAAGGTGGACCATAAAAATGGCTGAGCACCAAATAGTTGATGATTTCAAATTGTGGTGCTGGAGAAGACTCTTGAGAGTCCCTTGGACTGCAAGGAGATCCAACCAGTCCATCTTAAAGGAAATCAACCTTGAATAGTCATTAGAGGGACTGATACTGAGGCTGAAACTCCAATAATTTGGCCACCTGATGCGAAGAGCTGACTCACTGGAAAAGACCTTGATACTGGGAAAGATTGAAGGCAGGAGGAGAAGGGGATGACAGATGGTTGGATGGCATTACTGACTCAACGGACATGAGTTTGAGCAAGCTCCAGGAGATAGTGAAGGACACGGAAGCCTGGTGTGCTGCAGTCCATCGGGTCACAAACGGGACACAACTGAGTGACTGAACAATAACAAAAGTAAGCTGATAACTTCTGGGTGTAAATCAATGTCTGTGCAGCTTTAAGAAAATAAAAGCACTTTGCTGCCTTTGTGGGTTCATTTGTTTCTGCTTAGTTTTTATTCCTGGAGAATCTTGAAGGGCAATGCAGTACATGATCTTCAGCTCATGTGTACTGGGCCTAATAAACCAGTTAGTTCATCTCTTCAGTATCCTTTTAATTGGATCCATGAAGGTCAGTGTGTTTTGGAAAATCTGAGCATATTAGTTTCAAGAAAATATTTCTGTCTATAAACAGTCAATGAACTTATGGGGGGAAAAATGTTTAACTTTACCAGTTACCAAAGAACACAAATTAAAACAGAAAGCATAAAATGGTTACTTATCATATTGTAAAAGAAAAATAAAAATGTTAGTGTCTACTGATTATGAAGGTGAAGGAAAGAATGTTCTGTACAGCTGCTGAGATTGTGAATTGTCCCAACCAGAGGGCATTTGGTAACACATATCAAAAATCTAAAATAATGCACAGGATCACCTAGCAAGTTAGAATTTGTCATAAGGAAATAAATGGACACCTGGTAAAATAATATAATAATTAGTTAAATGTATAGCAATGGAATATTTTATCCGAATGTTATAGTTCATCCATAAGATAGACTGCAATGCAGTCTTTAAAAATACAGATGCTTTTCTGTATCTGGTGACATGAAAAGATGCTCGTGAAAAATGTAGGTAAGAAAAATAGGTTATAGAACAAAGAAAATGTATATGTTATGTAACCAATAGCCATACACATACAGCTTGAAGATATATAAATCAGAATCTTGACCATAGTTTTGCTATTGTGGGGAGATTATTTGATTATTATTATTTGATTTTTATAATTTAAATATTTTTATTTTACACACTTATATGGTAAGTGGTCATGATTGAAATGGGCAGCCAGATGGGGGTGACTGAAGGCAGAAGTCACGCAGTGAATCAGAAACAGGAAGTTGAGGCTCGAACTGCCAGCCTTTCGGTTAACAGACAAATGCGCCACAGAGACAGCCTTGGGTCAACTCAGCCATTGCTTAATGGAACAGAAAAGGTCAGTTTCCTTCTCAGGTCCTCAGTTCCCTCATATGAATCATGAAAGGGATTAACTAGATATTCTCACAGTCTAGTCCATTTCAGGCTCAGGAGGTTTAGACTGGTATCATGATGTTTGAATACCAAGAGGGATTCAACCCTTGAATTGTAACTACCAGCAAAAAAGCCCGAGGATTCATTACAAAGATATTGTTAATTTTCTTTGTCTCTCAATGGCCTGAAGAGGGGATTGGAGGAGGAATGGGGAACCACAGGGACTGTGGCATGTTTTAATGATCAGTTTGCATGAGGACTGAATCACTAATGTTCTCTGAAGCTTACCTCTGCCTGGGCTGATCCACTGAACACATCCACACAGTGCTGATGTGCAGAGGCTCTAGGTTAAAAATCCAGGTGAGTCTATCCAAGCCCATGACCAGCCACGTTTAAAATACACAGAGATCATCAAAGGGAGGGAAAGTGGGCTGATTCCATGCAAATCAGGACTATTACTGGAAAGCTAAATTAACAGTGTCTTCATTACCCTACAGACTATCCCAAACCATATCAAATAGCTATATGACGTTTCATCGGTCATCACCATTTCCATCACTGATTTGGAGTTACTGACCTATAACAAAAAGCGATTTCAAGAAGAATAAGGTCGAGCCTTGCAGAACGTAACTTTGGAGTAGCATTTGCTAACTTAATGACACCCTAGGGAAATTGGAGGCATTCAGCCTTACTCACCTTTGAGCCCCTTTCTCACAAATTCAGACTGTTGATTACTCACTACTACATAAGGAACAGATCTCTGTCCTGTCCCTCTACCCACGTCCATCCAAACCTTTTTCACCCCTTTATGAAGGGTGAGATAAAGCCCCACTTCTGGGAGGAAGTCCTAATGACCTCTTTGGTTTTACATCAGTTCTCCTTTGCTCTGGCCCATTTTTATAATACTACATAAACCTATTTTGAATCGTATTCTGCCTCAGCAACTCTGAAATGTTTCATAGGTGGCAGTTTTGTGCCTCCATAATAGAAGCTTCTTTAGGATTAAGACCAGGTCCTATAGTTCTCTGTGTTCCCCAAAGTATTTAATGGATGTCCCATAAATCTCTTTTAATTAATGATTAAATTGATGATAAATAAATATATACCCATGAGCTAGTAAAGAACTATATATGAATAAGCCATCAAGCCTAAAAGAAAATTAATAACCTTCAATCCTTCTGAGAAATGTCCACCCATTGTTAGGAACACATTTTGACAGCTTGGGAACCAAGAGCCAGATCTGGGAAGAGAGGAATCTCAAGGCCACCATATAGGGAGCAACTGGCGAGGAGTGGGATAAGGATGGGGTGGGGTTCCACACTGGAGAGGGCAGGTGAGCTGATACAGACTCGAGGGAAGGACCATTGGACTTCGGGATCCTAACAGCTGCTGCAACTGAAGAGTCTCCTCTATCCCACCTGGAGAGGCACAAGCTGGCCCAGCTGATATGCTGCCCTGACTCTTCCAGGGTGGTGATTCTATTTCTGGCTGAGCCTGGCTGCTTTAGGTAGACCTTTTCCTGAGGATGCTGAAAGTAGCTGCAAGGGCAGTTGACTTCCTCCAGCCAGCTGATGGACATCGCTAAGGGATGGACACTGGTGGCTCTGGCCACATGTCCCAGCAGTCCTCTCCCCGCTCCTGCTCTCGTGAGCCTCTTTCACAGCTGGCTAGGGCCTAGCAGGACAGTCAGAGCTGTTGGTAGATCTGCTTTATAGCTGCTGCTGCTGCTGCTGCTGCTGCTGCTGCTGCTGCTGCTGCTGCTGCTGCTGCTGCTAAGTCGCTTTAGTCGTGTCTGACTCTATGCGACCCCATAGATGGCAGCCCACCAGGCTCCTCTGTCCCTGGGATTCTCCAGGCAAGAACACTGGAGTGGGTTGCCATTTCCTTCTCCAATGCATGAGAGTGAAAAGTGAAAGTGAAGTCGCTCAGTCGTGTCCGACTCTTAGTGACCCCATGGACTGCAGCCTACCAGGCTCCTCCGTCCATGGGATTTTCCAGGCAAGAGTACTGGAGTGGGGTGGCTTTATAGCTAGTATCATTTAAAGTGAAGATACTTTTAACCTTGTTTGGTTTTCCAAGATAAGAAGCAGAGGGTGATGCGAATACTGCAAGGTTTTTATAGGATTATTATGGATGCAAACTTGAAGTCTGCCTGGCTAAAAAAGCCCTTAGATAAACTCTGGCCATCCCTGCCAGCCCAGGAAGTCTGTGATAATACTGAGAACAAATGCCCATTTTCAAAATGGCTCTAATTAAAAGTTCACACGTAGCACAGTGCCTAGCAAACTGTGTGTGTGTGGAAGCCTGGGGGTGGGAAGTGGGGAGGGGGCAAATGTACAAAGAGAGAGAAAAAGGATGATATGAATATGTTTAGTCTTACTTTATAAAACTACTCATAATGTTTTATTATTTGAAAAAAATGAAAACCATGTGATAAGCAGAAATTCGGCCAAAAAATATTCAAAGAATATGCTCCAAAATGTAAAACAATGATCTGTTAGGTATAATTATGGATACTTAAATGCATTATCTCTTTCTGTGTTTATTTTTTTTTACTATAAGCATTCATTAATCATAAGAATTAATTAGAAAAAAAGAAGAAAATTCTTGTCAGTTGGTTCTTTCCTGAGCAGCTCCTCTCAGATCTGTGACATCCGCTTCCTGATGTCAGGACATCTGGTGCTCCTACACACAACAGCTTGTACTTGAATCTCAGCTGTGGCTTCCTTGGGTCTTTGAGACAGGCCACTGCATTTTTTCTACCCTCCTGAAATTTAAGTACTGAAAGAAGCAGCTCAGGCTAGTGTTGAAGTTTAACAATAATGAGACATCTCATCTGTTACTCCCAGACACATAAGCATCTAACCAGAATCTTGCCTACTTCTGCAAACGAAGGAATTGGAATATTGTTTTCACAATTTTCTACTTGTCTAATCATGGAAGCCAAAGTGCATTTGCTTCTAAAATAAAGGGAAGAGAATCAAAGGTCATGGGGTGGTTGGGTTTCCTGCTTCATGAAAAGAACAAGGAGACACTGGGTGACATGTAACAGCTCAGCATTAGAAATGGTATAGGAACACTCAGTTGTCATTAACCTTTGGAGCACTCTGCCCTGGAACGTTATCCAGGTCAGCACCTTAGCTGGCTTTCAAAAATAGTGTCGGAAGACAATGTGCAGTTAAACCAGATCCCACAATTATACCAGGTGTGCTTATAGTTATTAGCACTATCCATCTCCCCAGACATGAGCACAGGATTTCAGCTAGTGTTAAGAAACCACTCTAACACTGGTATATGCAACTTGGCTATAAGATTATGTATTGGACAAGGCAAGTATCTGGTAGCAGTCAAAGACACTTGTATTATTTAGCACTTTGCCATTCAGAAACTGTTCCCCTTTATACTTTCATGTAATTTATAGAGCATTCTGGGAGGAAGGTTATTAATCTCCCCATTGCACAGATATGGAAATCAAGGCTCAGAGAATTTAGCTGACTTGCCCATTATTACACAGCTATTGAATGGTAGAACTCCAACAAAGATGTGTGGTCTATTATCTCTCACCTCATCCTATTTGTTAGATCAGCGGCTGTTTATTGGAGTCACTCAGTGAGTTTAAAAATAATAATAATGATGACGTTAGCGTACCTGTTTCCCACTTAACCACCGCTATGCATTTGGAGTTAACTGGGACCTGAGAGTTCTTATTTTTCCTAAGGGTTCCTCAATAGACTCAAATGTGCAGCTAAGGCTGAAAATCAAACCCTGAAATGAAAATGATGACCCACTATGATGTGTAATGCTCAGAACAGGCTGTTCCATGACACTAACGACCCTTTCCATCAGAGAAGGATGAAGATTGCTGTTTTCAGGCTGATGAGATGTGTAGTTGAATAAGTGATTGCCTACATGGTATAATCTGACAACCAATGAAGGACGCTTGCACCTAAAATGGGCTCCCCTCTGTCCCTTCACTGTGCCTGAAATAGTAGAGAACTGAAGACTCGGTGCAGGATCAGAGTCTTGGAGGTGCCTGTTGGGCCAAGCAGTGATCCTTCAATGGCTAGCTCATGGGCAGCTCTCAGATGTCTCACTGAAGGGATTTGATGGCCTGGACAACTGGGGCCCTTGAGGATCTGGAGCAGCAGGTTTTATCACCAATCAGTACAGAAGTCTCCAATAGTCATGTATGGATGTGAGAGCTGGACTATAAAGAAAGCTGAGCAGTGAAGAATTGATGCTTTCAAACTCTGGTGTTGAAGAGGACTCTTGAGAGTCCCTTGGACTGCAAGGAGATCAAACCAGTCCATCCTAAAGGGCATCAGTCCTGAGTGTTCATTGGAGGGACTGATGTTGAAGCTGAAACTCCAATACTTTGGCCACCTGATGCAAAGGGTTGACTTACTGGAAAAGACCCTGATGCTGGGAGGGATTGGGGGCAGCAGGAAAAGGGGGCGACAGAGGATGAGATGGTTGGATGGCATCACCGACACAATGGACATGGGTTTGGGTAGGCTCCAGGAGTTGGTGATGGACAGGGAGGCCTGGCGTGCTGTGGTCCATAGGGTGGCAAAGAGTCAGACGTGACTGAGCACCTGAACTGAACAGAAGTTTTCCTATAATTTGTCATTCATTGTGGCCATATTGGTACACACTAGCAAAGATGGCATGTCCTCTTTGCATATGCTCCCATCTCAGTGTTTAATAACCAGGGGAGAAGCAGGAGTAGAAACCCTGAGTTGCAGCGTTTCCAGTTCCTATGGTGTAGATATGCTCATCATGGCCAAGTTTAAGCTACCAATGTGATATCACTAAACTTGGAGTTGTGAAGCCGTATACAGTAAATACACAGTTTTGTAGTATTTATACCACATGGATACAACAAACGTGTAACCTCAAGAGTATGGATACTAGTAAAATAATTAGGAAATGGGGAGCTTTGACCAACTTTTAAAATATAATTTGTCTTATAAGTTTAAATAATTTAATTTTTAATAGTTTACATAATTTAATTTTTAATAAACACTGAGTTTAGCAACCAGCTTGTAAAATTCATGAAAATTTAACAACTGACTCTCAGGAACCAGTACAGTCTGACTCCAGCACACCAATGACCCACCCCCATCTAATCATTAGTGTCACCATTTGAGGGAAAAGATTGGAAGGTCCCTAATGAAGAGCATATATCATGCCTGAAAAAGGGCAACACAGTCATCCAAAAGAATCCATAAATAACTTATGGCAGATTAATTTGTTAGATTGACTGATGAATATTTTGTAATATCCTGGAAGAAAAGTTAAATAGAGAAGTCTCAGTATCTCTGCAAAGAATATGGAGATAACGATACCTAAACTCAATAAGGTACATAAAACACAGTGGCTAAAACATAGTAATCCCTACATAGATGACACTTTTACTTTTTTGGAGTAGACAAGAAAATTAATATTTAATGAGCATTACATATTTATTAGATATTGCACTAACATATTGAAAGACTGGTATGATAATAAGAAATATGGCAGATGGAATGTAAGAGTCACAACATGAAGAATTAGTCCTCACCATCTCCATTGTTTGGGATTTAGACAAACAGAACAGTAAGTATACATATCACCTGATGACGAGAGAAAAAAGGCACAGAATAGACAAAGGACTGTTGTACACAAGTTAGGCCCCCAGTGTTTCATAGAGGGAATAAGGACAGATACACAGAGGGGAAATAGTTCCACCCTGAAGACTTAAGAGGAGTCCTTTGGGCGAAAAATGTAGGCCTTTTCATTTGACAAAAAAAAAAGCTTACACAAAGGCTCAGGAAGGTCTAGAAGGTCTCTAAAAAGATCCTTTGATGGAGTCTATGCTGTGTGATTGGAGAAGGCGATGGCACCCCACTCCAGTACTCTTGCCTGGAAAATCCCATGGACGGAGGAGCCTGGTAGGCTGCAGTCCATGGGGTCGCGAAGAGCTGGACAAGACTGAGTGACTTCACTTTCACTTTTCACTTTCATGCATTGGAGAAGGCAATGGCAACCCACTCCAGTGTTCTTGCCTGGAGAATCCCAGGGACGGGGGAGCCTGGTGGGCTGCAGTCTACGGGGTCGCAAAGTCTATGGAGCCACGACTGGGCAACTTTCACTTCCCTTCAGAGGTGTGTTAGTTGGGAAACTCGGTAGATTATGATGATGCTAATCAAAACAAGGAAAGTAATGGAAGCACAACTTTCAGAAATACAATATGAAAAAGCCCAGTGTGAGACCTCTACACTCGGTGATTGCGTTTAGGACCCTAGGAGTCTGTGCCAAAGTACCCTGACCCCAGGCAACCCCACCCCATATCTGGCCTTCTCTCCTCCAGCCCAGCAGCGGGACAGGGACAATACAGGGACTAAACTGTAGGGCAGTTGTTTTTCCTCTTCATTCAGAAAAGTGTTAGAAAAATACTTATGGGGACTGGAATTGAGGACAGGCTATCAGAATCTGCTTTCCTTGGCAGAGGCAGACTGTCCAGGGTGGCCGCAGAAAGGCAGGCAGGAAGTCAGAGAAAGAACGAGAAGCACGGTGACCCTATACAGGGTGAGGATGTAAGACAGACTTGTCAAAACCACAGGGCTAGTCTAGGGCATGAAACACAGGACATGGCCAAGGACAAGGCAGGAATGTAAAAGGAAATAGGGACTTACGTGGAAGAGACACAGAGGCTAAATCCACTAAACAGAAGTCAGGTTCAGGGTGATCATCAACTCACAGAAGCCGCAGGCAGAGTGCAGCTCTGCTGAGACCAGAGGCAGCATTCAGAAGGCTCATTCCCTCCGGAGTAGTTCTTGTTGATCATGCCTCTTTCTAGCAGAATGCTGTGGAATTCCCAAGAAACTCATCTCAGTCCTAACAAGCAACAGTCATTAGAGAAGGGCAATTTCCAGTCGGCCAGAAGCTTGCTCTCTGGTTCAGGAGTTTCATCGAGCGCAAAAGTCACCTTTGAGAGTACATGGACTCTATGGGTAACTGAAGTCATATTTACTGAACTTATTTCCCAGCATCAAGCCTAGAGTTCTGGCACAGGGGATTCTAACCAAGACTTTGATGTCAATTAAAGTAACAGCGCAAAGTGAGGTTACTGCCCCAGCAAGCTGTTCCTACTTCAGGGGCTCCCTATGTGTGGCAACCTGAGAACATTTAAAGAAAAGGTCTTTTCAAACTTCTGGAGAAGATTAGGATGACTATTGTTAATAGTATATCCCTCGGTCGAATTTGCTATTGTTGTTCAGTTGCTAAGTCATGTCTGACTCTTTGTGACTCCATGGACTGCAGCACACCAGGCTCCTCTGTCCTCCACTATCTCCTGGAGTTTGTTCAAGTTCATGACTATTGAGTTGGTGATGCCATCCAACCATCTCATCCTCTTTCATCCCCTTCTCTTCATGCCCTCCATCTTTCTCAGCATCAGGGTCTTTTCCAATAAGTTGGCGCTTTGCGTCAGGTGGCCAAAGTATTGGAGTTTCAGCTTCAGCATCAGTCCTTCCAATGTATATTCAGTGTTGATTTCCTTTAGAACTGACTGGTTTGATCTCCTTGCAGTCCAAGGGACTCTCAACAGTCTTCTCCAGCACCACAATTCGAAAGCATCAATTTTTCAGTGCTCAGCCTTCCTTATGGTCCAACTCTCACATCCAGACATGACTACTGGAAAAAAACATAGCTTTGACTATACCAACCTTTGTTGGAAAAGTGATGTCTCTGCTTTTTAATACGTTGTCTAGGTTTGTCATAGCTTTTCTTCCAAGGAGCAAATATCTTTTAATTTCATGGCTGCAGTCACCATCCACAGTGATTTTAGAGCACGAGAAAATAAAATCTGTTACTGTTTCCACAGTTTCCCTGTCTTTTTGCCATGAAGTGATGGGATCAGATGCTATGGTCTTAGTTTCTTTGAATCTTGAGTTTCAAGGCAGCTTTTCCAATCTCATGCTTCATGTTCATCTAGAGGCTCTTTAATTCCTCTTCACTTTCTGCCATTAGAGTGGTATCAGTTGAATAGATCAGATTATAAGAAAAAATATAATCAAATACAAATCCATCTCAAGAATCAGTCAACTCGATCCAGGTTTGGCAAGGACTAGTCATCCAACCCTGACCCTGGACAAGGCACTCCTTCTCGCTGGGTCAAGGACACAGTTATTTGGAAAATGAAGACACTGCATCACGGCATCCTTGATTGCCCTTTGAGCTGGTCTAAGGAATATAAGTAAAGTCAGCAAGATTTGAAACAAAAGCAATTATATTTTGTTTCTACACTCTTCCTGTGTGGGCCCTGAGTTGATAGAGATGTTAGATGTCACAAACAAGTTAAGAGAAAAGAGCCAGCATTTGTCTGGTGGGTAAAGAAAAGTCTCCTCCAGCCTTGGCCCAGGTGCAGCTTCTTGAAAGGCAGCCCCCACGGCACACGTGCTAGTTTCAACAATGAAACTGCTGTGCCAGAGGCCGCTGGGAACAGCACGGTTTCTCTCTCACTCAGGGCCTTCCCAGAAAAAAGGAGGAGGAACACGAGAGGCCGGGACTGATGTGAAGGTGAACTATTGGCTTCTTTGTCAAGTACAATATGTCGGCTCTCACAGGACTGGGTCAGGGTGGAGATCGCTGAGTCCTGAAAGGACCCTAGCTGGGACCACCAGGCAGCTGGGCCTCCGTTGAAGACCATCCTTGAGCATGAGCATTACCTTATGACCTGTCATTAATTCTGCAAACACAGGGAACAAGCAAGGAAGGGGAAAAAGTTAAAGACATTCATATTTCCTATGTTCTCAGTCAGAATATAGCTGCGTGCACTGTGTTGCTAGGAATGTAAGCTGAGCCTCCACCCAGTATGGAGGCTCCTCAAAAGATTAAAAATAGGATCAACATACAATCCAGAAATTCCACTTCTAGGTACTTTTATGAAGAAAACAATCAAAAAGATAAATATATATATATAGATACACATCTATATCGCTACGTTCCTTGCAACATTGTTTACAATAGCCGAGATATGAAAGCCATATGTCTATCAATAGAGGAATGGATAAAGAAGATGTGAGACATCTCATAATGACTTAACCTACACATGGAATTAAAATATATATATATATATATATATATATATATATATATATATATATATATATAACAAAACAGAAACAGGCTTACAGATACAGGAAACAAACAGGGGATGGCCAGAGGGAGAGAGGAGAATAAATAAAATAGATGAGGGAAATTAAGAGGCACAAAATCCCAGCAATAAAATAGACAAGTCACAGAGATAAAATGTATAGCACTGGGAATGTAGCCAATAATATTCTCATAACTTTGGTGACAGATAGTAACTATGTTTATCATGGTGATCATTGTGTAGTGTACAGAAATATTGAATCACTATGTTGCAGACCTGAACTAACAGTGTTGCAGGTCAATTATATTTCAACTTTAAAAAAAGAAATGCAGCTGTGTAAAAGAAAAAACCAAGGAGCAAAGGTCACTACCAAGAAAAAAAGCACGTGCACTTTCCAAGTCCAACTATAGAAGTACTAAGTTATTTACTAAAATATTATCCAGGAGGGTAGTACCTAAACCCATGTGGCTTAAATTTAAATTAATTAAAATTAAATAAAATTAAAACTTTGATTCCTCAGTCTCATAAACACATTTTGGGGACTCAAGAGCCACTGGGGGCTAGAACTGCTATGGTAACTACCAATATGGTAACTACCATATTGAACAGCACAGATATACAACATCTCCATCCTGACAGCAAACTGCTGGACAGAGCTGTCTAAAGAGCTGAACAACAATTCATGCAACAAGTCTGCCTCCCCCATCACTTTGCATTTAGGACAAAAATTTAATCTTTACTCCCTGTTGGCTAAATCTCTACCTCTTCCATTTCCTTTGGCTTTGGTACCTAATCTCACAGCTTACACTCAACTGCGAAATCAACGTCACAGCATTGAAACATCAGAGGAGCGCTTCCTCAGCGTTGGGGTACATCCCCCTCCTTGTCTCTAAGAAAACCCAGGGGACACGAGGCAGCTCCGCAGCTCCGGGCCTCCATGTCTCCTCCAGCGAGTCCTCGCTTGGGTCTCCTCTCTCTGAGCAAGTCAGATTGTTCGCTCAGTGTCTCCAACTCCCACTTCTTAATTAGCTCCTTCCTCAGGTTTTCACTGACTAAGTGACTCAGCAAGATGACTTTTTAAATGAGCTTTCACAGTTGGATATTCAACCCACATACAAACTGTGACTGGGACTGATTTTGTTTTTTAAGTAAACAAACTGACAGTTTAACATCAAACTAGTATCTTTTAAATAATCACCCCATTCCCATTACCTCCCCTATTATTGAACCAGAAGCATGCTAAGACATAGACTGGCGATTCAATTCAAATGATAGTATACATATTGAGATATCTCACTGTCTTGCATTCGTCTGAGGTGCCAGGCTGATGGACATCTAGGTTGTTTCCATATATTCCCCAGAAGTGGGATTGCTGGGTCATAAGGTAGTTCTATTTGCAATTTTTTAAGGAATCTCCACACTGTTCTCCATAGTGGCTGTACTAGTTTGCATTCCCACCAACAGTGTAGGAGGGTTCCTTTTCTCCACACCCTCTCCAGCATTTATTGCTTGTAGATTTTGGATCGCAGCCATTCTGACTGGTGTGAAGTGGTACCTCATTGTGGTTTTGATTTGCATTTCTCTAATAATGAGTGATGTTGAGCATCTTTTCATGTGTTTGTTAGCCATCCGTATGTCTTCTTTGGAGAAATGTCTGTTTAGTTCTTTGGCCCATTTTTTTATTGGGTCGTTTATTTTCTGGAGTTGAGCTGCAGAAGTTGCTTGTATATTTTTGAGATTAGTTGTTTGTCAGTTGCTTCATTTGCTATTATTTTCTCCCATTCAGAAGGCTGTCTTTTCACCTTGCTTATATTTTCCTTTGTTGTGCAGAAGCTTTTAATTTTAATTAGATCCCATTTGTTTATTTTTGCTTTTATTTCCAGCATTCTGGGAGGTGGATCATAGAGGATCCTGCTGTGATTTATGTCTGAGAGTGTTTTGCCTATGTTCTCCTCTAGGAGTTTTATAGTTTCTGATCTTACATTTAGATCTTTAATCCATTTGGAGTTTATTTTTGTGTGCGGTGTTAGAAAGTGATCTAGTTTCATTCTTTTACAAGTGGTTGACCAGTTTTCCCAGCACCACTTGTTAAAGAGATTGTCAATATCTCTGATGAACATAGATGCAAAAATCCTCAACAAAATTCTAGCAATCAGAATCCAACAACACATTAAAAAGATCATACACCATGACCAAGTGGGCTTTATCCCAGGGATGCAAGGATTCTTCAATATCCGCAAATCAATCAATGTAATTCACCACATTAACAAATTGAAAAATAAAAACCATATGATTATCTCAATAGATGCAGAGAAGGCCTTTGACAAAATTCAACATCCATTTATGATAAAAACTCTCCAGAAAGCAGGAATAGAAGGAACATACCTCAACATAATAAAAGCTATCTATGACAAACCCACAGCAAACATTATCCTCAATGGTGAAAAATTGAAAGCATTTCCCCTAAAGTCAGGAACAAGACAAGGGTGTCCACTTTCACCGCTACTATTCAACATAGTTCTGGAAGTTTTGGCCACAGCAATCAGAGCAGAAAAAGAAATAAAAGGAATCCAAATTGGAAAAGAAGAAGTAAAACTCTCACTGTTTGCAGATGACATGATCCTCTACATGGAAAACCCTAAAGACTCCACCAGAAAATTACTAGAGATCATCAATGAATATAGTAAAGTTGCAGGATATAAAATCAACACACAGAAATCCCTTGCATTCCTATACACGAATAATGAGAAAGTAGAAAAAGAAATTAAGGAAACAATTCCATTCACCATTGCAACGAAAAGAATAAAATACTTAGGAATATATCTACCTAAAGAAACTAAAGACCTATATATAGAAAACTATAAAACACTGATGAAAGAAATCAAAGAGGACACTAATAGATGGAGAAATATACCATGTTCATGGATTGGAAGAATCAATATAGTGAAAATGAGTATACTACCCAAAGCAATTTACAAATTCAATGCAATCCCTATCAAGCTACCAGCCACATTTTTCACAGAACTAGAAGAAATAATTTCAAGATTTGTATGGAAATACAAAAAACCTCGAATAGCCAAAGCAATCTTGAGAAAGAAGAATGGAACTGGAGGAATCAACTTGCCTGACTTCAGGCTCTACTACAAAGCCACAGTCATCAAGACAGTATGGTACTGGCACAAAGACAGACATATAGATCAATGGAACAAAATAGAAAGCCCAGAGATAAATCCACACACATATGGACACCTTATCTTTGACAAAGGAGGCAAGAATATACAAACTAGTATCTTTTAAATAATCACCCTTATTATTATTATTAAGAAGGTAACATTCTTCTTCCAATTGTATAATCATTGCTTGAATTACAGCTAGTACATTACTTACAGAATTGGCTAGGGCAGGTGTGAGCATAGAATGGAATTTTCCCAGAAGAGGGATGTGGCTGCCTTCTTACCCTCACCTCTTTAGGGTCTCTACTTAAAAACTAAGTGGGCACAGAACTTTTGATGTTACAAAGCAAGGTTACCAGTCTTCTGACTCTCAGAACTGTACCTCACATACCTCCAAAATTAACAGGGTCTCTCATGAAGTGCATGGGAGATAGTCACAAGGTGCCTTTGTTTGCCTCTCATAGAGTTGAGATGTTTTAACTATTCTTTCTTCTAATTACTGTATAAGTGTGTGAGCATTACTTTTCAGGCTTCACAGTCACTTCTGTGCTGCCTTACATACATGTTCATTTGATAATGCTTACCTAGGAATAGTTTGGGCTTCCCTGAGGGCTCTGACAGTAAAGAAACCGCCTGCAATGCGGGATTCTATCCCTGGGATGGGAAGATCCCCTGGAGAAGGCCACTCCAGTATTCTTGCCTGGAGAGTCCCCATGGACATAAGAGCCTGGCGGGCTACCGTCCATGGGGTCACAAAGAGTCTGACATGACTGAGCAACTAAGCACACAGGAATAGGTTGGTCTGCCCTAGTGGCTCAGTGGTAAGGAATCCACCTGCCCATGCAAGAGACACTGGTTCAGTCCTTGGGCCAGGAAGATCTCCAAGAGAAGGAAATGGCAACCCACTCCAGTATTCTTGCCTGGAAAATCCCACGGAGAGAGGAGCCTGGCAGGTTACAGTCCATGGGGTCGCAAGAGTCAGACATGACTTCACCACCACCATGCTCAGACTGACCAATAACTAAATGACCGAGACTCAGTGTGAGTGACCGCAAAAACCACAAAGCTAGCCTGCATGAGGAAATTGTCTGAAGCTGCAAGAGGGCAGCTCAGCAGAGGCGTGTGGCATCTGACTGCCCTTCGGTGGTCATGTTCTAGACCTCCGTTACTATACAGAAGTGATAGAAGAAGGGATGGCTTCGGGGGTGGTGAATGCTGACTCAGCTCAGGCAGCACGTTTGCTGATACATAATGTATCCACGTAGAAACATCTTATCCTTTAGTTAAATGTAATAGATATACTCTTGCTTAAGTGGTGAGTGATTTACTCTCGGCAAAGCTTCAAAGAGGAAAATATCAACACCTGTGATCCAAGGGGGAAGAAGAAATTGGTCAAACACTAGTGTGTAGATACGAACTTTCAAATGGGACAGACAATAGATGGGGCAGGGGACCCTATGATATGAATGAAAACCCCTCAGCTGGCCCCGGAGCAGGAACAGAAAAGCAAAATTTAAGCTGGTTACTGATGGCATGCAGTACAAGAACTAACCGTGGGAGAAGGGGCTGGTAAGAGCTACACAGCATGTTCAGTGTCCATCTAGCTTCAGGTGAGGGCAAGACTCTGGTCCAAGAAGCGCACACACCAACAAGCCCGGTCGTATAAATACGACCAAGATTGCACTAAAGACGAGTTGAAGGGACATGCAGACGCTCAGGTAGCACACCCAGGCACGGGGCAGGAATGACCAGCAGGTGGCACCATACTCATTTCTCTTTTAGTGTCAGCCTTTTTGGCTTCTCAGGTGATGCCAGTGGTAAAGAATCCACCTGCTGATGTGGGAGACGTGGGTTCCATCCCTGGGTCAGGAAGATCCCCTGGAGGAGGAAATAACAACCCACTCCCGTATTCTTGCCTGGAAAATCCCATGGAGAGAGGAGCCTCGTGGGCTACAGTCCATAGGGTTGCAAAGAGTCAGACATGGCTGAAGTAACTTAACACACACACAGTTTGGTGACAGCTGGTTATTGGACTTGAGTAAAAGCATCAACTGGGCTTAGCTGGAGAAGAACTAATAAGACCTTTCAAGCATTACAGCTTGTTTGCAGCAGCTATTGATAGCAACACTTCGCAGCCTTACTCCAGGTATTTCCAAGGCCAGATCTGAATGGACACTATCCAAGCGGTACAGCCAAGGGAAGTAGTTATATAAATGTGTGCGTTAGTTGCTCAGTCATGTCCGACTCTTTGCAACCCCATGGATTGTAGCCCACCAGGCTCTGCTGTCCCTGGGATTCTCCAGGCAAGAATACTGGAGTGGGTCGCCATTTCCTTCTCCAGGGAGTTATATAAATGGTCATATAAAAAAAATGAAGCATTAACACTTCACAAGGAAGCCATTGTTCTTTGTTCAGTCTTACTTCACATCATCAGTGTCTTTACAGGTGAAAAAATATGATGAAATTCAGCCACAGGTTTATTAAAATCTAACATTCTAAATTATCAGTGATTGAAGATAAGATGATAGACCAATACTGTCCACACAATGACAGTTTGGGAAGGTTCATATGGTCACCTGTATATATACAAATACGATTGTTCTTGTGCCGGTATGTATAACCCCAGATGAGAAATTCTAGAAATTCTACCAATTGTATCAGTGGTATTTATAACATTTTAAGAGGTGGCCCATAAATGAATGATACCATACCAATTTTTCAGGAGTTTATATCTCTATTCCCTTAGTTCCAGCCTTTCTATTTCCCGAGTCTAACTATAACCATTTTGCATAATATTTCTGGAGATTTGTTTTCCTGGCTTCAGCCTGAATGTAAATTTCTCCTGATGGGATCACAATGGAGAGAACTGGCTTCTTGAAGGTCATCGCGTGACACAGACGCCAGGTGACACACCAGTACTGAGGCCTAGCACTAGACATGACGTTCGTCCCATGTCACAGAGCAAAGGGAAAGTAAAGTGTTAAGTCTCCAAATACCCACCAAAATTATTTGCAAAACACATCTCTGAAAAAAGGACATGAATCCAGAGCAAGTGAAGACCTTTCAAAACTCAATAATACAAAACAAAAATTCTTAATAAAAGTTGGGCAGAGGATTTGAACAGACACATCACCAAACAATAAATACAAATGGCAAATAAGTACCTGAAAAGGTGCTCAACATCATTAGTAATCAGAGAAATTCAAATCAAAATCACAGTGAATAAACTCACAATGGCTTAAAGACCTAAATATGAGACATGGAGCCATACAAGTCCTAGAAGGGAGCATAAGCAAAACACTCTTTACCATAAACAGTAGCAATATTTTATTGAACCAGTCTCCACAGGCAAAAGAAAGAGAAGCAAAAATAAACATATGAGACCCAATTAAACGTAAAACTTTAGCATAGCAAAGGAAACCATCAGCAAAACAAAAAAGACAATCTCTGGAAAAAATTTTTGCAAATGATGCTAAGAAGGGGTTAATATCCAATTCATATAAATAGCTCATACAATTCAATATTAAAAAGCCAAATAGTTCAATTCAAAACTGGGCAGAAGACTTAAACAGCCATTTTTCCAAACAAGACATACAAGTGGTCAACAGGCACCTGAAAAGATGCTCAACATCACTAATTATTAGAGAAATGCAAATCAAAATCACAGTGAGGTGTCTCAAGCCACACCTATCAGAATGACCATCAGCAAAATGTCTACAAATAATGATAAAGATTATATGGAGAGGATGTAAAAATGAGGACATTAACCTGGTAAGATATATGCATCACAGCGTTCACAGCATCACTGTTCACAATAGCCAAGAGATGGAAGGAACCCAAGTGCCACCAACATCCGAGTGGATTAAGATGGTGTGGTACATGTATATATACCCAGTGTTTGCTCTATAAATGGTGAATGAGTAGTTTCAGATACATATGCAGGGTGAGTCAGAAACAGTTTATAAACAGCTGCAAGAGCTATAGTGTGTGAGGGAAGTGAAGGAATAGGAAGACCGCAGAGAAGTTTTTCTAGGATCTAGTCTCCTCTGGAGTGTTCAAGAGTTGCAAGTTAAGAATTTGAGCTATTTAGAAACTATGTTTGGTTGTTACTCTGTGTTCTTTTGATTGCAACACAGAGTCGGGGCTACATGGACCACAGCTTTATAACATGAAAACTACATGCGTTGCATTATACCTACCCAAAGTAAAAGTACTATACAAATGCAGTGTACCATTGATACCAATTTCTAGAATCCATTTATATAGAAAAGAAAGTCCTCTGAGGAACAAGTCCTCGTTCCCAAGGGTTGGCAATGATGCAAAGGGTTGAATACAATGGGACATTGAGAAGGAACATTTGAGGTGATGGAGCTGTTCTGTATGAGGATTGTGAATGTGGTTACACAGCTATGCACATTTGTTAAAACTTGTGTAACTATATACCACCAGGAGTTAATTTTACTATATGTTTTTTAAAAGTGAATAAAATATAGCAAAATTGTATAATTTATTATATTGATTAATAAGTCAAAATCAACATACAGTTGTCAAATTAAAAATCAAACCACATTTTATCCTGTATTAAAAGTGCTCTGGGAAAAGGGAATGCTCTTGCACTGTTGGTAGGAATGTAAATTGATACAACCACTATGGAAGATGGTTTAGAGATTCCTTAAAAAACTAGGAATAAAACCACCATATGACCCAGAAATCCCACTCCTAGGCATATACCCTGAGGAAAACAAAATTGAAAAAGACACATGTATCCCATTGTTCATTGCAACACTATTTACAATAGCTGGAACATGGAAGCAACTTAGATGTCCTTTGACAGATGAATGGATAAAGAAGTTGTGGTACATAAATACAATGGAATATTACTCAGCCATCAAAAGGAACACGTTTGAGTCAGTTCTACTGAGGTGGATGAACCTAGAGCCTATTATACAGAGAGAAATAAGTCAGAAAGAAAGATAAACCTCATACACTAATGCATATATATGGAATCTAAAAAAATGGAACTTAAGAATTTATTTGCAGGGCAGCAATGGAGAAACAGACATAGATAATAGACTTATTGACATGGGGAGGGGGGAGGCGAGGGTGAGATGTATGTTGAGAGTAACATGGAAACTTACATTACCATATGTAAAATAGATAGCCAGTGGGAATTTGCTGTATGGCTCAGGAAACTCAAGCAGGGGCTCTGTATCAACCTAGAGGGGTGGAGTGGAGAGGGAGTTGGGAGGGAGGTTCAAAACGGAGGGGATACATTTAGTCCTATGGCTGATTCATGTTGAGGTTTGGACAGAAAACAGCAAAATTCTGTAAAGCAATTATCCTTCAATTTTTAAAATGTGCTCTGGTAAAATAACAAGAGCTAATTTGCTTTTTTAAGGCTTTAGCATCAAGGATATTTGTCTGAGTTCTCAAAACTTCAAGTTGGAAGCTGGGCCGATCCTCAGAATGTCCCAGAAGAGCCTCAGTGTTTGAGATACCATGAGGAACAGTGGAATATCCACAATGGTATTAGCAATGCCTGCCTCCATCTGCCTGGAGCTGGCCTGGTCTAATTTCTATTGGTGGAAGACCAAGGGCAAAAAATCCCTGCATGTGTTGGAGCTTTTCGTGAACTTCTGATCCATTATTATGAATAATTTCCAAATTAAAAAAAAAATTGTCCTCCTTTGAAGTAAAGGAAGAAATAGGATTAGTCCCTGGTTCTTAACACTCATTCTCAAAGTAACAAACCAAAAAAAAAAAAAAAAAAGCAGCAGCAGCAGCAGCATAAGGCCTGCAAAGCTTCAAACACATTTGGGGGAAATGAATTCCAACCCAAACACAATAGCAAGAATTATGGTGTTTTAAGTTCTGTATTTATAGAATAAGAAATTCAGAACAAAATAAATACCCACAGACATATTTCTTCAGGAAAAGAACCTAAAAATCAAAGTTTCCTAAAATACATCTTTAAGAATCTCAAAGATAATTTTCCGTCCAGTCAAAATAACTCCAGCCTCCTCCATACCTCTAATATGTAGCCATCTTCACCTGTGAAAATCATACTTATTCTTCAAGATGGGCCAAAGAACTAAATAGACATTTCTCCAAAGAAGACATACGGATGGCTAACAAACACATGAAAAGATGCTCAACATCACTCATTATTAGAGAAATGCAAATCAAAACCACAATGAGGTACCACTTCACACCAGTCAGAATGGCTGCGATCCAAAAATCTGCAAGCAATAAATGCTGGAGGGTGTGGAGAAAAGGAACCCTCCTACACTGTTGGTGGGAATGCAAACTAGTACAGCCACTATGGAGAACAGTGTAGATTCCTTAAAAATTGCAAATAGAACTACCTTATGACCCAGCAATCCCACTTCTGGGCATACACACCGAAACCAGAATTGAAAGAGACACATGTACCCCAATGTTCATCGCAGCACTGTTTATAATAGCCAGGACATGGAAACAACCTAGATGTCCATCAGCAGATGAATGGATAAGAAAGCTGTGGTACATATACACAATGGAGTATTACTCAGCCGTTAAAAGAATTCATTTGAATCAGTTCTGATGAGATGGATGAAACTGGAGCCGATTATACAGAGTGAAGTAAGCCAGAAAAACACCAATACAGTATACTAACACATATATGGAATTTAGGAAGATGGCAATGACGACCCTGTATGCAAGACAGGAAAGAGACACAGATGTGTATAACGGACTTTTGGACTCAGAGGGAGAGGAGAGGGTGGGATGATTTGGGAGAATGACATTCTAACATGTATACTATCATGTGAATTGAATCGCCAGTCTATGTCAGGATGCAGCATGCTTGGGGCTGGTGCATGGGGATGACCCAGAAAGATCATGTTTGGAATGCATGTAAGAATTAAAGATTTTAAAATTTAAAAATAAAAAACTAAAAAGTGCATACATTCAATCTGAAATAACTTTGGAATTGGATTTCCTGGTATAGTTCTAGAAACTTGGCAAAATCCAACTTCAATAATTCTTAATCATCACATGTAAAATGAAAAGGATATCATGCAATCAAATAGCCCTACATCACTGGTTCTCAAACTTTAGCAGGCATTAGAATCAGGAGGAGGGCCTGTGAAAACCCAGGTTGCTGGGTGGGTCCCATCCCCAAAGTTTCTGATTGAGTGGGACCTGAGAATTTGCATTTCTAGCAAGCTCCCAGGAGATATTAATGCTGTTAGGGAAACATACTTTGAGAATTTCTGCCCTACATATTGCAAGAATCAAATAAGACAATACATGTAAAACTGCTTTATAAAGTATTGTTGTTCAGTCGCTAAGGACCCCATGGACTGCAGCACGCCAGGCTTCCCCGTCCTTCAGTATCTCCCAGAGTTTGTTCAAACTCATGTCCATTGAGTTGGGGATGCCACCATCCATTTCATCCTCTTTTGCCCTCTTCTCCTCCTTTATATAAGGTATAAAGTGTTATATCAGTATAAGTGAGTCTTGTTTTTTATTGTTAAACTTACCCTGAATCCTTCAAGAAGATTTCTCTGTCTCCCCAATCAGATTTTAACAGATTTTTCTTTGAAAACTTTGCATTTCTTTTCTGATGCTGCCAGTAGTCTGCCTAGAATTGCAGCCATTTTTATTCTGGTTTTATCACACCTAATAGACATCATTGAAATCACTGAGATCATTCAATCCCCTGCAGTGCACAGTGGAGTGTATAACCCTCTGGGCAATAATTTGTTGAATTGAGTGGAATCCCTTATTATAAGAATATTGCTTTGCTTTCTGGTGGTTGAAATAAAAAGACAGTAGGAACATATTCCAAAGCACAATTTATTATTTTCCTGATGTAAAGATCACTTTGAAACTGATATTCCATTGTCTATTGAACAAACTATGGATGTTGAATAAACTGTAGACTGTACCTACAAAAGTAATCATTGCTAAGAATAGCGTTCATGGTCATAAATTTTTAAAGTTATATATAAGTTTCTTGATCAATAGTGTAAAAGTTCCAAGTATGACCTTTATTCCATGAGTAAACTTGTTTTCAACTTCATTGCTTCTTCCAAGAATGATCTGCTACAGGTATGAGAATCATGACTTCACTTCTATACTAAAAAAGGAAAGAATCCACACAAATACTCACAGGCTCCTGATTGTGGTAAGGGGATCTTGTGTGCCCACTGTGAAGAAGATAGACAAGCTCATTTTTAGGCCTGAGGATATAGTGCAGATTTTAAGCATGTAAATGGCCACTAAGCACTAAGATGTTAGATCATCCATCGTTCTTTGCATTTTAACAGCCAAGGCTCATTTGTTCAAGACAAAGGAACTGAGCCCTAATTAGGAAAATATACCCATGGGTGTTATGCTAAGGGATGGAAGGACCTTCCTCACATCCTCAAATGATGTCCTCATTGACAGTTACTTATTTTTCTCCCACATAAAGTCAAAGTCTCAGAGGACTGGCAAAATAAAATTCTGAAATGAACTTTGTGCCCATTCGTAATTCATTTGGTTGACATTATTATTAAGATGTTATAACACAAACTCAGAAGGGGAAAGTCAAAATTGATGCCCAATTTATTTTGAAAGCCTGCTTGCTGGGTCCCCATCAACTTGTAGACAGGTAAATTTTGATTATCAACTGCTATAAAATAAACCTTTACCAACAATTTATTTACTTTGGCTTGGAAATTTGGACAGCTTCCCTGGTATCTCAGATGGTAGAGAATCTGACTGCAATGCAGGAGACCCAGGTTCAATCCCTGGGTCACGAAGAACCCCTGGAGAAAGGAATGGCTATCCACTCCAGTATCCTTGCCTGGAGAACTCCAGACAAGATGGAGGAGCCTGCCAGGCTACAGTCCATGAGGTTGCAAAAGTCAGACACAACTAACAGCTAAACCACAGTTATAGATGGGATGGTTTTCCTCTGCTCCAACTCGTGTAAACTGAGGCAGCTCCACTTCCAAGATGGATCCCTCTCATGACTGGTCAGTAGGTTCTCATTGTTGCCTGCGAGCTCAGTCAAGACTGGTGGATAGTGGCCTTGACTCTTATCCATGTGGAGATGACTGCTTGAGCTAACTCACAAATTACATAGCAGGGCGCAAGAAGGAGGAAATAGAAGCTTCCCGTCATGTTAAAGCATCACTTCCTCTGCATTCTGTTGAGTAAGCCATCACAGAACCGGCCTTGATTAAAGGGAAGGAGAAATAACCACCTCTCAATGGAGACAGTAACAAAGAAGGTGTTACTTTAGCCTGTTACTGCAGATTTTAGCTAAGTGAAAGTGAAAGTCGCTCAGTCAAGTCCGACTCTTTGTGACCCCAGGGACTGTAGTCCATGGAATTCTCCAGGCCAGAATACTGGAGTTGGATAGCCTTTCCCTTATCGAGGGGATCTTCCCAACCCAGGGATCAAACCCCAGTCTCCCACATTGTGGGTGGATTCTTTACCAGCTGAGTCACTAGGGAAGCCCAAGAATATTGGCGTGGGTAGCCTATCCCTTCTCCAAGGGATCTTCCTGACCCAGAAATCAAACCAGGGTCTCCTGCATTGCAGGTGGATTGTTTACCAACTGAGCTATTAGGGATTTTAGCCAAGACCAGACATTAAATTAGGGCAGAGGAAACCAAAGCCTTCCTTTAATCTTAAAACAAGGCAATGCTTGACATTAGCACTTCTCAATGTGTGGTCCCTAGACTAGTAGCATCACCCCAAAATTTGCTAGACATGCAAATCATCAGGTCCCACCTCAAACTTACCCAATGAGAAAGTCTGCTTTACATTAAGGTTGAGGATAATTTTTTCCCCGACTCTGAATTTTGCTGAACCAATTGTAGAAGATGAAAATGAATTTAACTGTAGTAAACAGCTATGTTTACTTAGAAGAGAGATAACAAATGAAGCTGAAGATCTAGATTTACTTGAAGCAATACACAATGTTTACATACGATTTAACATTCTAAAAATATTTATTGGGACTTCTACATAATAGATTTGTATCGCCATGGTGGTTAATCTTCAGTAAATATGTTTAGTATTATGTGATTTTTACTTATTATGCACTGAATGTCTTATTAAACTCCAATTAAATCCATATGTGAGAACATCAATTTTATTTATTTATTTATTTTTTTGGAGAACATTAATTTTAAAGTGCTACCGGAAAGACTGATGACAAAATCAATTACTTACTTGAAGGCCTGGCGTTATTCAAAGAAAAATGGTTGCCTAAACTTGGTGGTACCAAAAGAAAAGCAGTTGAATAAGTTACACAGTCCCCATTGCTGTTGCTGCCAAGTCAGGTCTGACTCTGCGACCACATGGCCTGCAGCGCACAGTGCCTCCCTGCCCTTCACCATCTCTCAGAGTTTGCCCAAGTTCATGTCAGTGATGCTGTCCAACTGCACAGTCCCCAGTTTGTAAGCAATCTTTCAAGTTTTTTTGTACTTACAATTGTATCTGTCCAAAGAAAGGTGAGAAAGTGAGGTCATGAAGCTCATTGTAGGTTTGATCCCTGAGTCGGGAAAATGCCCTGGAGGAGGAAATGGCAACCCACTCCAGTATTCTTGCTTGGAAAATTCCACGGACAGAGGAGCCTGGCGGGCTACAGTACAGGGTCGCAAAGAGTTGGACATGACTGAGCTACTGAGCACAAGCTCATGTACAGTTTTGAGAAAAACGAAACATAATAATAATTCACCATTAAAATTCATAGTGACAGGCATTATATAGATTTCTCTATCTTTGCATAGACACACATATATTTACACAGGACACAGAGCATGACCATGGAGAGGAGATAGAAAAACTACAAAAAGCTGACACAGAGCCAAAACCTGCTTTCGTATCCCTGAGCCATTTAGTGGGAGACCCAGCAGTCCTGAACCTTTAATACCCCAGAGATCCATCTAACATCACAGCAAAGTGGGATTTTTAATGGATATAGGGAGAATTTTGGCCTATAATGGGGCTTCCCTAGTGCCTCAGATGGTAAAGAATCTACAGTGGTGGAGACCCGTATTAGACAAACAAGACAAGCAGTGTCTCATTCTACTCTGCTGCTACTGCTACTGCTAAGTCACCTCAGTGGTGTCCGACTCTGTGCGACCCCATAGACGGCAGCCCACCAGGCTCCCCCGTCCCTGGGATTCTCCAGGCAAGAATACTGGAGTGGGTTGCCATTTCCTTCTCCAACGCATGAAAGTGAAAAGTGAAAGTGAAGTCGCTCAGTCATGCCCGACTCATAGCAGCCCCATGGACTGCAGCCCACCAGGCTCCTCCGTCCATGGGATTTTCCAGGCAAGAGTACTGGAGTGGGGTGCCATTGCCTTCTCCAGTTCTACTCTGCTAGCAGCTTTCAAATACACAATACAACATTATTTACTGCAGTCACCATGCTGTGCCTTACGGTCCCATGATTTACTTATAACTGGAAATCTGTACCTTTTGACCCCCTTCACTCATTTCGCCTGCTCTCCCACCTCTGGGAATCATCAGTCTGCTTCCTGTATCTTTGAGTTCAAGGGAGTTTTCGTTTGTTTGCTTGTTTTAGATTTCACATATAAATTTGATCGTAAGTATTTCTCTGCCTTATTTTAGAAATATCTCTAAAGTATATTTTATCAAAAATCATTGATTTTTTTTTTAAGTTGATTCTTTATAGATGATTGTTAACCATCAGGACGTACTGTCTCCCCTCCTGGTAATGTGTGGTATACTTGTTGGAGTTTAAAATATCAGTACAACTTCTCAAAATCGCTTTATAAATTCTCTTAGGGAAACTGACTGGCCTCCTGCTCTCAGAGAGGGTAATATTTAGTCCACTAAATGGGAGCGCTCAGAACTTGCAGCCAGGCTTCCAAGAAGTATAGCAGTGAGCCCTCAAATGTCTACCTTGCTCAAAACACTGGTCCAGACTAAAGACAGACATTCAAATGGAAGGAGCCCTAAAACGAGATACCACACGAACAGTGCCTCTAATTACCCCCAGGAAACTAGGAGCCATGAGGTGCTGAACCCCCCAACTTCTTCTTTCCCATTTCCCAGCAACATTCTGCCTCTGTTCCAACTTTTCTCCTTCTTCCTCTCAGAGGAGGACAAGACGTGGCTCTGTGGATTCTGGGCTCTGCATCCCTTCTTCTCTTGATCCCTTGAAGACCTTATTCCACAGGTCATTCTTTATGCTACTGCTGGTCTCCAGTAATGAAACCCCCTGCAAGGGGCAGGCACAAGCACCCTAAATCCCCGTTTATCAGGAGAGCCCCAAGAGAGGAAGCAGCAGCAGCAGTGGGCAGGAAAGCAGGACTGGAATTCTGGAGGCGTTCTGGGAGGGGCCAGGACAGCTTCAGGAACCTGTAGGGATCACAGAACTGGGCGATACCCCGAAACCACTTAGAACAGGGGCAGCAGCTCACTAGCTGTGATCTGAGTAAGTTATCCAGCCTCTCTAAGCTTCTACATCTTCTGCTAGAAAATGGAGCTGATAAAACTTTTCTCGCCAATATGCATGTGAAGATTGAATGAGCTATATATGCACAGAGCCTCACAGAGTGCCCAAGAAATAGTTGGGCCCTTTGTATATACAGTTTCATGTCCCTCTGTCTATAAGGGACAAAACTGCAGATGGAGGTGGACACCTGCTCCTCCATGTCCAGCATTTGGACCTGTGACACAGCTGCAAATATGTACATCAGTCTGGCATCACCCACCTCCTTACCTCTCATTCAGCTCGGAGGCTTACGGGACACTGGTCCAAGTCACCAGTTCCACGTGGGAAAGGTAAAGGATGTGCCCTTCAGTCATTTTTGTTTCTTTGTTTCCGTTTCAGGTTGTCTGCTTTGAATTGCCTCCAAAAGGCAGAGCATCCTGAATGATAAACCGCACATTAGGAATTCTATGATGAGTGAGGGGGCAGCTTTTCCATTCCGCCTCTCCCATCTGGAGCTAGCTCCTTCAGGCCTCCTGCCTCTTTCAAAGCCCACTGACATATGTTTTTTTGTGTATGGTACAGTGTAGGGAACAATAACCTAGCATGATTCTTAACTAGCAGCTGCCTCAGTGAGTGTCGTAATAGACACTTGGAGCAGAAAACCAAGCGCGTATCTCTTCCAGGCAGGGAGACTGAGGTAAGAAGGCAGGTGGAGAAAGGCAACACAGAATAAATGAAGCTGACTTTGACTTCATTTTTGTGAGGGGGGGGGGGTCACTATTTCCATCCTATTTGCATACTTGCCTGGGGGAATTCTGAGATGCTCAAGGCAAGCTGCGGGGGGCGGGGGGGGGGCTCATTTGCATAATCCTTCTTAACTTCCGGGGGGTGGGGGTGGGGGGTGCGGGACTGTGGTGGGATTGTGACTAAACCCCAGTACCTAAATTCAGGATAAAATTCAGCATAACATTCCCCTTGGAAAGAAGTCCTGGTTTCTGAACCTTTAACTCTTTGAACTGGTGACAGCCCACAATCTCAGGGGCTCTCAGGAGGGATAAGCCCCCTGTGATGCAAGGTCTTCCTGCACTTTTTAGGGAACAAAAAGATTTTCAGTGAGATGAAAGAAAGCATTTCTATTGGCCAGACTCCTAATACACAGCATGCCTTGGAAAATTGTGAAGTTGAGGGTTGGAGGAACAAGCAGAAGGGCTGGCTGGTGGTGAAAACTAAGAGACTCCTGCGCAAAGTTAGAAGAGACACAGAAGCAGGACTGACCTAGAGAGGCTTTTTCCAAAGTTGATCTCGTGGCCAACCCCTTATCTCCACCCCACTCTGCAGGGACATCTCCAGCTTAGTGGTATCCTTGCCCATCTGGGCATCACCAGGGAGCTTGGTGAAATGCAACATCTCTGGTCCTACCCACACCTGCAGAATCAGATGCTCCAGGGGCGGGATGCAGTGATCTGCACAGAAGCCTTCCAGGTGATTCTGATGCTCTAGTTGTCTCTCTAGGCGGAGGTGGGGGTGGGAGGTGACTTCGCCATTTCTCTGACAGGTAGTTGTCTGCAAGGAGCTCTGCCTCACAGTCAAAGACTTGGTCCTTCAAAGCCATTAGACTGCAGAACCTGCTGATGCCCTCACTCTTCCAGAAACACTCACCCGCTTCTCCACTAGAGCAGAGCTGAACTTTTCACTGCAGAAAGGTTCCATGATGGTGCCAAACTGTTCTGACATAGCCTCTTGCGTGGCTCCAACCCTTCCCCTCCCTGTCTTCCTTCTGGACCCCTGGCTCTGTCCTTACAGATAAGATCATTGACCCACCCCTCTCCCCCCTTCTCAAATTAATCAAGTCCTCCCACACCCCCTCATTCCAGGTATCTTACTAATACTTCAGCCCCAGGCAGGTGCTAAATATCGGGGGCTTAGCTGTCCTGAGAAGGGTTCTGCTGACCCCCCCATCTCATCCCGGGAGAAGAAAGCTGAACTCCGTCACCATACTGCTTGCTTCATTTGTGAGGACAGAGCCTGAGCTCCGCCAGGCAGGTGGAGAGGAAGACAAGGGGGAGGGTGGGGCATAGGGAGGGGTGCTCCCAACTGAGATGCTGCTCATGTTTTCCTAAAGTTTCTGTGATCAGGCTCATCTCTGCAGAGGGTCCTGGCAAAGAGCATAGTTTGTGAAGTGAAGTGAAAGTCACTCAGTCTTAGTGATCTCATAGACTATACAGTCCATGGCATTCTCCAGAATACCAGAGTGGGTAGCCATTCCCTTCTCCAGGAGAGCTTCCCAACCCAGGGCTCTTCTGTCTCCTGCTTTGGTAGGCGGGTTCTTTACCACTGGGGCACCTGGGAATCCCATGTAGAAGTGTTTGCAATGAATAGTCCACTTAATCAACAAGAACATTTCACAGTCTTCCTATTTCCAGTGGAATCATGAGCCTGCCCTTACTACAGGAAAGGCTAACTCACCTGAACTTGGCAGGTTGTGGCAGTGAATGTCACTGCCGAGGTGATTTCCTCAATGCAGGTTCTCAGCCTTGGCCTTGCACTGGAGCCACATGGGTGGCAAGAATTACAAAGTACTGATGCCTGGTATCACCCCTAGAGATTTGAATTTAATTGGTTTGAGGACAGCTTAGGTATATGGAATAAAATCTTTCCATACAGAGCCAAGATTGAGAAGGTGCCTCATCTCCAGTGTGGGGGTCGGGCAGGGAGGGTAGTTAAGATGAGACTTATTCACCACAAGAAACCGGGATGTTGGTAGCTGTTCCTTGAAAAAAAAAAAAAAAACAGTGTTTCAATGCTAAATAGGTTTTGGGAATCCTGGGTTAAATAACAGTAAATAATAAACAGTCTCTGTTTGCTATGGGATTTTAAGGCCCTAGCTATGTTAACGGACATGACTGTGCGTTAGTGTTTTCCAAGCTAGTATAAGCACAGACACTTTTTGAGTGTGAACTGTCTTTAAAAATGGGCTTTCCAGGTGCCACTAATGATGACCCAAGAGATGCAGGTTCCATCCCTGGGTCAGGAAGATCCCCGCCGGAGTAGGAAATAGCAACCCACTCCAGTATTCTTGCCTAGAAAATTCCATGAACAGAGGAGCCTGTTGGGCTCTAGTCCATGGGGTCACAGAGACACAACTGAGCGAATTAATACACTCTGTAATAGTACATATCTTTAAAAACTGACAATATGTAAAATAAGTGACCAATAAGGACCACAGGGAACGCTACTCAGCACTCTGTAATGACCTATATGGGAAAAGGGTCTAAAAAAGGGCAGTTATATGTGTATGTATAACTGAATCACTTTCCTGTGCAGCAGAAATACAACATTGTAAATCAACTATACTCCAATAAAAGTTTAAAAACATAAAAAACTGACAATCTGACGAATACACTTTTTAGAACACCAAAAGCGCTAAATTGATGGCAGTGCTGGGAGCAGTGTGGGGAGCTGGGTGAGGAGAGCCTGATGGTTGTTGGGCTGCTGGTGTTTCCGCAGCAGAGACTCCAGGCAAAGCCGCCCTCTCACCACCTCACATGCCTCAGAAAGAAGAGAGTGCCCCAAAGGCACATCAATTCCCTGTGCAAAAGGAAAATGACTATGCGGCTCAGCAGGACCATAGCAGACTCAGTCTCAGGCTAGTCCAAACAAGGGAGAATTTTTCCTGAAACTTGAGTTCTTGCCTTCCAGGCATGGTTATGACTCAGAAACCATTTACATGATGATGAAGGAGAAATAGCCCTGGATTGAGGGTCCAGAAACCCGAATGTGACAGTCCAAAAACGCCCTTAACTCTCTGATTCAGTTTTCTTATCAGCAAAAATAAAATTGGGACTAGAAATACTATACAATCCCCAATTCCCCAGTGATTTGAGTATATATGCTTTCAACTTCAATCTTATCTTACTAGTGCTTCATAATTTTCAAATCATTTTCACACATACTGTCTTACTGGATTCACAGAATGATCCGGTCTGGTGAGCACTGCTGGTCTGACCACTTACATTTTTCAAAGCAGGGAAACCGAGGCCAAGAGGAAACTGGATCTGCCTGGGATGACAGAAGGCGGTGATGGGCCCAGGCTGAAAGCACAGGGCTTCTTGGCATGTGGTCTTTCCACTTCTCTGTACCTGCTTTAGGATCTCAGTCTCCCAGAATTCTCGCGAGGGGAATTTGTTTTCCCAGGGAAGGACATTTCCATGTGAAGAGACATCCCCTCTCTCAGTAGTAACTCGCTGTCCCCAACAGAGGGTGGGAAGGGGATTGAATTGATTGGAAAGCTTGGGAGCAGAGTATGACTGCCCCAGGCTTAGTTCCTTCTGTGATCCTCATAGGCATCTGGCCCAAATCACAGACAGCTGATTAACATATAAGCACTAGTGTTAAAGAGCCCACCTGCCAATGAAGGAGACACAGATTGGATCCCCGGGTTGGGAAAATCCCCTGGAGAAGGAAATGGTAACCCACTCCCGGATTCTTGCCTGGAAAATTCCACGGACAGAGGAAACTGGCGGGCTACAGCGCATGCCCTCCTCCAGGGGATCTTCCCAACCCAGGGATCGAACTTGCGTTTCTTATGTTTCTTGTTTTGCCCGGAGGGTTCTATACCACAAGCACCACCTGGGAAGCCCACAAGGCTCATATACCTGCTGTTATATAAATGTTCAGAAATGTGATGTGGGTCCCTCCAACCAGACCCACCTTCAGAGCCTTTGATTTGGAAGCAAGGAAATTGGCGGGTGTGGAACTTCCAGCCCCACGTTTCTGGGACTGGAAGTGGGGACAGTGGCAGCATCATGGCTGGGCAGCGTGGTCCCAGCATGCTGGGACTGGCAGCAGCTCACGTACCAGGACACGTCTGCAGGGCGTTTCCACGAATTTCTCTGGAAACCAGCCTAGAGATGGCCTGCTGGCTCTTCCATGGACTCTAGGAGTTAGAAAAAGCAGTCTGGGCTCCCATCCCAGCTCTGTCACTTACTGTGTGACTTCAAACATGTTGTCTAACTGCTTTATGCATCAGATTCCTTATCTGAGAGTGGAGGACAGAGGAAGCTGGCATGCCACAGTCCATGGGGTTGCAAAGGGTCAGACACAACTTGGCTACTGAACAACAACAAGAACTTCCTTAAGTGATGGAGCAAAGAGGTAGTGAGGTATAAAGGAATTAATTTACACAAAGCATTTAGAGGGGCTCAGTGGTAAAGAATCCACCTGCAAATGCAGCAGGCACAGGTTTGATTCCTGGGTCAGAAAAATTTCCTAGAGTAGGAAACGGCAACCTGCTCCAGTGTTCTTGCCTGGAAAATTCCATGTATTGTGGAGCCTGGTGGGCTACTGTCCATAGCATCACAAAGAGTGAGATTTGACTGAGCAACAGAGCACACACACACACACACACACACACACACACACACACCCCTCATTCAGAACACAGCCTGGAACACTAAATAATATAATTATTATTATTGCTGTTTCTACTGTTAAATACTGTTATTATTACAACTCTAACTACCTAGTGTGGATTCTCCTTTCTGCAACTAAGAACACAGCTTAATACAGAGAGCGTATGCCTCGTACTTGATTTTTCAAGTAAAGAAGCATTAACAAGTATACGAGTTTGGAAAAGGCGAACAAAATCAGGATACGAATATGCAGGTATGTGTGTGTGTGAGAGAGTTGCTCAGTTGTGTCTGACCCTTTGCAACCCCATGGACTGTAGCCCTCCAGGCTCCTCTGTCCATGGGGATTCTCCAGGCAAGAATACTGGAGTGGGTTGCCATGCCCTCCTCCAGGGGGTCTTCCCAACCCAGGGATTGAATTCAGGTCTCCTGCATTGCAGGCAGATTTTTTTTTACCATCTGAGCTACCAGGGAAGCCCAAATATGCAAGTAGTTAGATTCCTGGGGTCGCAAACAGTCGGAAACGACTGAGCGACTGAACTGAACTGAACTGAGCAGTATTTTGATAGGCCACACAGTATTTAAAGTATAAAATTAAATAAAGACCAATTTTGAAAATCATTAAGGGGGCCAGGGGATCATAGGAGGAAATGCAAAATGTGAAAAAAAAAAAACTAACTGTATTACTAGTATATGAAATATCCACTGAGGAGGGTGTAGAAGAGGTACTAATTAAGCATCTTTGGAAATGAACAGAGATCATAAGACCAAAGGCAGAAGACATGGTATATAAGCCTGAATTGTAGTTGATAAAGCTTTTCCTACAAGAATATGGGTTAATGACTCTGACTCTGCTCTACATGTGTACTGGGGTTGAACAGTTAAGTATAAATGGCAGCTGGTGGGAGCACTGCTGTAATGAACAAATGAGCAAAGGCTAGAATGACCCATGTAGCAATGGGTTAGTACTGGAGACACTGGTATGAATTCACATTTACCTTGAAATAGATACAAAGGATTAAACATTGAAATATTTATAATTAGACCTGTGAATACATGTTATTATATAAAAATATATTTATTTGCTCGTCAGCTAAGATTGCCTAAAAGAACAATGTCCTACCAGCACACCTAGTGCCCAGACCTTGGTACATAACAATGCTATGCTGAGAGATGGAGGAGCAGCTGAAAGGACCAGAATCTTTCTAAGCTCTCAGAAGGGTAAATTAAAAATAGAATAAATACCGGCATTTCAAATGATACCATTTTGGTAAATACTAAACAGAGCTCAACTGAAAGAACAATTTAGAAGGACATTAAAGTTTGTGAGGTGACTCCAGTCAAAATTTAAGGCAAAGTATAACTGCACTAAAGTGGAAATGAAAGTCGCTCAGTTATGTCCAAGTCTTTGCGACCCCATGGCCTGTAGAGTCCATGGAATTCTCCAGGCCAGAATACTGGAGTGGGTAGCCTTTCCCTTTTCCAGGGGATCTTCCCAACCCAGGGATCAAACCCAGGTCTCCCGCATTGCAGGCGGATTCACTAGGGCATGCATATAAAAATTAATCCAAAATATGCAGAAGATGCCTCTTAAAAATGTATCATTACTCTTGCTCCTAAACAGCTGCTTTCTCATGTCAAATTATGCTTCATTTACTTAATCTTCAGAAACAGTTATACCTTGCAGAAACTGCTCAAAGGGTATAGGAATGTGTATTTTTACAAATATGAATATGCTTATATCTAAATTTATATACACAGATATATATACATACATATATTGTGATTAATATGATTTAAACAGTTTGATGATTAATATAATGTTTAATCAGGTAATTTTAAGTGATCTTTTAGAAACGTAATCATCACTATCTCATTTGACCTCATAAGGAAATTTGGTGATATATTAGAATTCTCATTTTACAGAGGAGGAAAATAGGCCCAGAGAGGTCAAGTAACTTGCTCAAGGTCATAGACTCAGTTAGAAGAGCTTGCAATATAGTTAAGCTAATAAAATATATCCAGGCACATGAAACACCCCAAGAATAATTAGAAGCTTGTGATTTTCTGAATCAAATTCCCAAGCTCAAAAGACATCCTCCCAGCTAAAAGGAGGTCCATGCGAACAAATCATCCTTGCTGGCCTAAGAAATACAGTTGATTCTTTTCGAGGATGAAAAACAAACTTGCTTTCTTCAGGCTTGCAGATGGAGTAGAAATATTGGTGCAAGACATTTACAGTTCATTAGCTGCCATCCAGACCAAGGAAGATGTGTGGCTTGCTGAGGGGACCGTCAGGCAGGGCGATGACGAGCATGCCAACGGTTTAACTCTTTAGCAGCAGGCCATGTCAGCAGACCAGGAGGCCACCAGCACTGCAGAGAGGCGAGGAGGGTGTCAGCCACCCTCAGGGCAGATTTCCTTGAGTCCTCACATTTTAAACTATTCTAGAAGACCACATGCTTGGAAGTTTTTATATTCCTTACGGCAGTTTCCATTCTAAAATCAGTATTTAGGGAATCCTCTGGTGGGCCAGGGTTTAGGACTCTGAGCTTTCACTGCCAAGGGCCCGGGTTCAATCCCTGGTCGGGGAACTAAGATCCTACAAGCTACATGCTGTGGGCCCCAAAATAAAGTAAAATAAAAATGTCAAAGCCACTTCTGAAAGACTTATGTTGTTAGGATTGGGTACTATAAATTGAATATTACAGCCATCAACTCCAGCAGAACTAAAATCTATGGCACAAAGGAACCATTAACATGTTTATTCAATGACCAAATAACAGTTTTAACAGAAATCCTTGGTATTCTGCCCATGACAGGTTGTTTACTAAAAAAAAAAAAAAAAAAGCCAAAAAAGAAATAATTAGGAAGAATTGACATATTTGGATCAAATTTGTAACCTGAAAGGCATAAAGAGCAAAAACAAAAAATAAAACTCTGGAATTTGATTTGGGGGTCAGTCTTCATGAAAAGAAATGGTGACAAGCACTTTTCAAATGGGCTAATCTTTTCTAATTGTGCCAGATGACATTCGGCTGACAGACCAGTGGTTTGGGACACTGTGTTCGCTGTTTATTTGGGTGAAATAAGGTCTTTTGTGTCCACTTAAATAATTAGTGCCTAATATTAAGTGATACTGTTAGATTTACTCAGAATTAAATCAGCAGAGCTTGCTTTTCACAGAAGGAATAGAAATAGCTAATATTTCTCCACATTGAAAACTGCAACCAAGGCATATACTGTTATTTATGGTAACAAGCAATTATCATTCACAATAGAACTAAAAACAGGAATCAGATTCATGAATATGCTCTTATGATTCTTCCCTGCTGTGGACATTATTAGTCCTTCTCAGCCTAAAGCAGACTGAGAAACAGTGTTGTGTATATACATGTGAGGGTGTGTGGGCGTACACATGTGCACGTGTATAAATGTAAATAGTCAATAAAATGTAACTCCACTCATTCTTTTTTAAACTAAACACCCAATAATAGCACCTAGTGGTTGGCAAATGAGTATGACAAATGTTCTGACAATTTTAATCTAGAGCTAAGCTTATTACTGATATAATCTTTTTAGAGAAGATTACTAATAGAATTAATCTTTCGATGAATGATACACAAATCATTAAAGCAAATCCTTGGAGGCCATTTCATCTTGGATCTGAACTCGCATATAGAATGCTTGTGTTACTCTCAACAACCCAAGTATTTGTATTAAACTACAAGCCACTGATATTGACACTTGAATTTAAAAAATGATGTGTATCTCTGATCTTACAATTAATGGGAGAACTGTCAACAAGGTGGAGTGGTAATGCTGCTGCCATTGCCTGTTCATTTAGAACTTTGTCATAGACGCTCTATTACTGTTACTTCTATTAAATTGAATAGTTTAGACCTAAAACAAAGGGTATTGTAGTAAGAGACCCAAATGCCATGCAGAACTCTTTTCTTCAATTTTTATGTGGTCCAATTAACCAACTATTTTTAGGACTTGAAGACTATTGTATTATGATTAGAAAGATCTTTCCAAGCTAAGATTTTAAACATTGCACATTTTATTTTTTTTATTTTTATAGTTTTATCCCTTATCCTTACATTTTAATCCTTTTGGAGTTTATTTTGGTGTTCTATCATTTCCCTGATTGTTATATCCTCCATTTATTCTGACTTACTTTAAGTTATTGGGTTGGCCAAAAGGTTCGTTCATTTTGCTCTGTAGCATGGCTCGGATAGCACTTTTGATGTTGTTCAGTCCCTAAGTTGTGTCCAACTCATTTGCAACCCCGTGGACTATAGTCTTCCTGGTTCCTCTGTTGATGGGATTTTCTAGGCAAGAAAACTGGGGTGGTTTTCCATTTCTTTCTCCAGGGGATCTTCCCAGACCAGGGATCAAACTCTTGTCTGCAGCATTGCCAGGCAGGTTCTTTACCACTGAGCCACCAGGGAAGCCCACTAATAGTGTTTAGTTGCCTTTAACTTCATTCAAAACAATTTTGTTAGATTGTGTTGTAACAGCTGTCACATCAGCGTGCATTTAAAAAAATAAAAATTGGTGAATTTTTGTATAGCCATTTTAATATTGAAGATGGGAGAAAAAAAGGAACATTTTCAGCATACTATGTTTTATTATTTCAAGAAAGGTAAAAACGCAACTGAAAGGCAAAAAAAAAAAAAAGGAGATTTATACAGTGTATGGTGAAGGTGCTGTGATTGATCAAATGTGTCAGAAGGGTTTGGTGAAGTTTTGTGATAGAGATTTCTCACTGTATCATTCTCCACGATCAAGTAGACCAGTTGAAGTTGATAGCGAGACATTAATTGAGAGCAATCACCATCACACCATGGGAAAGAGAGCTGACATACTCAAACTATGCAAATCAAGTGCTGAAAATCATTCGCATCATTAATCACTTTGATGTTTGGGTTCTACATAAGATAAGTCAAAGATAAACCTTCCTAACAGTATTTCCTTATGTGCTTCTCTACTTAGAGCATTAAAAAAAATAAAAGTTCTAATTTTAAAACCAACTGTGGTGGGCAATGAAAGGTGGATACTGAACAAAAACGTGAAATGGAAGCGATCATAGGGCAAGCAAAACAAACCACCACCAACCACACCAAAGGCTGGTCTTCATCCAAACAGGGTGATGTATATATGGTGGGATTTGAAGGGAGTCCTCTATTAAGAGCTCCTTCCAGAAAGCCAAACAATTAATTCCAATGAGTACTCCTCCCAATTAGACCAACTGAAAGCAGCACTTGATGAAAAGCGTATGGAATTAGTCAACAGAAAATGTGTAACCTTCCATCAGGATACTGCAAGACTGCATGCTTCTTTGATGACCAGGTAAAAACTATTACAACTTAGCCGAGAAGTTCTGATTCATCCATCATATTCACCAGACATTGCACCTTCAGATGTCCATTTATTTCACTCTTTACAAAATTCTGTTAATAGAAGAAATGTTCAGTTACCTGGAAGACTGTAAAAGTCACCTGGAAAAGTTCTTTGCTCAAAAAGATAAAAAGTTTTGGGAAGATAGAATCGTGAAGTTATCTGAAAAATGACAGAAGATAGTGGGAAAAAATGGTAAATATGTTGTTCCATTGAGTTCTTGGTGAAAGTAAAAGATGTCTTTTATTTTTACTTTAAAAACCACAGGAGATTTTTGTCCAACTCAATATTTCTTGGCTTTCAACTTTCCTCTGACTCATTCAACAATTCATGCACTGGTATCTACTGTTTTAATCATTGGGACCTTAAAACATTTTGATACTTGGAAAAACTGTTTACACCTCATTTACACCTCTTCTTTTTTTTTTAGAGTTTTTCTGGCTATACTTATTTTTCAGTTTTCCATTCGAGCTTGCCTGTTTTAAAAACCATTTGGAATGGTGATTATATTAAATTTAAAAATTGACACGGAAGAATTAGTGTTTTTATAATATGTAGCCTGCCTATACAAGGAGATGAGTGTTTCAAAGATGGTTAGATGTTCACCAAAACAGTTCCAAGGTTGCTCCTGACAACAGGTTGCCGGGTTAGGGATTACATTTTCCAGCCACCCTGGAAAGTGAACCAATTTGTGTCTCACTTCCAGGCCAAGGCATTTAGGAAAGGTACGCCTTTGCCATGACATTCCCCCTCGTCTGCAAGTTGGGGGGCAGAGGACCAGGGGGTTCTAGCAGATAAGAAACCAACAAGATGGAAGGAATGTATATTACTTCCTTGAAAGTAGAGATTTTCTCTAAGACCTAGTTGAGGGCCAATTTTTGTGACTATTTTCTAGGCATATGAGAAAAAGGTGTGTTCTCTATTTTCACTGTGTAGAGTTTGAACTATATCCATCTCATCAAACTGGGAATCATATCACTTTGTTTTTCTCAGTGCTTTTGCTCACTTGCCCAGTTGAAGATGGAAATAAGTAAGTGAGGTCCCTGACTATTCATGTTTCTCCTTTTCATCTCTTGTAACTTCTGCTTTATCAATTTTGATGCCATGACATTTGATGTGTAGATAGCATAATTGTTGAAAACTCATGAGAGGCACACTATAAGATTGAAATGACTTTCTTTATCCTATTTGATTCTTTATTTTTGCCTAAATTCTAATTTCTAGAAAAAAGATCATGACTCCTGCTTGTTTGCTTCCTTTTTTCGTTTGCTTTTGGAGGGTCTACTTTTTGCTATGGGGAGGACCATATTTTTTTCTTGCATTTCTTTACTATATCTCGGCTCACCTTTTATTTTCAACTTGACTGAATTATTTTGTTTTCATATGTTTTCTATATACCATATAGCATGGTTTGTTTTTTTCTGATCCAGTCTAAAATCCTTTTGGTGAGTGATTTAAGCCCATTAATATTAATATGAGATCAATGTATATCATAGATCTGCATTTTATTTTGTGTTTCTCTCTCTCCTTAACTATGTGATGCATTTTCTTTGCTTGGAATATTGGTCTTATTTATTCTGATATATAAAATTTTTTTTTATAATTGCATATAATCCCCTAGGCCTTTGTTTCTTTATCAGTTCAGTTCAGTTCAGTCGCTCAGTCATGTCCAACTCTTTGCGACCCCATGAATTGCAGCATGCCAGGCCTTTCTGTCCATCACCAGCTCCCAGAGTTCACTCAGACTCACGTCCATTGAGTCAGTGATGCCATCCAGCCATCTCATCCTCTGTCGTCCACTTCTTCTCCTGCCCCCAATCCCTCCCAGCATCAAAGTCTTTTCCAAGGAGTCAACACTTCACATGAGGTGGCCAAAGTACTGGAGTTTCAGCTTTAGCATCATTCCTTCCAAAGAAATCCCAGGGCTGATCTCCTTCAGAATGGACTGGATGGATCTCCTTGCAGTCCAAGGGACTCTCAAGAGTCTTCTCCAACACCACAGTTCAAAAGCATCACTACTTTGGTCCTCAATTTTCTCACATGCCAACATGACTACTGGAAAAACCATAGCTTTGATTAGACAGAACTTTGTTGGCAAAGTAACGTCTCTGTTTTTTAATAAGTTATCTAGATTGGTCATAACTTTTCTTCCAAGGAGCAAGCATCTTTAAATTTCACAGCTGTAGTCACAATCTGCAGTGATTTTGGAGCCCCCCAAAATAAAGTCTCCCACTGTTTCCATTGTTTCCCCATCTATTTGTCATGAAGTGATGGGACCAGCTGCCATGATCTTAGCTTTCTGAATGTTGAGTTTTAAGCCAACTTTTTCACTCTCCTCTTTCACTTTCATCAAGAGGATCTTTAAGTCTTTCCTTTCTGCCATAAGGGTGATGTCATCTGCATATCTGAGGTTACTGATATTTCTCCCAGCAATCTTGATTCCAACTTCTGCTTCATCCAGTCCAACGTTTCTCATGATGTACTCTGCATAGAAGTTAAATAAGCAGGGTGACAATAAACAGCCTTGACATACTCCTTTCCTGATTTGGAACCAGTCTGCTGCTCCATGTCCAGTTTTAACTGTTGCTTCTTGACTTGCATACAGACTTCTCTGGAGGCAGGTCAGGTGGTCTGGTATTCCCATCTCTTTCAGAATTTTCCACAGTTTATTGTGATCCACACCGTCAAAGGCTTTGGCATAGTCAATAAAGCAGATGTTTCTCTGGAACTTTCTTGCTTTTTGATGATTCAATAGATGTTGGCAATTTGATCTCTGGTTCCTCTGCTTTTTCTAAAACGAGCTTGAACATCTGGAAGCTCACAGTTCAAGTATTGCTGAAGCCTGGCTTGGAGAATTTTGAGCATTACTTTACTAGCACGTGAGACGGGTGCAAACTGTGCAGTAGTTTGAGCATTCTTTGGCATTGCCTTTCTTTGGGATTGGAATGAAAACGGACCTTCTCCATTCCTGTGGCCACTGCTGAGTTTTCCAAATTTGCTGACTTATTCAGTGCAGCACTTTCACAGCATCATCTTTCAGGATTTGAAACAGCTCAACTGGAATTCCATCACCTCTACTAAGCTTTGTTCATAGTGATGCTTTCTCAGGCCCACTTGACTTCACATTCCAGGATGTCTGGCTCCAGGTGAGTGATCACACCATCGTGATTATCTTGGTCATGAAGATCTTTTTTGTACAGTTCTTCTTGCCACCTCTTCTTAATATCTTCTGCTTCTGTTAGGTCCATACCATTTCTGTCCTTTATCGAGCCCATCTTTGCATGAAATGTTCCCTTGGTATCTCTAATGTTCTTGAAGAGATCTCTAGTCTTTCCCATTGTGTTGTTTTCCTCTGTTTCTTTGCACTGGTCACTGAGAAAGGCTTTGTTATCTCTCCTTGCTATTCTTTGGAACTCTGCATTCAAATGGGTATATCTTTCCTTTTCTCCTTTGCCTTTTGCTTTTCTTCTTTTCATAGCTATTTGTAAGTCCTCCTCAGACAACCATTTTGCCTTTTTGCATTTCTTTTTCTTGGAGATGATCTTGATCACTGCCTCCTGTACAATGTCACGAACCTCCGTCCATAGTTCTTCAGGCACTCTGTCTATCAGATCGAATCCCTTGAGTCTGTCACTTCCACTTTATAATTCTAAGGGATTTGATTTAGATCATACCTGAGTGGTCTAGTGATTTTCCCTACTTTCTTCAACTTAAGTCTTAATTTTGGCAATAAGGAGTTCATGATCTGAGCCACAGTCAGTTCCTGGTCTTCTTTTTGCTGACTGTATAGAGCTCCTCCATCTTTGGCTGCAAAGAATATAACCAATCTAATTTCGGTGTTGACCATCTAGTGATGTCCATGTGTAGAGTCTTCTCTTGTGACGGAAGAGGGTATTTGCTATGACCCTGGTGTTCTCTTGGCAAAACTCTATCAGCCTTTGCCTTGCTTCATTCTGTACTCTAAGGCCAAATTTGCCTGTTACTCTGGTATTTCTTAACTCCCTACTTTTGCATTCCAGTTCCATATAATGAAAAGGACATCTTTTTTGGTGTTAGTTCTAGAAGGTCTTGTAGGTCTTCATAGAACCATTCAACTTCAGCTTCTTCAGTGTTACTGGTAGGGGCATAGACTTGGATTGCTTTTATATTGAATGGTTTGCCTTGGAAACAAACAGAGATCATTCTGTCGTTTTTGAAATTGCAACCAAGTACTGCATTTCGGACTCTTTTGTTGACTATGATGGCTACTCCATTTCTTCTAAGGGATTCTTGCCCACAGTAGGAGATATAATGGTCACCTGAGTTTGCTCTGCTTTATTGCTTTGATCTTTTTTCCCGGATCCTGAGAAAATGTTTTAAAATCTTTACATCTAACAAATGTACTTGAACCTGTCTCCATATTGACCATTCTAGGTCAATGTTTCTTATTGCATACTGTAAACTTTTGACTTAGATGTTTGTCTTTTTTTATTTAAATACAATTTTATTAAATTACACGCTTTACTTCACTCTGTATAATCGGCTCCAGTTTCATCCACCTCATTAGAACCGATTCAAATGTATTCTTCTTAATGGCTGAGTAATACTCCATTGTGTATATGTACCACAGCTTTCTTATCCATTCATCTGCTGATGGACATCTAGGTTGCTTCCATGTCCTGGCTACTATAAACAGTGCTGCGATGAACATTGGGGTACACATGTCTCTTTCAATTCTGGTTTCCTCGGTGTGTATGCCCAGCAGTGGGATTGCTGGGTCATAAGGCAATTCTATTTCCAGTTTTTTAAGGAATCTCCACACTGTTCTCCATAGTGGCTGTTTTAGTTTGCATTCCCACCAACAGTGTAAGAGGGTTCCCTTTTCTCCACATCCTCTCTAGCATTTATTGCTTATAGAGTTTTGGATTGCAGCCATTCTGACTGGCGTGAAATGGTACCTCATTGTGGTCTTGATTTGCAGTTCTCTGATAATGAGTGATGTTGAGCATCTTTTCATATGTTTGATAGCCATCTGTATGTCTTCTTTGGAGAAATGTCTATTTAGTTCTTTGGCCCATTTTTTGATTGCAAAAGAGATATAGATGTGTAGAACAGACTTTTGGACTCTGTGGAGAGGGAGAGGGTGGGATGATTTGGGAGAATGGCATTGAAACATGTATAATATCATGTACGAAATGAATTTCCAGTCTAGGTTTGATGCAGGATACAGGATGCTTGGGGCTGGTGCACTGGGATGATCCAGAGAGATGGTATGGGGAGGGCGGTGGGAGGGGGCTTCCGGATTGGGAACTCATGTACACCCGTGGTGGATTCATGTTGATGTATGGCAAAACCAATACAGTATTGTAAAGTAAAATAAAGTAAATAAATAAAAATAAAAGTAAAAAAAATAAATAAATTGCACGCTTTAAGTAGTTTTCCATTTTGCACTTTCATTTTCAGAGCCTGCAGTTGCACAGAAGTAGAATCCCTTTTGCCATTCCTCTCCAGTTACAGTGCTGCGTCTAACCCTCATCTACTATTTAGAACTGCACTCGTTTTTGTGACCTTTCCCCTTTCTTTCTCTGTGCTCTTTGTCATGTTCTCCATGACCGCTCTTCGTTGTGCTTCTTACAATGTTGTCTTCACTTCCGCGATGGCTGTCTGTCTGTTCCTGCTTCTCTCCTGAGATCTGGCCCCTCATGTTTCGTCTTACTCTCTGCTCATCTCTTTCCCAGGTTCTTACATTCTTATTGAATTCTTTGTCTGTAGAGGTGATGGCATCGTGTGGCTTTTTCTTTTTTCCAAATGTAGTAAAACGTTTGGTCCCAATTTTATTTTATTTGGTGGAAACATTTTTTTTCTGGTAAATGTTCACCATTTGTTAGAAAGTTCTGATGCGCTTTTGCTTCTTTTATTCTTAGAGTAACTTTGCACTGACTTAGTACTTGCTCATCTTTTCCTTAGTCATCACTGGATCCCTGGGCCAGCCATTTGCAGGGAATGACTTTATTGGAGGGAGATGTACCCTTTATGATAACAGAGAAGCTAGCAGGTATTTACAACACAATCTATGACACCACAGAGAAGAAGCAATCTGCAAATATGGCTGTTGGTTCAGCTCTTCACGAAGCTCCCATCTTTGAATTCCCTCTACCAAATCCTTTTTGTGGAAGGATGCTCAGATCTCCAACTTACCCAGAGAACTGGGTAACTGCAACCTTCCCTTCAGGAAGCACTGGTGCTTTCCGACATAGCTGCCTCCTCACTCTTCCCCACACCTTTCTCTTCACATCCTACATCGTTTCTCTCTGCTCTCAGCTACCTTGTTGAGCCTTAACACATATTTTGGGATCTGTGAATTATGCATGTCTCCTAATTTTACCAAAAATAATCTTCAGGGCTTTACGTCTTTAACTTTGCTTTTGTCATGTTGGTCATTTCCAGAATGATATGAGTAAATGGGGCTTCCCAGGTGGCTCAGTGGTAAAGAATCTGCCTGTCAATGCAGGAGATGCAGGTTTGGTCCCTGAGCCGAGAAGATCCCCTGGAGGAGGTCATGGCAACCCACTCCAGTATTCTTGCCTGGAGAATCCCATGGACAGAGGAGCCTGGGGGGCTGTAATCCATGGGGTCACATAGAATCAGACATGACCGAGCAACTGAGCATGGATACACATGAGCAGATGCCATCTTATGAGGTCATTTTCCTTCCAGAGCTGAGAAGGCCTCAACTTCTCGCCGCTCCCCTGCCCATCCATCATATATGTCAGCGTCAGGTGATAATTTTTGGAAACACAGGCCTTCTTAAAGATCAATTTATACACAAACTCAAAATTCTACAGTAACTTTCTGCTGAGTTCATGTTCTTTAACCTGCCATACGAGGCTGGCTTCCGTCAAGCCTTGGCCTAAACTCTCAGCATCCTTTCTCACAGCCCTGCTCCTATATGCATGTCCCCATTTAGCTCTTCCTTTCTAAACGTTTTATCTTGTACTTGTCATTTCCTTCATGAGAAGCACCCTTCCCCTCCCCTCATCTTTACATGATCTTAACCCACCACTGAACCCACAGCCGAGTACCGCTTTGCTCTTATGCTGAACTCCTATAATATTTTTCTATATGTACCTTCAAGATTCTGTCTCTCAGACACTTATAGTTATTATAAGCACACTTCTTGTCTTCCCTCCTAGCAAGAAGGCTCTAGAGAAAACAATCCTGCCTGGTATATCTTGGTTTCCCACAAAACATTCAGCACAATGAAAGTACTCCATAAATACGTGTTGGATGAATGAGGTCACCCTCGGTACTTAATAAGAATAAGAATAAACACTGCTTTAAAGATGAGTAATTTTGTGGAGTTTGGAGATATCATCATCCCATGCTGGAGTTGGAGGAATTTACTGTGGTTTGGTCTTTTCATAAAATGGGATTTTTAAAGGACCCTTTTATCATTGAAGGCACTAAGTAATTGAGACGTGGCTATCTGTGGCTTTGCAGGTCTACATCTGAGCCTCTCTTGCAAGATTCCTCCTGCTTCCCAGGGTATGCCGTCTCCCACCCCCTCTATCACCTTAATCCTATCAAAGCCCACCTAGGCTGATCCTTCCCCTTAACTCCTCCAACCTCCCAGGGCTCAGACACAGGCTTTATGAACTCTTTGAGCAAATCTGTTAACATGAAGCTCTTAGCTGAGATTGCCTTACTCCAATAATACTATTGAAATGGCCACGTTTCTGATCTCCCTAAGTAGACTGGATTTTTTGAGGACAGAGACCACACCTTATACCCTTTGTCCTAAGCTCTAATAACTAAATTGTGTCCAGTAATACTAGTAGAGGCTTCCAAGAACCTTGGTCAGCCCAGTCCTAGAGTCTCTGCTTCTCCACAGAGAACGGCTGGATGAAATCCAGGTACAACGTCCCGGAAACATACCATTCTGATGTGCTTTCTCAAAGACAAGCCTGCCATCATCTTTATCTCTCTGGCCTTCGATCTTTAAGACTCACGGGTGAGCATTTTTTAGAGGCTGCATATCCAAACCTTAACCACCATGAAATGAAGACAAATACTGAAAAGGTAATCCTGTGGGGGGTTCTGTACACCGGAGCGTGCTAGCTGGTCACACTGTTTTGACTGCAGAGAGCAACAAGGGAGGGCTAGAGAGGTAAGAGGTGAGCAAAACTGGAAAAGAAAAATATGGCAAGATCTAAACTTTCCTGATGGCTCAGACGTTAACGAATCTGTCTGCAAAAATGCAGGAGACCCAGGTTCAATCCCTGGGTTGGGAAGATCCCCTGGAAGGGAAAATGACAACCCATTCCAGTATTTTTGCCTGGAGAATTCCACGGACAGAGGAGCTTGGCGGGATACAGTCCACAGGGTTGCAGAGTCGGACATGACTGAGTGACTTGCTCTATTTCGTCCCTAGAGCAGTTGTCGGGGGTGTGTGTGTGTGTATGTGAGATGATGATGAAATGACCCTTCCCACTCAGGTATAACAGCTATCCCCTTACAGTGACCTTTGCCAAGGCCCCAAGGGAAATAATAAATTATAATTGTATGGAAGACAAAGCATGAGAGTACATGAAATCAGTACCTTAACTGGGAAGCAAGCAAAAGTCTTGTGTCCCTCCACAGCAGGGCAAAGTTTTCCAGGGATAGAGACAAAAATAAAGCCAGGCTCTGAGTGCCACCTAGTGGACAGATATGCCACTGCAATAGGATGGATGCTTCGCCGGGAGAAGCGAGGTGAAGACCGGACACGACCCTCTGCTCCCATCCCTGCCCCCATTTCATCTGAGACCTCGTGCCACTTTCCCAGCACTTGGGGAGTTGGGCGATGTTCCCTGAGCCCCCAGTCTCTGAGGATGCTTGCTATGAGTGGGAAGTGACATGAGGGAGCGGGTTCCTGAGAGGGATGGGGTGATGCCGTTCACTGGTACAGTATAAATATCCGTACACACACACGTACAATCCCAAATGACACCTTTCACCATCTTCTGCAAAGGGGGAGACTTTACACTTCTCCCTTCTTATGACTTCATTGCCTGCAGGAATGCCCTTTGCCCTTGCCGTTCATTGTAAATGAGCTTTGTCAATCCTGGGGTGGGTGGCCGTAATTCCAAGGTGGGGAGAATCCAGGGTGCTCAGTCCTGGCAACTTTTTAAGGATCTCCCTGGAAAAGCTGTATGAGTCAGGCATTTTACTTTCTATCCTAGCCTGTGACGGGGACTTTGTCTTGCACGTCTGCTTTGCCCGGCAAGCCTGCCAGAAGGGGCGGCGCTGGACTCCTGAGTTCAACCTTCAAAGCGTTTTCATCTAGCAGCTGCCGCTTAGGCCGAGCTCCATGGTGAGAGAATCAGGGAGGCAGTATTGATCTTCCCGACAGAGCGGCCCCCTCCAAGGCTGTTTGTTTTCAAGCTGGTACTGCAGCTGAGAGAGAGAGGACTTAAGAGCCTGGCCCTGCCTTTGCAAAGGGACAGTTTTCTCACCATACTGACCAAACTGAGGTCACTAACGGGGCAGGAGTGATGAGGTTCCATGTCCCGAGGCCAGACGGAGGTCTCCACAGGAGCCCGGTTGCGTGTTATCCAGGCTGAAGCCTCCCTTGGCTGCCTTCCATCTGCACAGCTAGACAATCGCAACATCCGAGTCAGACAGACCCGGGGGGATCCTAGCTCAGCCACTCACCAGCCCTTTTTTCATTTAACCTCTCCGGGTTTCATCGTTTTTATCCATCCCATGGGGATAATATTGCTTTCCTCATAGGATTATTATAAGACCTAAAAAATGCAAGTTTCCAGCACAACTAGGCTCAAACTGAATTCCCTTGACAGTTGTTATCTTTGAAAAATGAGATGATAGCTATCTGTATAGGTGTGTGTTTCCGAAAAAAATTCTTTTGCACGTTCATTACATGATGACAGCATATTTCTTTGGACATCAGAACATTTTTTTAAATAATTACTTTTATTTGTGTTATTTAAAATAATCAGCACCTACTTGCGATGTTTCGCAATATTTTCTTTCGTTCTTTCGAAGATAAAATCTCTGTCAAGCATAAATACAACCGGATATTCAAACTGAAAAATATTTTGGCAATCCATTTTATGTAGGTTTCATCCAGGTAATACTCCATAGATAAATACATTTTTGCAATTGGTATAGTCCACATTTTATGCAAAGCAAGCTTTTTTCCCTTAGTGGTGAAGAATCCACCTGCCAATATAGGAGACGCAGGAGACACGGGTTCAGATCCCTGTGTCGAGAAGATCCCCTGGAGTAAGAAATGGTACCCCGCTACAGTATTCTTGCCTAGAAAATTCCATGGGCAGAGGAGCCTGGCGGGCTACAGTCCATAAGACCACAGAGAGTCGGACAAGACTGAACGGCTGGGCGCACACAATGGAAACATTTACCAAGAAGCTGAATTGCTTATCAGTGGTCTGGTTTTCATGTATTTTCCAAGTTTATTCTCAGCCAATGATCGGACTTCCCTGTCTGTGAATTCCCCACCACGGTGATACAGAACAGACCCACTATCCCCCAGATTCCCTCCTGCCGACTCTCTGTTGCCTTCCTCACTCTCAATCCTTTGGCAACCGCTGGTCTACACTCCAAACCTGTAATTTTGCCTTTTCCAGAATCTTACATCAATAGGATCATAGATTATGAATCCTTTGGGGTGTGGCTTCTTTCACTTAGCCTTTGCGCTCCATCCATGCTGTGACATGCGTTCCTCGTTCATCCCTCCTCACTGCTCAGCAGTCGTCCGAGATGACATTTAAGGTAGAGCCCATCAGTTCTCCTGCACCTCCTTTCCTAGCCTGATACAGTAATGCAAACTGTCTACCAGAATCCAAAAGTGAATACAGGCAGGCCATGCTGAGGGTCTTCAGGAGCTAGAAGCAAAAAGAGTGGTCCTCGTCCCCCTGGCTGGCTAGCATTAAACCCAGCTGTATTACTCAAGTAAGGATGCCAGGCTGTTTATCACGTGTGAAGAAATGAACACAGTAGTCAAAAACTAACATCAGGGTTTGGGAAAAAGATCATCTGAGTGTCATGGGTGTGTTCCTGGAGGAAGTGAGCTTGAGGTGAGCTCAGAAGTAAGAAGGAGCTGGAAAAGCGAAAAGGACTCAGGAGTGAACAGTATGAGCCAAGACTGGAGAACAGGGCAGGAACTCATGCTTGGGCAAGGTGGGGTTTGGAAGCTTAGGAAGGAAGAAAGTTAGTGTGGCCGGAGCACACTTAGTAAGTGGAGACTGGTACTAAGTGAAAAGAGGAAAGTGATCAGAGACCAGATTAAGAGGGCCCCCAGGCCACCACAATGCCATCAGATTTATTCTGAACGTGACGGGAACTGCAGGAGAGGATCAGAGAAAGGACGCAGTCACTGATATTAACAGGGTCATGCTGACTCTTCCGCCGTGCACATTCTTTTGGCTCGGGTGTAGAAGCAGGGGACCAGGTAGGAGGCTTTCATGAACAGTCCAGGTGATAAATGACAAATGACTTTTGCCGCGATGGTAGAGCTGGTGACAGGTAGTGAGGATCTGGACAGATTAGGGATAGAGCTAACAGAAATTGCTGAAACAAGCTGCCAGAGGAAGGAACTGTCATTCACTGAGATGGGAAGATGGCAGGAAGAGCAAGGCTGGAGACAAAACCGGCAGTCTGGTTTTGGATGTGTTAGGAGGAGGAGGCCCTGGGTGGCCCTCGTGGTGATGTTGCTCCAATATCAGAGCGTCAGATGTATGAATCAGTGGGGAGGCTGGGGGCCAGGAAGGTTAGGGTGTCTTTCATGTATAGATGAACAGACAGGGCTACACATAAGATGGGTCTAAGAGATCGGGGAGTGATGGGCCGAGGCCACGAGGAAGTCCCACCATGGTCCAGGCACAGAAAATTGGTGGTCTGGGCGTGGAGTTTAAAGAAGAGAGGCCCTTCGAGGTTGTTTAAAGGATGACTCTGTGGCCTCGGGGATGAAGACAAATATTCCCCATTAAAAACTTTGGATGACTTCACGACTGCTGTTACCATACTAGAAATAATGATTAATGGACCTTGTTTAAGTTTTACTGCAGAAATATTTTTTTACAAGTGATGAAGGCGCACTCTTTATATCATCCAGAAGGAATGAGTTCAATTTTTTTGGCCTCAGCAGAAAGAACCCCAGACTTCTGTGATATTTTATCATATCCAGTGTCAGTGTCTGCTCAACTCCAGTGCTGAGAAAGTTCCAACTCCTGCTTTCCCCAGAAACGTCTTATCTTGAAGTCAAAATCTATAAACAGACTCAAAGTGGGCACCATGCAGAGTTGGAATAACTTCAAATACTGGAGCGCACTCTCCTGCTTTGAGGCAAATGATTGACTCTTCCAGCCTTGATAATGACTCACAAGGCTTCAAAGTCACCATCCTTAATATCACTGGTCTTTGTCCCCAGGAAAGAGACATTTTTGTCTGAAATGCGTTACCCCACTGAGCCTAGAATTTGCACTTCCTGTCGTGGGCTGTCTGTTTAAATCTTTAAAAATTCCCTTTTCTTAATACAAGTTAATTCTGGTTTTGAACAGTCCCCTGAGGTGATGTATATTCTTTTACCTAAAGGAAGACCTTCCTCAATAGTTCTGTACCTCAGGAATGGTCTGCTAAGCATCCGGTCACCACATCCGAACCCTGAGAACCATCTTCTGCCTCCCCCCAAGTATCCCCGCGTTTTCTCTCATCAGTGACTCTCTGGTTCACCCCCTTCTCCCCAGCCCCCTTGCCCCATCTTTGCGGAGCCTTTCCCACCTGGAAAAGGCCCCAGCACTTCTCTCTTGATTCTCATCTCTTGCCCTCTAATCCAGTTTCCACCATCACATCACAGTGGTCTCACCAAAGCACGCGGACTTGCTTCAATCAGCAGGAATTTCCCGTTGCTTTAAGGGCGGGTCCCCACCCCCTAGCCTGGCATGCCTGCAACCTCCTGGTGATCCAGCTTTCTTCTCTGACCTTTTCTCCTGCTAGAATCCCCATATGCTTCAGACCTCCCAACAGACCCCATCCCAGTTTCATAAGCAGCCTTGTTCCCTCTTGCTTCTGTGCCTTTTTTAAAAAAATGCTTCTTTTGCTTTGATCACCCACCCTCTTTTCTCTCCACACAGAGGCCTTCATCATCCTTCAAGAACTGGCTTAGGCATCAGTTCCTTTGGCTCATCTCCCCAGCTGTGGTCCTCCAACCTCGAGCTGGGCCCTTTTATCTGCTCACTCCCTAACATCCTCACCTTCCTTGTATCCAACTCCCACTGAGACATAGCTATTGGACTAGTGCCCTGTAACACGTGTGTGCATTTGTGTGTGTGTCGGGAGGGTACATGGACCTCTCAGGAGGCTAGTGGTAAAGAATCTTCCTGCAATGCAGGAGACACAGGTTCAATCTGTGGATCGGGAAGATCCCCTGGATGCAGAAATGGCAACCCACTCCAGTGTTCTTGTCTGGGAAATCCCATGGGCAGAGGAGCCTGGTGGGCTATAGTCCAGGGGGTCACAAAGAGTCAGACACGACTGAGCATGATCATGATGAAGAGCGCACACACACACACACACACACACACACACACACACACACACACACACACAGAGTTCGCTTTATCCCCGCACCTGACATAGTGCTGAAACCGAGTAAACATTCACATTTTTTTTTATTCCACTTGTGAATGAATGAACCAAAATTTTTGGGTTTAGAGAGCTCTGACAATTTGAGATTGTCAGGAGCTAAGTGCATGCAAATGCACTGTGAGAAGCTAAATGCATCCAAAAATAAAGTTGACCTTTACACTTTTATGGACAAGGAAATGGCAACCCACTCCAGTATTCTTGCCTAGAGAATCCCATGGACAGAGCGGCCTGAGAGATTGCAGTCGATGGGGTCTCAAAGAGTTGGACACAACTGAGCAATGAACACTTTACACTTTTAAGGGAGTCATTCACCTTTTTCCCTCTACAAAATCCTTTCAATTAAAGGTTTTCATATAAGAGCGTCAATAGACAGAATAAAGGCAGAACCATGGCAGAGTTGTGAGAACTCTGCCCATTCCCATCAAATGGCATAGGAGCTGTTTTTATGGTGTCACTTTGGTCTCCAGGAACAAATCAACTTTAATAGTCTTAGTATATACAACCTGCTTAGAAGTACAGAAGCCTCACAGAGTGAGTTTTTTCCAAAAACCCTAATTTACCCCTGAGGACTAGTGAAGCATGTGGAAAAAGAGTACAGAGAAAATAGAGTCAGAAGGTCTAGTTCACTTTGGCACAGAGCCTATTATACCTACAGGCAGAGAAGGGGTTGTCTTTTTAAAGTTCAGATGGGATCTAAGTCACATACACAACAGGATTTAGAGAGACTCTAGGAAAGCCATCTTGTCCCCCAGATATCTTCCCACCAAAGAACCACAACCCTTGATCTCCATCAACAGAACTATCCCAGCTGGATACACTGGCTGAGTATTCCTCGGAGGAGCAGTAATGTCAGCTTCTACAGTCCATGGATCACTTTCTCCAAGACAAGAAAGCCTCGGAGCATGGTGGGAACTTTGAGCAGAGAAGACACACTCAGAAAGGCAAGCTGGGCACCCAAGTTACACCCAAGTCTTCCTTTTGCGACCATGCTCATACCTTTTGCTGTTTGTGTGTGTCCTTAGACTGGGGACATTCTCTACAGGAGCTTTTCCACGCCTGTTAAGCAAAAAGGATGAATTTTTTTTTTTTGAAAGCCACAACTCTCCCATGACATCGGCAGAGTCCTGGCCAGTCTGGATCTGAATACATTCTCAAAACCAAATGAGTCAAATTTAGCTGAGGACTTCCCTAGCCTGGCTGGAGGATGTGCATCAGATGGCAAATAAAATGGCTGCACGATCTCTTTCAAAGGCATGATTGTTCCTGGAAGTTGCATGAAACTGTCATTCCACCCCCACCAACAGGCAGAGCAAGCCTGCTTTTCAGAAGATGATACTATGCAATGTGTAAGTACCCAGGATTCTGCTGCAGCCTCTAGGGTTCCCAATAAAGCTGATTTGCACACTGATCTCCAATAATGCACATGAATAACACATGAATAATGCACATTTCAAATATGTCCTGAATAACAGTGTCAATAGAAAGAAATGGTCTTCCAAAGGAAGGGTTCAAACTGCACAGCGAATGGGTTAAACAGATGAAGGGTGGATCTCATCAGAGAAATGGAGCATTAATGAAGGGATGTGCTCAGGGGGAACAGACCCCAGGAAGCTGAGGCAGTGGTTTTGTGAAAGATTTTGACAAGAATAAGGTACTAAAAGTGTCAGTGCGAAGATGGATAAAGCCACGATTGAAACAGACAGTTCCAGACAAGGAGGCTCTGGGGGAGAGGGAAGCACACAGGCGAAGAATGGGAGGCGTCTGCTAGATCAGAAGGGATTAGAGATGACCCCCAGGTGACTTTTGAATCCTAGAAAAACCTGCCAACAGCCTAGCGCAGTGGGATTTCTACCGACTGCTTGTAGAAGCAAAGAAGCCTGCTGGGTAGCTTGGATTATCAAAACTGGCCCATTAGGTCCCTCTCGATGCACAATCACCGCTTCTGGGGCAAGAAATATATGTTGAATCATCAGAATCACCAATGCCGAGTACTGCTCCTTAAGTCCAGGTATTTGCCCTGTCAGTCATCACCGTGGCTTCCTGCAAGCTCACCTCCAGCCACCCCACCAGGAGGGTTCAGCCACCCCTGCGTCAGCACCAACTTCCTCCAATGCCACCCAGACGCTGTATCAAGAAGGGCATAAAGAATTGGCCGAAGAAAATATTAATTTAAAAATGATAAAGCAGAGAGTACAAGTAGGTGAAGTCACTTTTCCTTTGGTTTTCCATATTGGAGGGACATCACTTTGCCAGCAAAGGTCTGTATAATCAAAGCCATGGTTTTTCCAGTAGTCATGTATGGATGTGAGATTTGGACTATAAAGAAAGCTGAGCACCAAAGAATTGATCCTTCAAACTGTATGTTGGAGAAGACTCTTCAGAGTCTCTTGCATAACAAGGACATCCAATCAGTCAGTTCTAAAGGAAATCAACCCTGAATGTTAATTGGAAGGATGGATGCTGAAGCTGAAGCTCCAATACTTTGGCCACCTGATGCGAAGAACTGACTCATTTGAACAGACCCTGATGCTGGGAATGATTGAAGGTGGGAGGAGAAAGGGACGACAGAGGATGAGATGGTTGGATGGCATCATTGATGCAATGGACATGAGTTTGAGTAAATTCCGGGAGATAGTGGAGGATAGCAAGGCCTGGCGTGCTGCAGTCCATGGGGTTGCAGAGTCGGACATGACTGAGTGACTGAACAACAACAAAAATGTTGAACAGTCACATGTGATCAGACAAAGGCCCCAGGGCTGGGTGTCAGGCAGACACTGAGGGTCTCATGTAGTCAAGCAGCCTCACCCACACACTGGGTTAGACCGGGACCTGGGGATGATCTTCAGGTGCTCCAGCCGGGTTCCCCACCGAGGAGTCCAGCAGGGACGAGAGAGTGAGCAAGTACAAGGGCTAGATGTTCCTTTCAGGCAGGGAACAGCAGATGCCAATGGATGCTAACATAAGCCTCCCAGGAGTCATGCCCGCCACCCCCCGTCCCAAAACTCCTAACAAAGGATTGGGACTCCCTGACACAGACCCTAAGCAGAGTTCTGACACAGACCCTAAGAGGAGGTTAGTCGCCCTTTCTGATCCGAGCTCCCTGCTCACAGGGTTTTGAGGCTCCTGGAGAAAGGCAGACCCCTCAGGGTGCAGAGCTGGTGGTGAGGGCCAGGCAGAGACGCCTCCCTCTGGGAGCTACGCTGGACCAGGGAGCAAGTGTGTCTGCCATGTGCGGTGGACCAGCACGTTGCTCAGAGATGGGGACAAGGCCTGTTCCCCAAGGCTTCAAAGTGAGTGAAGGAGACAGCAACAGTGACGCCGAGGGCAGCGCCGTCTTAGCTGGGCTACTTGCAGGGGGCCTTGGTTAGCCAGTCAAGACATGGGAGTTTTACTGTACAGCTTCCAGCCAGAGCTGCGGCACTCACCGAAACCCCCTGACTGTGGGTCCTGAGAAACTGTGGCTGTGATTACAGGTATTTACGTCCCCAGTGATGTTTGGTGCCCTCGCTGCGCCAGCTCTTATTCTCAAATGTGAGTGGGTTGGCTTCTTATATTCTGGTGAGGAGAGGTGGGTGGGGAAGCAGCAGATGTGTGACCCTTATCCTTCCCCCATTCGGCTCCTTGTGACAGAACAGACCAACCGGAAAAGAGTCCTTTCTCTACCTCCTGATGACGTCAGCCGCATAGTATGCCATTGAATTTTTACAGCCCACTTATCTTGTTATGGCTGAGGTTTTAGTCAATTCTGGCTGAGGAGGTATCTCGCTACCAGTCAGACAAGAGTAAGAGAATTTAATAACAGTCTAAGAACATATATTGGATGTGGGCACTGTTGGGCATAACATGAGGTATAGTCATGAGCAAGACAGGCAGTGGATGACTGCTTAGAACTCGCGGTCCAGAGGGGGAAGGAAAGCATGGAACAAGCTGTATGAGTACAAGAGCTATGGAAGGAAAGCTCAGATGCATGGGCAGCATTTTAAAGGGCTGCTGTTGTTGCTGTTAAGTTGCTCAGTCGTGTCCAACTCTGCAACCCCATGGCCTGCAGCACACCAGGCTTTCCTGTCCTTCACTATCTCCCGGAGTTTGCTCAACTCATGTCCATTGAGTCAGTGATGCCATCCAACCATCTCATCCTCTGTTGCCTCCTTCTCCTCCTGCCCTCAATCTTCCCCAGCATCAGGGTCTTTTCCAGCATGAAATATAAATAATATTAATCTGTCTTTTGTTGTTCCATCTTTACCAGAAGAAAAAGAATAAAAGAAGACAGTTGAAAGGGGAGGAAAGGAAGAAGAAAAGAGGAAAATAAAAAGAAGCATGAGGGCACGTGGCAACCGGGACCTGTGCTTAGGAACAGGGAGGTGACAGGGAGTGGTGAAGACCGTGGTAAACAAGCGTTCATCCAGATCTACAGGAAACTCTTTCAGCTAATTGCTTTCAAGCATAACTGCCGGGCCACTGCTTCCAAAGCTTCACTTTTTAAGTAAAGCAAATAATTCTGATTTTTTTTTTTAGATGAACTCTCCTGATTTTTAAATGCTGACTCACATAAAAAAATTAAATTCCAAACAGGCCAAACCAAACACTTTGGCAGGTGGGACTCAACTTTTGAGGAGCCAGTTTGCTGCCTCGGCCTTGAAATGGCGTCATGGAAGGTTATAGATCTCAGAGTGCAAAGCCAGACAGATCCCATTATTCCAGACCCTGGGCTTCTTCTCCAGCATGGCAAACACCTCACAGCAATTCCACATTCCTTATAAACTGATGTAGCATTTCACCTCAGTGTTTGCCGAGCAAAAGAGCTATCTTTTGAGGACACTGGACTAGGTGATTTCAAAGGTCACTTCTGAATCTAACTGACAACACCCAGCTTGAAATTATGGGAATAATAACAGCATAACAATAATGAAGGCAACGATGCATTAAATACTTCACTTCCAGTGAGTCCACCCATGTTATCTGGTTTAAATTACTCAAAGTGTTCAATCATCTCATTTGTGCAGGAAAAATTATCACTGAATTACACACTATGGGTAAAATATAAGCTGGACCTGCTCATCCTTTTTTGGATGCTTATGCCAGAGATTATAGACGTGCCTAATTACTGGTGGCATTTTGCTTTACTGGCCAAAATTTTTACCCCCAGGGCAAGCATGTGCAGAATGAGGCAGGCTGTATGAAAAGATCGCCCTTTCTATTGTTTCACCAGATTAACTCAGGGTGTCTCTGAAGTGGGCATAGTTTCTCCAGAAATTGACAGTCTAGCCAGAGAGCAAAAGGATCTCTGCCTATTAACAGAAAAGCAAAAGCTAACTCAGGGACAAATTCAGCAGGGAGAGAGATGAGAGGTGGTAGAGGAGTTTGCTCTTTTTTTGTAGCAGAGGTGGATAGAGTCAGGCCCCTGGGGAGGTGAGTCATGTTCGAAAATGCAGGCAGGAAGTCAGAGGGTGCAAATTCAATTCTCCTCTTCGGATTTGCAAGTTTTATCTCCGTTTGGCAGCCTGGGACTCGTGTGGGAAAGACAATGAAGAGACTGGAGATGAACCAGGACAACCTAGGGGTCCCTGACTTCTTTTCTGCCCCCATGTGGCCCTGGCACATTTTACCTCCGGCCTAAACCGCTGTGGCCCAGGTGCCCACGGCACAGTTGCACGCTGGCAGAGGGCTGGGCACACAGCACTGGGGCCTCTGCTTTTTGTGACAGCTCCCAGCTGATCCCATTTCTGCAGGGACAGCAGGGCTTTGAAGACTCCTCTCAGGGCACCATCCATCCATACGAAGGTCTGCTGTCAGCTGTGGGCAGGCCCAGGAGGGAGCTGGGGGGCCAGGGGAGGCCTGGAAGCCCCTCCTCCAAACTGCCTGAAGGCCTGAAACCCTCCTTTCCAAACCAGGGCAGGCAAAACAATTCAGGCTGTCTGTAGGCTAGGAGGAGGCCAGGAGGCAGCTATGGGGTGGGGTAGGGAGAGTCCTGAAGGGAGGCAGGCGGGGTGGGAAGCAAGAGCGAGAAGGCGGGAGGGGGAATCCCATTTGGAAAGAAGGCACAGGCTTTGAACTTGGAGATCTCTCCAACTGAGCCGGAATCCACACGAAGGCAGCCCCAGCTGGGTGCCTAGGGGTCTGTAAATAAATGTGACAGGGTGAGTGAAATGACAGCTCCTCGACCTTAATGCATTCACCCCAAGGTGCTGCGGGCATCTGCTCCGTAATTAACCAGGCTCTCCCCTCCGTACCCCCTCCTGCCCCTGGGGTTGCTGAAACATTGCCATAATTACCCTCTGCGGCTCTAAGGAGCCCTCTGGAAGGAGTGTGCCCTTGGCTCCTTCCCTTACTCCGTCCCTGCCACTCTGGGTAGGGGGACAGACATCCCTGGCTGCCAGGGGTTGAGGGCATCCCGCTTCCAGGAGTCATCACAGTATCCCATCCTGCCCACCATCATCCATACAACATCTGTTCTCCCCCATCCCAGGAGACTCAGTGGGGCAGCAAGGAGGAAGGGGCATCACAGGGTACCCGAAGGGACATTTTCCACCAGCAGATCAACCATCTATATCGTGATGTCTGATGGCACGATCCAATGTGCCCCTGGGTTGAAAACCACTGCAGTGATGAAAACAGATGGGGCCACTCAGCACCTAGAAAATGTTGAGAATGTCTTTCCAACAATTATGTGATTAATACTAATAACAGCAATAATAACGTCATTTAGTCTAGATGCAAGAGCAAGAGCAAGCACCTATTTAGTCTCAGAATGTGTCCCTATGTGTTGCACATACCAGGCATTCAATATGTATTTTTTGAAGGGAGATCATGGCTTTGTCACATGCTTTTCAAGAGATGTAAGTATTATCATCTTTATATTAAGGTAAAGATAACTGAGGCACAGAGAGGTCGGGCAACTTGCCTAATGCCACACAACAAAGACAGTCAGGGTGTGACCCCAGACCTAGGGCCCCAGGACTGTGGTCCTTCTGTTTCCCCATGCTGCCAGGCCACTTCACTGCACGGAGCACTTCAGTAGGTCCCTGAAAGTGGGCTCCCTATTCTTTCTATCTGTAAGGTCCTGTTTGACTCACTGAGCTTAAGGACTCAGCCCATTTATTTATGAATCTTTTGTTTCACTGCTTGAGCTTAAAGACTCAGCCCATTAATTTATGAATCTTTTATTAGTGTGAATCATTTTCTTCAACTCTGTATCACTACTGCATTTCACAGGTACTTAGCACATGGTAGATATTCGATAAATATTTGTTTTATTGAATAAATCAATCTGATGGTAGATATTCAATAAATACTTTGTTTAATATTAATTTAATTTGTTTTACAGAGGATACTCCTGAGATTCCAGAGATGGAACTCTCTCATCACTAGAGGCTATACAGCTGGGAAATATAAGAACCACAATTTGAATTAAAGCTTGACTGAGTTCAGGGACCTTTCCAATAAACCATGTACCACTGAGCTCTGTAGACATCATTTCATATCATGTTAACAAATAAAGTTCTATAACTGTGGTTATTTCCATTTTTTCTGACAGTGTCTTAAAATATACTACCAACTAATAATCATAAATGAGTTATTTCAGTTTTTATTGTAATGAAATTAATATGAACATACTATAGATTATTAGAAGAGGACAAACAGAAAATAAATTAAATCAATAATCTCCAAACATTTTAAATGAATATTTTCTGCCAATATGTTTATGCATTTTGACATAATTTAGATTACAGTTTTTATATTCTAGGTTTTTTAACTTACTGTTATAAACATTTTCCTGCTTACTTCAACAATTTCAATAACTTCCCTATTTACCATTTAAGTGACTTAAAATTATCATTTTATATGCTCAATAATCATTTTTAATGACTAAAAAAATTCATCGTATGGAGCACAGACTATCAATTATACATTCTGTCCAACCCTAGATCATTTTTCACTGCTAGAAATAACAGTAAGGTGAATTTCTTTTTTTTTTAATTTTCAGAATTTAAGAACACTTTGTCGAGTAGTTCTCTAGGAGACAAACCATCGAGCCAACGGATATGAACACTTTCAAAGCTCTTGACATAGATTGCAAACTGCTTTCCAAATGAGTTGTGCTAATTTTTTCCCCACTAACAGTGATTTGGATTTTACCATCATTTTAAATTTGATAATTTCGTTCACATGCACATACAAAACCATCATGTTTTGAACTGTAATAGGAAAACAGCGTTAGAGATGGAAGACTCCCTCCATCTTGCATACATTAGGAAACTGAGGTCTGGCCCGTTCAATGGTCTGCTCAGGGTCACGGTCACTTGGGGAGATGAACTGGGCTGAAGCCAGGTCCGCCATTCCACTCTCCCCTACTGTCTCCCAGGAAACGAAAAACCATTTGACGATCTATTTATCTGCTCAACAGCAGTGTTGCACGGCTGCCATCACTTGACATCTTAATTTTGATGATAAAGGGAAGCAGCTTTTGGAATATCTGGACCCGGCAAGTAACAAATTTCCTTCTATGGTGAGAAAAGGGTATTTCCTGATAACCCTCTTCTACCCGCCAGGGTTCTGCGGGGAGCCTTGTATCTACTTATCGCTTCCTCCTTTTGGCTCGGGCTTCTGGAACTCTGAGTCCTGCTTGACACGCACCTTGGCAGCTCTCACCATATCCTTCCTTCCTGGGGGCCTCTCTCTTTCTCCTGTCCCTGCTCAGCACGATGGCAACCGACCTCATTTCCAACCTCAGGCCAAGCGCTAGTGTGCTCCTGCCCATCTGCCACGTTGGCCAAGGTTCCCTGATTGCTGAGTGATTCCAGGCTCTTCCCAGGAAGCCTGAGTGAGCTGCAAGGTAAGCCCAAGCCTCTCCTCCCGGGCTCTGCCTTGTTCTCAGAGGAGCTTCCATGGCGTCTGCCGATGCACCTCCTCCACCAGGACCCGGACAGCCCATCAATTGCCCCCTCAATGTGGGGCCTGTTTCATGCCACGCGAGACAGAAGGTACCTCCCAAACAAAGTCTCCCAGGGGACCTCTCAACACCCAGCCTCTTCCCTCCAACTCAAGTTACATACCACGGCCATGCAGAGTGTTCCACAATATACTCAGCTTACTTCTCTGCTCAGAAACCTATGACCACCAGTGGAAAGAGACTGACTTAGCTTTCAACTCCTTCCTTATAAAACCTGCCGTCTACCAGTCAGTCAAGTTCTCCATATACCAGCCTGGCTAGGAAGGCTGACCAGGAAGGGGAGTAGCAGGTGGCAAGCGAGCTATGGGTCGAGTGGAGACATGATTGAGGTTGGGTGTAGGAAAAAAGCATGAGCTGGGATGGTAAGGGGGTTGTACTGTCTACTCTGTTAGAATGTACTTTCCTATTTTCTCTCTGATAGACCACTCATCCTTCATAACCTATTCATAAACCACCTTTGAAGTCTTTTACAAACTGCCTTGCAGTATTCTTGCCTGGAGAATTTCATGAACAGAGGAGCCTGGTGAGTTACAGTCCATGGGCTTGCAAAGAGCCAGACATGACTGAGTGACTAACATACTTGCCTCCAAACTTTTACATCTTTCTCACTAGTCCTAAGACACTTGGCCCACACATCTGCTATGCCATTTTTCACATGAATTGACATATTTTTTTAAATGTCTGCTGCTGCTGCTGCTGCTAAGTCACTTCAGTTGTGTCTGACTCTGTGCGACCCCATAGATGGCAGCCCACCAGGCTCCACCGTCCCGGAGATTCTCCAGGCAAGAACACTGGAGTGGGTTGCCATTGCCTTCTCAAATGCATGAAAGTGAAAAGTGAAAGTGAAGTTGCTCAGTCGTGTCCAACTCGTCCAACTCAGCCTACCAGGCTCCTCCATCCATGGGATTTTCCTGGCAAGAGTACTGGAGTGGGGTGCCATTGCCTTCTCCTTAGAATATCTGACTTCCCCACAACTAAATATCCATGCTATTTTTCAAAGGAGGCTGTGTCTGTTCATCTTTTTTATCCTAATTACCTAATTCTTCTCTTAGTACTTGATCAAAATATCTCTAGCAAGAATGAACACAATGTGTAAGACAGAATTATGGCTGGATGGAATGAACACATAAATGAATGAATCATGAACATGTAAGTGGAAAAGATTTTGACTGTACTACCTGAGATGGGCACACATGCACATCTGTAACCCAAATTGGCACTTTTAAAATCAGGACATGGGCATGTAATCATCTGACTGGGAGTTTTGTGCCACATAAAACATGGGAAATTACCAATAAATATTGAGCAATAAACGAGCTGGATAGTTTTTCACAGAAAAGCCCCAGGACTATCATTGTAAAGCTTAAGCTCTATAGAGTAATCCGTGTACTCCTGGCTAGCCAGAAGCACTTCTACACTTTCTTCCCATATATCACAAGCCATACTGGTCACTGCTAGTACATACGACCTCCCTCTAACAAGTCTCATATCTATGAAGCAGAGGAAGGCTGGGGTGCACAGCTAAACCATTTAGTAGCCAAGGGGAAATCTGAAGCTTAAGATTCCACACATCCCTTGATCACTAAATAATAGGCCAGCACTAAAAATACCCATGGAAGAATTACATCTGGCTGGGCATTTGAAGGAACTTCCTGGGTAGCTTAAATGGTAAAGAATCTCCCCACAGCAAGAGACTTGGGTTCGATCCCTGGGTGGGGAAGATCCCCTGCAGGAGGGCATGGCACCCCACTCCAGTATTCTTGCCTGGAGAATCCCATGGACGGAGGACCCTGGTGGGCTACAGTCCATGGGGGGCATTTGAAGAAGCCTTTGTGCTCTCTAATTTTAGGCTATTGGGGGAAATGTGACAATGTTTTACCCACAGTTTAAATCGGTGGCACGTTCTTGCCAAGTGGCCTAAGAGTTGCTGGTAGAGCATCAGTCCCTTTTTTAACTCTTCCCTTCTCTACCTGCATGTCTATGCTTTGTAATTGAATCTAAATATGGCATTGGGGTACTTTTAAAATTCAGAGATTGGATATACTTATTGGAAGAGGCTGGCTTACAGGTTGAGAATTTGGCATTGTCAGCAGCTGAGGGGCTTGGAGAATATGGCAAGACAAAGGCTGCCCAGAAGCAGAGGGAGTGTGGAAAAGGCCAGGCTTGGCTTAAGAGCCTCAACATCAGCTGCTGCAACCTGGCAAGTGGATAAGCAATTTTTTCACAGCCGGTTGTAAAATTAAATGTATGGAAAAAATAAAATAAATGTTCTGCCTAGCCACTGAGTTAAATGAGAGAAGAGGGGATGCTTCCAACCAGACCTGAAAACCAGTGCAATTTGGTGGTCTAAGGATAGTCAGAAAGATAATGGTATTTCAAGTTCTCAGTCAATGATGTACAATACCAAGAGGTTGGCAAACTATGGTCAAACCTAGCCCACTGCCCGTTTCTGTAGGCTCACTGGAGAAGAATGGGCTTTACATTTTTTACTGGATGGGAGGAAAATCAAAAAAGAAGAATATTTCATGACACAGGAAAGTCATATGAAATGTGAATTTCAGTACCCGAAAGTAAAGTTTTATTGCAACAGGACCACAAGTATTCATTAATGAATAAAGGTGTGTCAGAGGTCACGTTCCTGCTACAGTAGCACAACTGAGTAGCTACAAAAGATACCACTTAGCCTGCAAAGCTTAAAATCTTCATTCACTAGCTGTCACTTTCCAGAAGTTTGCCAACCTCTAATATGCAAGATGAGTTCAGGTTCCATCCCTTATGAAGCAAAGGTGACATGTGACACAGTCTAAGGCACAAATTTAAAGTTCAAAGAGCATTTGGAAGACTCCTGGCCCAGCCCTCCACTCCACACTATGTCCTGCAGAAACACAGGAGGGACGACTCAACAAGCTTCCAAAAAGCCTAGCCCTTCATCAAACACCTCCACCATGCTATGTTTCTTTTTTTTTTTTTAATCTTTAATTCTTACATGCATTCCCAAACATGAACCCCCCTCCCACCTCCCTCCCCATAACATCTTTCTGGGTCATCCCCATGCACCAGCCCCAAGCATGCTGCATCCTGCGTCAGACATAGACTGGCGATTCAATTCACATGATAGTATACATGTTAGAATGTCATTCTCCCAAATCATCCCACCCTCTCCCTCTCCCTCTGAGTCCAAAAGTCCGTTATACACATCTGTGTCTCTTTCCCTGTCTTGCATACAGGGTCGTCATTGCCATCTTCCTAAATTCCATATATATGTGTTAGTATACTGTATTGGTGTTTTTCTTTCTGGCTTACTTCACTCTGTATAATCGGCTCCAGTTTCATCCATCTCATCAGAACTGATTCAAATGAATTCTTTTTAACCGCTGAGTAATACTCCATTGTGTATATGTACCACAGCTTTCTTATCCATTCATCTGCTGATGGACATCTAGGTTGTTTCCATGTCCTGGCTATTATAAACAGTGCTGCGATGAACATTGGGGTACATGTGTCTCTTTCAATTCTGGTTTCCTCAGTGTGTATGCCCAGAAGTGGGATTGCTGGGTCATAAGGTAGTTCTATTTGCAATTTTTAAGGAATCTCCACACTGTTCTCCATAGTGGCTGTACTAGTTTGCATTCCCACCAACAGTGTAGGAGGGTTCCCTTTCTCCACACCCTCTCCAGCATTTATTGCTTGCAGATTTTTGGATCGCAGCCATTCTGACTGGTGTGAAGTGGTACCTCATTGTGGTTTTGATTTGCATTTCTCTAATAATGAGTGATGTTGAGCATCTTTTCATGTGTTTGTTAGCCATCCGTATGTCTTCTTTGGAGAAATGTCTATTTAGTTCTTTGGCCCATTTTTTGATTGGGTCGTTTATTTTTCTGGAGTTGAGCTGCAGAAGTTGCTTGTATATTTTTGAGATTAGTTGTTTGTCAGTTGCTTCATTTGCTATTATTTTCTCCCATTCAGAAGGCTGTCTTTTCACCTTGCTTATATTTTCCTTTGTTGTGCAGAAGCTTTTAATTTTAATTAGATCCCATTTGTTTATTTTTGCTTTTATTTCCAGCATTCTGGGAGGTGGATCATAGAGGATCCTGCTGTGATTTATGTCTGAGAGTGTTTTGCCTATGTTCTCCTCTAGGAGTTTTATAGTTTCTGATCTTACATTTAGATCTTTAATCCATTTGGAGTTTATTTTTGTGTGCGGTGTTAGAAAGTGATCTAGTTTCATTCTTTTACAAGTGGTTGACCAGTTTTCCCAGCACCACTTGTTAAAGAGATTGTCTTGACTCCATTGTATATTCTTGCCTCCTTTGTCAAAGATAAGGTGTCCATATGTGTGTGGATTTATCTCTGGGCTTTCTATTTTGTTCCATTGATCTATATGTCTGTCTTTGTGCCAGTACCATACTGTCTTGATGACTGTGGCTTTGTAGTAGAGCCTGAAGTCAGGCAAGTTGATTCCTCCAGTTCCATTCTTCTTTCTCAAGATTGCTTTGGCTATTCGAGGTTTTTGTATTTCCATACAAATCTTGAAATTATTTGTTCTAGTTCTGTGAAAATGTGGCTGGTAGCTTGATAGGGATTGCATTGAATTTGTAAATTGCTTTGGGTAGTATACTCATTTTCACTATATTGATTCTTCCAATCCATGAACATGGTATATTTCTCCATCTATTAGTGTCCTCTTTGATTTCTTTCATCAGTGTTTTATAGTTTTCTATATATAGGTCTTTAGTTTCTTTAGGTAGATATATTCCTAAGTATTTTATTCTTTTCGTTGCAATGGTGAATGGAATTGTTTCCTTAATTTCTTTTTCTACTTTCTCATTATTCGTGTATAGGAATGCAAGGGATTTCTGTGTGTTGATTTTATATCCTGCAACTTTACTATATTCATTGATGAGCTCTAGTAATTTTCTGGTGGAGTCTTTAGGATTTTCCATGTAGAGGATCATGTCATCTGCAAACAGTGAGAGTTTTACTTCTTCTTTTCCAATTTGGATTCCTTTTATTTCTTTTTCTGCTCTGATTGCTGTGGCCAAAACTTCCAGAACTATGTTGAATAGTAGCGGTGAAAGTGGACACCCTTGTCTTGTTCCTGACTTTAGGGGAAATGCTTTCAATTTTTCACCATTGAGGATAATGTTTGCTGTGGGTTTGTCATAGATAGCTTTTATTATGTTGAGGTATGTTCCTTCTATTCCTGCTTTCTGAAGAGTTTTTATCATAAATGGATGTTGAATTTTGTCAAAGGCCTTCTCTGCATCTATTGAGATAATCATATGGTTTTTATTTTTCAATTTGTTAATGTGGTGAATTACATTGATTGATTTGCGGATATTGAAGAATCCTTGCATCCCTGGGATAAAGCCCACTTGGTCATGGTGCATGATCTTTTTAATGTGTTGTTGGATTCTGATTGCTAGAATTTTGTTGAGGATTTTTGCATCTATGTTCATCAGAGATATTGGCCTGTAGTTTTCTTTTTTTGTGACATCTTTGTCAGGTTTTGGTATTAGGGTGATGGTGGCCTCATAGAATGAGTTTGGAAGTTTACCTTCCTCTGCAATTTTCTGGAAGAGTTTGAGTAGGATAGGTGTTAGCTCTTCTTGAAATTTTTGGTAGAATTCAGCTGTGAAGCCATCTGGACCTGGGCTTTTGTTTGCTGGAAGATTTCTGATTACAGTATCAATTTCCGTGCTTGTGATGGGTCTGTTAAGATTTTCTATTTCTTCATGGTTCAGTTTTGGAAAATTGTACTTTTCTAAGAATTTGTCCATTTCTTCCATGTTGTCCATTTTATTGGCATACAACTGCTGATAGTAGTCTCTTATGATCCTTTGTATTTCTGTGTTGTCTGTTGTGATCTCTCCATTTTCATTTCTAATTTTATTGATTTGATTTTTCTCTCTTTGCTTCTTGATGAGTCTGGCTAATGGTTTGTCAATTTTATTTATCCTTTCAAAGAACCAGCTTTTGGCTTTGTTGATTTTTGCTATGGTCTCTTTTGTTTCTTTTGCATTTATTTCTGCCCTAATTTTTAAGATTTCTTTCCTTCTACTAACTCTGGGGTTCTCCAACTCTTCCTTTTCTAGTTGCTTTAGTTGTAGAGTTAGGTTGTTTATTTGACTTTTTCTTGCTTCTTGAGGTATGCCTGTATTGCTATGAACTTTCCTCTTAGCACTGCTTTTATAGTGTCCCACAGGTTTTGGGTTGTTGTGTTTTCATTTTCATTAGTTTCTATGCATATTTTGATTTCTTTTTGATTTCTTCTGTGATTTGTTGGTTATTCAGAAGTGTGTTGTTCAACCTCCATATGTTGGAATTTTTAATAGTTTTTCTCCTGTAATTGAGATCTAATCTTAATGCATTATGGTCAGAAAAGATGCTTGGAATGATTTCGATTTTTTGAATTTATCAAGTTTAGATTTATGGCCCAGGATGTGGTCTATCCTGGAGAAAGTTCCATGAGCACTTGAAAAAAGGTGAAATTCGTTGTTTTGGGGTGAAATGTCCTATAGATATCAATTAGGTCTAACTGATCTAATGTATCATTTAAAGTTTGCGTTTCTTTGTTAATTTTCTGTTTAGTTGATCTGTCCATAGGTGTGAGTGGGGTATTAAAGTCTCCCACTATTATTGTGTTATTGTTGATTTCCCCTTTCATACTTGTTAGCATTTGTCTTACATATTGTGGTGCTCCTATATTGGGTGCATATATATTTATAATTGTTATATCTTCTTCTTGGATTGTTCCTTTGATCATTATGTAGTGGCCTTCTTTGTCTCTTTTCACAGCCTTTGTTTTAAAGTCTATTTTATCGGATATGAGTATTGCCACTCCTGCTTTCTTTTGGTCTCTATTCGCGTGGTATATCTTTTTCCAGCCCTTCACTTTCAGTCTGTATGTGTCCCTTGTTTTGAGGTGGGTCTCTTGTAAGCAGCATATAGAGGGGTCTTGTTTTTGTATCCATTCGGCCAGTCTTTGTCTTTTGGTTGGGGCGTTCAACCCATTTACGTTTAAGGTAATTATTGATAAGTATGATCCCGTTGCCATTTACTTTATTGTTTTGGGTTCGGGTTTATACACCCTTTCGTGTTTCCTGTCTAGAGGATATCCTTTAGAATTTGTTGGAGAGCTGGTTTGGTGGTGCTGAATTCTCTCAGCTTTTGCTTGTCTGTAAAGCTTTTGATTTCTCCTTCGTATTTGAATGAGATCCTTGCTGGGTACAGTAATCTGGGCTGTAGGTTATTGTCTTTCATCACTTTAAGTATGTCTTGCCATTCCCTCCTGGCCTGAAGAGTTTCTATTGACAGATCAGCTGTTATCCTTATGGGAATCCCCTTGTGTGTTATTTGTTGTTTTTCCCTTGCTGCTTTTAATATTTGTTCTTTGTGTTTGATCTTTGTTAATTTGATTAATATGTGTCTTGGGGTGTTACGCCTTGGGTTTATCCTATTTGGGACTCTCTGTGTTTCTTGGACTTGGGTGATTATTTCCTTCCCCATTTTAGGGAAGTTTTCAACTATTATCTCCTCAAGGATTTTCTCATGATCTTTCTTTCTGTCTTCTTCTTCTGGGACTCCTATAATTCGAATGTTGGAGCGTTTCATATTGTCCTGGAGGTCTCTGAGATTGTCCTCGTTTCTTTTAATTCGTTTTTCTTGTTTCCTCTCTGATTCATTTATTTCTACCATTCTATCTTCTGTTTCACTAATCCTATCTTCTGCCTCCGTTATTCTACTATTTGTTGCCTCCAGAGTGTTTCTGATCTCATTTATTGTGTTATTCATTATATTTTGACTCTTTTTATTTCTTCTAGGTCCTTGTTAAACCTTTCTTGCATCTTCTCAATCCTTGTCTCTAGGCTATTTATCTGTGTTTCCATTTTGATTTCAAGATTGGATCATTTTCACTATCAATATTCGGAATTCCTTCTCTGGTAGATTCCCTACTTCCTCCTCTTTTGTTTGGTTTGGTGGGCAACTCTCCTGTTCCTTTACCTGCTGAGTATTCCTCTGTCTCTTCATCTTGGTTATATTGCTGCGTTTGGGGTGGCCTTTTTATATTCTGATAATTTGTGGAGTTCTCTTTATTATGGAGCTTCCTCACTTTGGGTGGGGTTCTATCAGTGGCTTGTCAAGGTTTCCTGGTTAGGGAGGCTTGTGTTGGAGTTTTGGTGGGTGGAGCTGGGTTTCTTCTCTCTGGAGTGCAGTGGAGTGACCCGTAATGGGTTATGAGACATCAAAGGTTTGGGATAATTTTGAGCTGCCTGTATATTGAGGCTCAGGGGAGTGTTCCTGTGTTGCTGGAGAATTTGCGTGGTATGTCTTGTTTTGGAACTTGTTGGCCCTTGGGTGGAGCTTGGTTTCAGTGTAGGTATGAAGGCATTTGATGAGCTCCTATTGCTTAATGTTCCCTGAATTCAAGAGTTCTCTAATGTTTTCAGGCTTTGGGTTTAAGCTTCCTGCTTCTGGTTTTCAGTTTTATTTTTAGAGTAGCCTCTAGACTTCTCCATCTATACAGCACCGATGATAAAACATCTAGGTTAAAGATGAAAAGTTTCTCCACCTTGAGGGACACTCAGAGAGGTTCACTGAGTTACAAGGAGAAGAGAAGATGGAGGGGGTAGTTAGAGGTAACTGGAATGAGATGCGGTGAGATCAAGAGAGGAGAGAGCAAGCTAGCCAGTAGTCTCTTCCTTATGTGCGCTCTATAGTCTGGACTGCTCAGAGGTATTTACAGAGTTATACGGGGAAGAGGAGAGGGAGGAAGTAGACAGAGGTGACCAGGAGGATAAGAGAGAGGAATGAGTAGGAGAGAGACAAATCCTGCCAGTAACCAGTTCCTTAGGTGTTCTCTACCGTCTGGAACACACAGAGATTCACAGAGTTGGATAGAGAAGAGATGGGGGAGAAAAGAGACAGAGGCCACCTGGTGGAGAAAAAGGAGAGGCCAGAGGAGGAGAGAGTGGACAAGCCAGTAATCTCGCTCTCAGGTAAACTTGGGTAGTGAAGTTTGGGTTTTTAAATGAACAAAATTGACAACAAAGATTAAAAATCTGGAGTAGAGGTTGGATTTTCAAAGATACAATATTAAAGAAAAGCAGAAGGAAAAAGGAAGAAAGAAAAAAAAGAATTATTAAAAAACAAACAAACAAAAAAAACCAAAACACCAACAACCATCCAAAGAGTATATATGGTGTTTGCCTTAAAAAAAAAAAAAAAAAAAGTCTTTTTTTAAAAAAAAAAATAGTAATACTAGGTTATAGAAATAAAAATTAGAGGAGAAATAGAAGACTTAACAATTAAAAAAAAGCTCGGAAAAAAAGAAAAAAAAGCAAAAGGCAAAAAAAAAAAAAAAGAATGATTTTAAAAATATTAAAAAATTAAAAATATATCTGGCTCTTCTCTGATGTTATAGGCCGTGTGGGCTCACTTCCAAGGTGGTTTCCTCTGTTTAACTTCTTCTGTTTGCTGGTTTTTAGGCTCACTAGTTCAGTCGCGCTGTGGGGAGGGGGGATGCTGTTTTGAAGAGAATGGTCTGCTTTTCTGGTTGCCTGATGTCCTCTGCCAGCCTACAGAAGTTGTTTTGTGGAGTTTGCTCGGCGTTGAAATGTTCTTTTGAGGAATTTGTGAGGGAGAATGTGATCTTCCCGTCCTATTCCTCCGCCATCTTTCCCTCCCCTCTCTTTTTTTTTTTTTTTTTTTCACTGAAAATAATTTATTTCCTTGGGAAAGCTGAAACTATTTCCTTCTACATGCAATAGATACAATAACAAGAAAATAATTTTGATAATTTGGGGACACAGAGAAAGGAAGATGATACATAAGATATAGTGTTTTTCATCAATAAAAGTATATACAATATTCCTACCTTAAATAATATATACTTGTGTACATACACACACATAAGCATGGATGGATGGACAAGTGGAAGTGGGGAAGGGAGGCTAGGATGTATAAAGTGGCAAAAGATCCTCACCTTCACTCCAGTAACCAAAACAAGTTTGGTAAACAAAAAACCATTAAAAATATATATATATATATCCATCAGAGAAAAAATGATCCAAAATCTTGAAATCAAAATGGAATCACAGATAAATAGGCTAGAGACAAAGATTGAGAAGATGCAAGAAAGGTTTAACAAGGACCTAGAAGAAATAAAAAAGAGTCAAAATATAATGAATAACGCAATAAATGAGATCAGAAACACTCTGGAGGCAACAATTAGTAGAATAACGGAGGCAGAAGATAGGATTAGTGAAACAGACTTTATTTTGGGGGGCTCCCAAATCACTGCAGATGGTGACTGCAGCCATGAAATTAAAAGAAGCTTACTCCTTGGAAGGAAAGTTATGACCAACCTAGATAGCATATTCAAAAGCAGAGACATTACTTTGCCAACAAAGGTCCGTCTAGTCAAGGCTATGGTTTTTCCAGTGGTCATGTATGGGTGTGAGAGTTGGACTGTGAAAAAGGCTGAACGCCCAAGAATTGATGCTTTTGAATTGTGGTGTTGGAGAAGACTCTTGAGAGTCCCTTGGACTTCAAGGAGATCCAACCAGTACATTCTAAAGGAGATCAGTCCTGGGTGTTGTTTAGAAGGAATGATGCTAAAGCTGAAAGTCCAGTACTTTGGCCACCTCATGCGAAGAGTTGATTCATTGGAAAAGACTCTGATGCTGGGAGGGATTGGGGGCAGGAGGAGAAGGGGATGACAGAGGATGAGATGGATGGATGGCATCACCGACTCGATGGACATGAGTTTGAGTGAACTCTGGGAGTTGGTGATGGACAGGGAGGCCTGGCGTGCTGCAGTTCACGGGGTCCCAAAGAGTGGGACTCAACTGAGCGACTGAACTGAACTGAAGAGGCTTTCACATACAGTATTCCATTTTGCCTTCAAAACATCTTCCAGGGGAAAAGCCCTCATAATCATTCCTGCTATGGTGATGAATCTAAGGGTTAAGGTTATGGACTGAATTGTGTCCGTCCCCAAATGTGTACATTGAAGATTAACCTCTAACATGATTTTATTTGAAGACAGGGCCATTAGGGAGGTAATGAAGATTAAATGAGGTCATAAGGGTGGGGCCCTAAACCAAAAGGACTGGTATCCTTGTGAGCAGAGGAAAAGACACTAGTGATCTCTCTCCTTCCCTCTCTCTCTCTACACAGATAAAAATGGCATCTGGGAACACAGCAGAAAGGTGGCCATCTGCAAGCTGGGAAGAGAGCCCTCATCGGAAATGAACGCTGATGACCCCTTGATCTCTGCCTTCTGTCCTCCAGAACCGTGGGAAAATAAATGTCTGCTGTATGAGCCCCACAGCCAGAACTAGTTTGTTAAGGCAGCTGGAGGAGACTAAGTTAAGAAGGTTAGATGATATGTTCAAAACGAGGCAGCTCAGCAGTGGAGAGCAGGGACGCATCACTCACTGCACAAATACTGGTTTATTAAACACCTACAAAGTGTAAGGAGTCTTCTGCAGGAGGCAGGTCAAAGAATCACAGGATGCAAGTAAAACTATGACTATAATAAGCGCTACCACGGACAGGTGTCTGTGCTACAAGATGTAAATAAGAGGAGCTGACTTACTCAGGCGTCCAGAGAGACTAACTGGAGACACAATCGGACTGAGGTCTGAAAGGCAAAGGAGAGTTTACTCAGTGAGGAAGAGGAGGGAATATCCAGAGAGAGGGCATGTACAAAGGCCCTGTGGTAGCAGGAAGCATGTGAGGATCAAGGAAGTCAGAGAAGGCCAGTGTGTCTGGACCAGAAAGACGGGGGAGTGACGTGAGAAGACACAGAAGAGGCAAGGATTGGTCAGACTCCTCATGACTTTCTCAGCCATTTTAAGCAAGTGTGGCTTTATTCTAAGAGCATTAGAAAGCATTAAAGGGCTTTCGACATGACTTTTTAAGATTGCTAATTAGAAAGGATTACTCTGGCTGCAGTGTGGGAAACGCTGGAGAAAGTCAATGGAGCTACAGGAAGAGCAGCTGAGAGACGGTTGCCGCAGACAAGATGAGAGAGGCTGGTCGCTCGGGCCACTGAGGTCGCTTGAAGACGGAGAGAAGGAACTGATTCAGAGAGCTGTTTGTGGGGTGAAATCATCCGGTTTTGTGACTGACACACGATGAAGTTGAGAGGGAAATGCCCAGTGTGTCATCGTGCTTCCTGCACACACAGCAGGATGCAGAGACGAGGGTGACACCTACCGAGATGTGAAACAGACAAGCACCAGAAACCTGCCTGCGCCTGAGCAAAGCTGGGTGTGCTGGCTAACGAGGAGCAGCACCTGACAGGGACCTGCACAGCGCCACAGGGAGAGGGTGCAAGAAGGGACGTGTTACAGAATTTGGGCTTCTCATAGGTGATTTGGGGATCGTGCAAGGAAACGGGGTTTTGCTCTGCTTTGGGTGCTGTAGAGAAGTGAGGGTGATTCTATGATTGGGTAACTTCATAATTCGTGCCTGGAAGTGTACAGGATGGGTGATGTTTGGTCATTTTTGTTTTAGGGACATTGTTTATGTTTTCGTCTATGTTCAGACACAACTACAGAATGATCTTGCTTGTGTCTTCTGAGCAGCCTTGCCTGATGCTAGTGTTCTTTGAAATCATTTATGTTGAGCCAGACAGCACCACAGTTTAGCTGTAAAGGAAGGAAGCTCCCAGAAACGACACAGCCTCCCTGATGGGGCCAGGTGAGTTTCCAGCTGTCAGAGCTGCTTTCTTTTCTCAGTCACCCCTTCTGGTCAAGGGCAGATAAAGTTGGCCTGCAGGACACTCATCTAGGATATTCCTGTTGTCACCACTGCTGAGCTTTTGCTGAGTGGGAGGTTGAAAAGGATGCAGCCTGCTGTGGGACTAGAGTTTGTCACTTCAGTTCCCTTTGTGGTAGGACAAGTGGTTAACATCCAACAAGACAATGGCTGCACGGTAGCATTTATACCTCTGGACGGGACACAGCAGCCAACCGTAACAGAGGCAGTCACCAGAAACAGAAGCAAAAATGGTAGTTAGTTCACGTAATAGACCCAGAAGACAGGGACCCAGATTACCAAACACAGGCAACAGAAACCTGTCCCACGTTCCAAATAGCGTTCTCTTGAGATCCAAATGGAGCCTAATTATAGATTTCTAATTTAGATGCAACAAAAAGTGTTTGCTACAACATAAATTTCCCCTTGGCTAGCTAAGAAGAAATTAAGGGCTATGCGATTAGCCAAGACAATGTAGCTAATGAATTTACATTTAAATTGGTTTGTGAGGTTTCCAGAGCTGAAGTTGTATCATTTATGATATTCAATAGGGTCAGAGATAACGTTCACACCACCTTTTCCGTCTATATCATCCCTATTCTAGACTGCATGGTAATTCTCCCAAGTAGCCTGTGTTTACCTCCTTGGGAAGGTTTCTGGGTATTCTTTTCAGGGAACCTCATAAATCCATGGCCTGGCACCTCATTTCCTCTGGCTGAGAAGGAGAACAGACTGAGTGCAGGGAGGTAACTGTCAGGGCCAAGAAGAGCAGTGACCCTCTTGTTGAAGAAGGGCTGACTCAAGCTGTTTCTGTTCGGGGTGAATTTTCCTAAAATTATCCTCTTTGAAATTATATTTTCAAGTTTAATGTTTCAAACCCGATTGATTGCTCAAGTTAGAGCTGTGAATGCAGTGTTGGTGTTCTTCAAGAGGCTGGAAGGCCAGCTCTTGTGAAAATGACCGTACTTCGAGAAATAATCACGTTCACCGCACATCTCTCTTCAAAGGAGAGATTATCACTGGGTTCACAAAACTACCCATGATGGCCTTTCTCCCACAGCACTCAAGGTCTTTTATTGCTAACTAAAATCCTATGGATAAAAAGGAAGCATTTCATTTCAACTTCCTGTTGGTGTCTATTTTCCTTTCACTAGCCATCTCATCACACACGCACCAATATTTTGCTTGGAAATAAAGTCTTTCCATATGGTTTGAACATCTCTGAAGAGCAGAGGGTGGGGTAGATGACTTCCCGATGTCCCTTGGTGTGTTGGAATGTTATGATTCCTGGATTCCAGAGCTGGAAATAGCCAAAAATATATAATATGCTATTTCTGCCATATATGAAGTTGATCAGTATCACAGGTGGTAACCATACATAAGGATGGTGACGGTGATTATGCAAGTGCTGCTACTGCGAACGGCGATCGTGAGAACTTCTGCTTTGGTTTGGAGCGGGGAGTAGAAGGTATGAGACTCATTTGAGCTTAATTTCCAAAGAACTTGATGAACTTTGATTCCCCTTATTGGAAGTTGGAAATGAAAAAAATTCACAAGTTCACAGAGGGAAGGGGCAGAGATGGCTTACCATTAAGGTGCTGGGTTTTATTTAGTTGCAAAATAAGGATTAGATTCAGGACCTCTGGGCCTAAGATAAGGGTAATATTTTTGAAATCAATTTAAGGATTGATAACTTTGGGCCCCCCAAAGTTTCACTTTATCCTTATGAAAATGACTGGCAAGCGCCTAAAAGCTCAGAAACACCCCATTTTCTGTAGGAGAAGGTGAGCATTCACTCCCCACAAATACAAAGGCCACATCCATGCAACTGAGTTGACAGTTGCACATGGGACCATCTGGCTATATTTATAATTGGTGTAATGAACAGCTCTTCGTTTCAGATGTTACAAGCAAGATGATTTTAGCACATGCTAAGTGAACATGAGGATGGACCTATCTAGTCAAATGATGGAAATGAATTTAATAATAAAAACCCACTAGGAGAAGCAACTGCTCGTGTGGATTTTAAGGAAGCTCGTCTTGCCATCTGCTGTTGCTAGCATTTTCAAGCACCATATCTGCCTGTTCTCTTCTAGAGTCCAGTGCTGCTAAGCTCTTCGTATAGAACACTAGGCAGGAGAACAGAGTGATTGGAGGGAAGGAGTGAATGTCAAAGGCCCTTTACTGTCTCCAGACTGCTTTTACCAGCCAGGTAGACACTAACAACATAGGAACCGATGCTGGGCATCTCCAGGAAAGGTTTTGTCATGAAGAACAAAAAGGTGGACTTGGATCCACTCAGAGATCCCCAGGGCCGTCAAACAGAGCTGCCTGACCACACCAGTGTCCCATTGCCGCCCCCACTCCACGCCCCTCCTCTCCAATACACACAAAACCGAGATGTCATCAGTTCTAAAGACCAGGACAAAGAGGGTCTGCCCAGAGAAAGAACACATGCCTGCAGGCATCATCTTATAGCCGTTTATAGTTGGCCCAAGGCCTGGGACAGTGCAGAAGCTCATTATAAGGCAAATAGGATTCTCATCACTGGGGAATCAGGAGTTGGTAGTGGTGGTGGAGGTGGTAGATGGATGACTTTGATATTCCTCTGTCAAGAGAGACGCTTAGGAGACAAGGTACTTAAATGCTCATGGGTCTAGGAGGGTCCCACCCCACCAGCTTACAGCAGAGAAAGTGAAAATTTAGGGGACTGTGAGTACAGGCAGCAAGCAAGTGTTCCCCATCCCCTGGGGATCTGATTTGTTTGCGCTGTGTTTCCTGAAGAAAGGGAAATCACACCTCGATTCAAGCTTGGTACCGAAGGCAGTGTGGCTAGAGTCTGCAATGTGGCCAGAGTCTCCAGAGAGAGAGAACCCCCTTGGTAACAAGGGGGGCTCAGTCCTACCTCAGCATAGATGATTTAGACCTCTGTGGAGATACTCTATGCATTTCTTAAGAGAAACAGAACTTCTGACAAGGGTCCCTGGCAAACAGCTTTAAGCCCAGGGAGGACTAATAGACTGCCATCTTTGGGCCCCTTGTAGGCCCACACGGGAACCAGAACAAGGTTCTTCCCAGACCTGCGCTCCACAGGGGCACAAAATGGTCAGGAAACAGCGGAAGAGAAGCCAGATAAGTTACATCCACATGCTCTGCTCCTGTCCGTGGAATACAGCTGTGCCTGGCAAGGAAGAACACCTGTCGGCAGTGAAAACCTTAAGGAGGGCTTCCCCCAGGGGCTCAACGGTGAAGAACTGGATGGCCAGTGCAGGAGACCCCAGGTTGATCCGTGGTCTGGGAAGATCCCACATGGCGCAGAAGCCGCGGGGCGAGCAAACCCTAGTACCGCACATACTGAGCCTGTGCTCTGGAGCCCGGCACCCCAGCTACTGAGCCCACACGCTGCAAGGACTGAAAGACGCAGCCCAGAGCCCGCGCTCCACAGCAGGAGAAGCCAGCACACTGCAGCTAGAGGGCATCCCCGCGCACCACCACCAGGCAGCAGCCCGCATTCGCGCAAAGACCCGGCGCAGCCACAAGTAAGCAAATGAGTGTTTTGTTTTCTATTTTTTTTAATTTTTATTTTTACTTTATTTTACTTTTACAATACTGTATTGGTTTTGCCATACATTGACATGAATCCACCATGGGTGTACATGCATTCCCAAACATGAACCCCCCTCCCACCTCCCTCCCCATAACATCTCTCTGGGTCATCACCGTGCACCAGCCCCAAGCATGCTATATCCTGCATCAGACATAGACTGGCGATTCAATTCTTACATGATATTATACATGTTTCAATGCCATTCTCCCAAATCATCCCACCCTCTCCCCCTCCCTCTGAGTCCAAAAGTCTGCTATACACATCTGTGTCTTTTTTGCTGTCTTGCATACAGGGTCGTCATTGCCGTCTTTCTAAATTCCATATATATATGTGTTAGTATACTGTATTGGTGTTTATACAGAGTGAAGTAAGCCAGAAAGAAAAACACCAATACAGTAAATGAGTGTTTTTAAGCAGGAGTTTCCAGGGCAAGGTCAGTCGGTGAGGGGATGACTAGCTGTTCACACAGCTCTGCTGCTGCTGCTGCTAAGTCTCTTCAGTCATGTCCAACTCTGAGACCCCATAGATGGCAGCCCACCAGGCTCCCCGGTCCCTGGGATTCTCCAGGCAATAACACTGGAGTGGGTTGCCATTTCCTTCTCCAGTGCATGAAAGTGAAAAGTGAAAGGGAAGTCGCTCAGTCGTGTCCGACTCTTAGCGACCCCATGGACTGCAGCCTACCAGACTCCTCCATCCATGGGATTTTCCAGGCAAGAGTACTGGAATGGGGTGCCATTGCCTTCTCCAGTTCTATCAAGTTGGTTATTAGAGAAAGACCATGAGAACTGGGGTGGGAAATAGCCTGGAGCTTGGGGAGACAGTTCTTAAGTTTTTTGTCTGGTTGTGGTTTTGGTAGAAGTTGGCAGTGGGATAGAGGACTCAAGAACATACGTACGGACTTCCCTGGCAGTCGAGTGGTTAAGACTCCATATTTCAAACTCAGGGGATGTGAGTTCCATCCCTGGTTGGAGAACTAAGATTCCACATGCCACGTGGTGTGGTCAAAATAAAGAAAAATTTAAAAAAAAAAAAACAATAAAAAAATAACTTATGTAAAGTGAAAGCTACAGGTCAAACTTTTTCCGCAAAGAAATGCATATACACATGACTTGCCTTCCAATTCAGGGAGCTCACAGAAACCCTGAATCCTGAGTGTGCACCCAAGGTCAAGAAGCCTTGCTCAGGAGGCATTCTTGAACGCACCAGGTGAGCAGTTTATTTATAGGATATAATAACTTCACTAGCAATTTCTCACAGTGTGCCTCCTGCAGCATTTACATCGCAGCCACCTGGTGCCATCACCTAGTCCTTGCTGAAAATGCAGATTCCTGAGCCCCTTCTCAGAATTAAATAATCAGACTCATTCACTATAGGGTATGGGAATTTGCATTTTTAAAAGCGCTCTGGTAGTATTTATACTGTCTATAGATTAAGAGCTCCTGAGAGTTGAGAATGGCCCTAAAATGGTCTTGGGAGTCCAATCAAAACCCAAGGCTGATTTTTTTAAAAAAGTATCAGAAACTGATAACTAATTGATTGTCAGTTGATTAAGGACCAAGAGGATGGGTGGAGATCAAGGTCGTCTGACTGAGAAGAGGGTGGCCACTGATACTGGTGAGGAGCCAACATTTGAGTTGGCTCATGTGAGTCCAGCATCTTGAGTCTAATATGAGTCCAGCATCTGCTTCAGTCCAAGCACGTGAGCATATGGTTTATGTCATTTCCTTCCTCTCAATCATTCTTATATTCTAGATGCAGAGATCAAGGTTCAGAGAGTTAAGATAACTTGCATAGGGTCACGAAGCAAAATATGGTGAGGAGCCCAACTTAATACTTCCACATTTTTAAAAATTACACCAAACAATCTGCTCTTTATATGCCAAACTGGGAGTATACAAGAGAAGTATATGCATTCATTATATTAAAAAATACAGAGCACAGATTGTCTCCCATGGAGAAGGAAAAGGCTACCCACTTCAGTGTTCTTGCCTGGAGAATTCCATGGACACAAGAGTCTGTCAAGCTACAGTCCAGAAGGGGTTGCAAAGAGTCAGACACAACTGAGTGACTAACACTTTTAGTTTTTTCATACAATTCAGAGTCCCTGGAGGGGCTGCTAGAGAAATAGTGTTTTGAATCAGCTCTGAAGAGTCCATATAATTTTGAATTCATTCTACCTTACGTAGAGCCTGGGTTTAAACAGACCAGAATCTCCCAAAAATCCACCTCAAATATTTCTTTTGATAAGGAAAAATATTTATGGGTGACAGAGAGAGGAATTCCCAAACAAAGAAAATCTTCCTGGTTTGTGAGTCCCCAGTTCTCCAAGGATAAGGCAAACTTTGCTGAGTGTTCACTGAGTGCCAACCATGATATTAACTCATTTAATCCTTATCCAAACATTTGGGGTGAGGTATTATTGTTACCACGCCTGGTTTTAAAATGACATAAACCTGGCCAAGATGTAGCAGGTAGGAAATGGTAGAGACAGGATTTAGACCCTGATAGTCCAGTGACAGCAGCGCTCTCTAACAATCAGCTATGCTGACAATCTAGCCTGGGTGGAAATTTAGGGGAATTTGCTGAGTTCATTACATGGGAAGAGAAGCATTACAAAGACGATATTTGACAAAAGACTTGATATTCATTTGGGTGCACACGTGATTATGTTTTGAAAGTAAAGGGCATTAGGTCATCAGTTTTGAAGTCAACTTCCTGAGTAGCTATGAGACTGTGGGAAGAGGGATAACTATTTATCTGTCTTTTTCTGTCTGGCACATGACTCCATTCCCTGAGGAGAGTTTCTCAAACTTGAAAACATGTTTATTCCATCTCTGAGCAATGTTTTGCTCCCTTTGAGTCTAGGGAATAGTCCTGAGGGGCGCTGACCTAGTTTTAAGTGCCCTGCCTTTTTGCAACTCTCCCAAACTTTAATCTCACAATATGGGGACCCATATTTTAAAAGCTGGATGGCCTGACAGCAAAAAAACAACAACAACAACAACAAAAAGAAAGAGAAGGATTTATAAAGACATGCAACTGTCCACCCAGGTGTCCACTGCCAACCCATCAAGAATGGTGCACGCCTCCAATTTCCTAAGAGGGCAGGGAGCGCTAGTACAGTGATGAGGGCTCTAGCGATTCAGCAATATGCACCCCAAAAAGATGGTCAGGTTTCAGCTGCTCTTAGAAGCTCATCCCTCATAGTTTTATGACTCTGAAAACATTCCCTCCAAACTGTCCATTTGTTTGCCAATGGAGTGACATCAACCTCAGCTTTCTTGCAAACATTTTTCAGTAACTTTCTTTTGTTGATTTCTGTAGCCTTGAGCTCTAAGGTTTCTCAGCTTTGCTGCAGATAATTTGGTTGACCCAAGAATGCTGGTGCTTTTGGCTCGGTGTTCATGCAAGCCATCCTCAACATGCTAATAATAAGAACTAACATTATTAAGTGCTGGGTGGGTACAAGGTAATGTTCTGAAGAATTGCATACATTTAATTTAAATCTTAGTTAATAACGCCATGAATTAGAGTTGTTTTGCAGATAAAGAAATGAGAACATGAAATGTTCCAGCCCTTTTCTCAGGATCTCAAGGCTGATATGTAGCACAGCAGAACTCTGAGTCATAGTTTGGCTTCAGAACCGATATGCTCAACCAGTGTGCTATCTGCCACCAGTGTGTCTGAACTTCAACCCTAATGTTAACTACTGTAGCTTTAATTTCTTCACACTATACTACCAAATCATGTGCATATATTAACACATATGCTAGAGCAAGAAAGGTTCCCAGAAGATCAAAAACACTATTCAAACTGTAATAACAATAGCTAATGGCATTGTACCTTCTTTACGATTTTAAAAGCATCCTTGCAAAACTGTATAAATGACAATATTTTAGCCCTGTGAGTCAGACAAGTCAAGCAGATTGTTCAAGATCATCAGCAGATCTGTGGACATTTGAATCAAGATCTGCCAAATTCAGAGGCCCCTGCCCTTTCAACAATGATAGCATTCTTCCTATCCATCGCTAGGCAAAACCAGCTAAGTACAGTCAAATGAACACTCAGATAAACTGACTGTTACCATGGTAGAACTATTAACAGCCAAAGAAGGAAGGAAGCATTGGCCACAACTAGACAAAAGTCTAGACTTTAAGAAGAAAGTAATTTATGAAAGTTTGGAGAAGGGGATGGTATGACTCCTTGGTGACATGGTAAAAGTTAAAATGGCTAAAAGAGGAAAGAGTCATAGAAAAGAATTCTATCAGAACAATCAGTACTGTCTTAGTTTGTCTGAGCTGCTGAAACAAAGTACCATAGACTGGATGACTTATAAACAACAGAAGTTTCTTTCTCACAGTTCTGGAAGTCAGAGGTCAGAGTGCCAGCATGCTCAGTTTCTAGCAAGAACCCTGATCTGAGTTGCTGACTGCCAATTTCTCAATGAATCCTCACATGGCATGAAGACAGTAATCCAGCTCTCTGACTTCTTCTTATAAGGGCACTAATGCCTTAAAGGCTCCATCTCCAAATATCATCACATTAAGAATCTTATCTCAGCATATGAGTTTTAGACAACACAAATATTCAGTCCATAAAAACAAATGATATTGATCAAGAAGAGGAAAGTATCCTTCAAAAAAAAAAAAAAAAAGCAAACAAAATCTATACAGATAGCTCTCTAATGTTCTCAGATTACAAAAGAAATGCCTTAAATACGAAAAGAAGTATTTGTAACCAAGAAGTACTAGCCACTCTTAATGCAGCAAGAAAAAGAAAGCTAAAATTGCCCCAGACCTAAACAGACCGTGTCAGGGCACGACTGGCTTTGGGCTGAGTTCAGAGCAGGAAGAAGAGTGAAGAAAGGAGGAGCCCCGTGCTCAGGGTCAGAGAATGTCCTGTTGAAAGCTAACGGAGGAAAAACAGGGCAAGTGGTCTCTATCTTGCTTTCTCTATCGAGGAAAATGGCCTTCAAACTTGGAAGGCTTAAACAAATACAGTTTGTAGGAAACTGAACCCTGAGATAGGCAAGGGGACAGCAAGGAAATACCAAGCACCTCAAGTGAGTCCAGGTCCACAGGTCTAGCTGCAGTGAGTGCTGGAGAACATGAGGGGATTTTAGAGAACAGACACAGGCTTCAGCTTTTAAAAACAAGGTCCTACTGTACAGCATATTCAATATCCTGTGACGAACCATAGTGGAAAGAATATGGAAAAGAATGCATATATATATATATATGTGTGTGTGTGTGTGTGTGTGTGTGTGTGTGTGTGTGTGTGTGTGTAATTAAAAGATGCTTGCTGCTTAGAAGAAAAGCTATGACAAATCTAGACAGTGTATTAAAAAGCAGAGACATCATTTTGCCAACAAAGGTCTGTCTAGTCAAAGATATGGTTTTTCCAGTAGTCATGTATGGGTATGGAAATTGGACCAAAAAGAAGGCTAGGCACTGAAGAATCGATGGTTTCGAACTGTAGTGCTGCAGAAGACTCTTGAGAGTCCCTCAACAGCAAGGAGATCAAATCAGTCAATCCTAAAAGGAAGTCAATTCTGAATATTAATCAGAAGGACTGATGCTGAAGGTGAAGCTCCAGTACTTTGGCCACCTGCTGCAAAGAGTTGACTCCTTGGAAAAGACCCTGATGCTGGGAAAGAGTGAGTGCATGAAGAGAAGGGGGCAACAGAGGATGAGATGATTGGATGGCATCACTGACTCAATGGATATGAGTTTTAGCAAATTCCAGGAGATGGTGAAGGACAGGGAACCTTGGCTTTCAGCAGTCCATGGGGTTGAAAAGAGCTGGACACAACTTAGCAACTGAACAACAACAATGTGTATAACTGAGTCACTTTGCTGTACAGCAACAATGAACACAACACTGTAATTCAACTAAACTTCAATTAAAAATAAATTAAAAATAAAATAAATAATATACAAAACAGAAACAAAAACCTCCAAAGGATGAATCTTAGAAAAAGGGAAAAGTATCAAGACCTGGCAATATACAGATATGAAGACTTTTATTAGGGCAACCATTTCAGTAAGCATAAAGATCTTTTTAAAACAAATAGATGGCCCAAGTATTTTTTGTTAAGTAGTAATGACCAACCTAGATAGCATATTGAAAAGCAGAGACATTACTTTGCCAACAAAGGTCCATCTAGTCAAGGCTATGGTTTTTCCAGTGGTCATGTATGGATGTGAGAGTTGGACTGTGAAGAAGGCTGAGCGCTGCAGAATTGATGCTTTTGAACTGTGGTGTTGGAGAAGATTCCTGAGAGTCCCTTGGACTGCAAGGAGATCCAACCAGTCCATTCTAAAGAAGATCAGCCCTGGGTGGAAGGAATGATGCTAAAGCTGAAACTCCAGTACTTTGGCCACCTCATGGGAAGAGTTGACTCATTGGAAAAGGCTCTGATGCTGGGAGGGATTGGGGGCAGGAGGAAAAGGGGACAACAGAGGATAAGATAGCTGGATGGCATCACGGACTCGATGGACGTGAGTCTGAGTGAACTCCGGGAGTTGGTGATGGACAGGAAGGCCTGGCATGCTGTGATTCATAGGGGTGCAAAGAGTCGGACAAGACTGAGCGACTGAACTGAACTGAACTGAATGGTAGCTGAAGTAAAATCAGCAAAATCAATTCTAAATAAAGACATTTCAGAATACAAACCATCTTCTGAAGTTCTTTAACTCTGAGACCTAATCACATTATTTTCCAAATTAGAGTGACTAATACTTGATGTGAAAACTATAATTAATACAGATAACACAGATGAAACTGTGTGTTTCTAAAGTAAAAAATATATATTTGATTTAATATTTTATGAATCATGTTTGATATCACAAAATGAACTTTGGACCAAAAAAATGTTACAAAATCTCAGAAAAAAACAGACAAGGAAAAGATAGACACAGTGTATAAATAATGTTTATGACTCATATGGATATACAGAAATCAGGTACAAGATATTTTGATACAATTATTTTGAAGGTATTTTGACAGCCCTGTGAAATAATTTAATTTTAAAGAATGTTTCTCAAATGCCAATTAACATAATTACATACACACTCACTTCCTGACCTTCCTCCCACTTCTGAGTGAATTTTAGAGGGGCAATAAGGTCAAATTCGAGAGTGAGATGAGACTGCAAAATTCATTATTGACTTTGCTAGAGAATGAAAAAAGATGTGCCTGTATTTTGATGCAACCATTTTAATATGACCAAATCAAAGTAGTCACATCAAAATCTCTTTCCAGACCTGATTTTCACATATTTATATGCATTCCGGATGTTAGAACTCTATAACAGTAAGGATCTATCTCTTCAGCTCTCTCTGAGACATTTACTTTTCAGGTCAGCAATAATTTGTTGTACTTCTAATACTTGTGAGGAAAGAAAGATGGAGGCTGGTTTTAGAGTCAATATTTGATAGATATCCACCAAAACAGATGTTGTCCTCTTGCTTTCGGGAATACAAGTAAAGACCATGTATCATTCAGGTTCTTTGTAAGAAGTAGAAAAAGACCCTGGCTGACTAAGCCAGGAAGGACTTTTTAGGAAGCTACTCAGCAATGCTTTCAATAGCACAAGAGGCAGACAAGAGTCTTGGGAAGGCTCCTGGTCAGAGGAGCTCCAGGGAGCTCACAAAGAGCCCAGACAAGGCTTCCTTAAGGAAGTGCCATCAATAGCTTCAGTTCCACTGGCCATTGGTCCTTCTGTGTCTCTGCCCAAGTTTCAAACACTGTTTCATGTGCCCCCTTCCCTTTGATCAGAACAGTTGGGGTCATGTGGATAGAGGAAGGCAGTTGCCCCAAGGGAAAAGGAAGGGCACGGTTCTTGGGAGAAAGGGGTAGTATGTGGAATATGTGGAATAAGAAAGAAAAAATAGACCCACTAAAGAGATGGAAATACCAGACCACCTTACCTGCCTCCTGAGAAACCTGTATGCAGGTTAAGAAGCAACAGTTAGAACCAGAAGCAACAGCTGGAACAACGAACTGGTTCAAAATTGGGAAAGAAGTACAACGGGCTGTAATATGTTATCCTGTTTATTTAAATTCTATGCACAGTACATCATGCAAAACGCCAGGCTAGATGAAACTCAAGCTGGAATCAAGATTGTCAGGAGAAATATCAATAACCTCCGATATGCAGATGACACTATCCTTATGGCAGAAAGTGAAGAGGAACTAAAGAGCCTCTTGATGAAAGTGAAAGAGGAGAGTGAAAAATCTGGCTTAAAACTCAACATTCAAAAAACTAAGATCATGCCATCCAATTCTATCACTTCATGGCAAATAGATGGGGAAACATTGGAAACAATGACAGACTTTATTTTCTTGGGCTCCAAAATCACTGCAGATGGTGACTGCAGCCATGAAATTAAAAGATGCTTGTTTCTTGGAAGAAAAGCTACAACAAACCTAAGTTCAGTTCAGTCACTCAGTCGTGTCCGACTCTTAATAGCAGCATGCCAGGCCTCCCTGTCCATCACCAACTCCCGGAGTTCACTCAGACTCACATCCATCCAGTCAGTGATGCCATCCAGCCATCTCATCCGCTGTCGTCCCCTTCTCCTCCTGCCCCTAATCCCTCCCAGCATCAGAGTCTTTTCCAATGAGTCAACTCTTCATATGAGGTGGCCAAAGTACTGGACTTTCAGCTTTAGCATCATTCCTTCCAATGAAATCCCAGGGCTGATCTCCTTCAGAATGGACTGGTTGGATCTCCTTGAAGTCCAAGGGACTCTCAAGAGTCTTCTCCAACACCAGAGTTCAAAAGCATCAGTTCTTCGGTGCTCAGCCTTCTTCACAGTCCAACTCTCACATCCATACATGACTACTGGAAAAACCATAGCCTTGACTAGATGGACCTTAGTCGGCAAAGTAATGTCTCTGCTTTTGAATATGCTATCTAGGTTGGTCATAACTTTTCTTCCAAGGAGTAAGCATCTTTTAATTTCATGGCTGCAGTCACCATCTGCAGTGATTTGGGAGCCCCCCAAAATAAAGTCTGACACTCTTTCCACTGTTTCCCCATCTATTTCCCATGAAGTGATGGGACCGGATGCCATGATCTTCGTTTTCTGAATATTGCACTTTAAGCCAACTTTTCACTCTCCTCTTTCACTTTCATCAGGAGGCTTTTAGTTCCTCTTCACTTTCTGCCATAAGGGTGCTGTCATCTGCATATCTGAGGTTATTGAAATTTCTCCTGGCCATCTTGATTCCAGCTTGTGTTTCTTCCAGTCCAGCGTTTCTCATGATGTACTCTGCATAGAAGTTAAATAAGCAGGGTGACAATATACAGCCTTGACGTACTCCTTTTCCTATTTGGAACCAGTCTGTTGATCCATGTCCAGTTCTAACTGTTGCTTCCTGACCTGCATACAGATTTCTCAAGAGGCAGGACAGGTGGTCTGGTATTCCCATCTCTCTCAGATTTTTCCACAGTTTATTGTGATCCACACAGTCAAAGGCTTTGGCATAGTCAATAAAGCAGAAATAGATGTTTTTATGGAACTCTCTTGCCTTTTCGACGATCGAGTGGATGTTGGCAATTTGATCTCTGCCTTTTTGAAAACCAGCTTGAACATCAGGAAGTTCACGGTTCACATATTGTTGAAGCCTGGCTTGGAGAATTTTGAGCATTACTTTACTAGCGTGTGAGATGAATGCAATTGTGTGGTAGTTTGAGCATTCTTTGGCATTGCCTTTCTTTGGGACTGGAATGAAAACTGACCTTTTCCAGTCCTGTGCCCACTGCTGAGTTTTCCAAATATGCTGGCATATTGAGTGCAGCACTTTCACAGCATCATCTTTCAGGATTTGAAATAGTTCAACTGGAATTCCATCCCCTCCCCTAGCTTTGTTCATAGTGATGCTTTCTAAGGCCCACTTGACTTCACATTCCAGGATGTCTGGCTCTAGGTGAGTGATCACACCATCATGATTATCCAGGTCGTGAAGATCTTTTTTGTACAGTTCTTCTGTGTATTCTTGCCACCTCTTCTTAATATCTTCTGCTTCTGTTAGGTCCAGACCATTTCTGTCCTTTATCAAGCCCATCTTTGCATGAAATGTTCCCTTGGTATCTCTAATGTTCTTGAAGAGATCTCTAGTCTTTCCCATTCTGTTGTTTTCCTCTATTTCTTTGCATTGATCGCTGAGGAAGGCTTTCTTATCTCTTCTTGCTATTCTTTGAAACTCTGCATTCAGATGCTTATATCTTTCCTTTTCTCCTTTGATTTTCACTTCTCCTCCTTTCACATCTATTTGTAAGGCCTCCCCAGACAGCCATTTTGCTTTTTTGCATTTCTTTTCCATGGGGATGGTCTTGATCCCTGTCTCCTGTACAATGTCACGAACCTCATTCCATAGTTCATCAGGCACTCTATCTATCAGATTTAGGCCCTTAAATCTATTTCTCACTTCCACTGTATAATCATAAGGGATTTGATTTAGGTCATACCTAAATGGTCTACAACATATTAAAAAGCAGAGACATTACTTTGCAGACAAAGGTCCATCTAGTAAAAGCTATGGTTTTTCCAGTAGTCACATATGGCTATGAGAGGTGGTCCATAAAAAGGCTGAGCACTGAAGAACTAATGCTTTCAAACTGTGGTGCTGGAAAAGACTCTTGAGAGTCCCTTGGACAACAAGAAGATCAAACCAGCTGATCCTAAAGGAAATCAGTCCTGAATATTCATTAGAAGGACTGATACTTAAGCTGAAGTTACAATACTTTGGCCACCTGATGCGAAGAGCCAACTCATTGGAAAAGACCCTGATGCTGGGAAAGATTGTGGGCAGGAGGAGAAGGGGACGACAGAAGATGAAATTGTTGGATGGCATCACCGATTCAATCAACATGAGTTTGAGTGAACTCCAGGAGATAGTGAAGGACAGGAAAGCCTGGTGTGCTGCAGTCCATGGAGTCACAAAGAGTCACCCATAAACAATCAGACATGACTGAGCAACTGAACAAAAACAGCGAGAAGACGTGAACTTCAGACTAACACTCATTTTCAAGAATACAGGTTTGGCCTTACCTCCTTTATGTAAATAAGGGGTTTAGTTGGCTGTAAGCACAGCAAGAGTGCTAACAAAGCCTTGGCAGTGCCAGCATCAGGAAGCTGGTGCCCCTTCAGACATTCCAGCACAGCCACAGGACGTTCGCTGTGGCCCCCTGGTGGCTCTGCTCTGAGATTCTCTTCTCTGCAAACTTCCTCTCCTTCACCCCCCACTTATAGGGATGGTAGTTGCTTCCTTCAGTCACTCATGTCTGGGTTATCTCCCATTTACTCTCTGTCCTCATGTAGCTATACGAGAAGCTCCCGTGTTACTTTTCCTCTACGGGAAATGTTGAGAAGATTTCTGTCTTCTTTTCAGGGTCTGACTGATGCAGAATGCTGACGTCCACAGTAGGAGGTGGATACCGTGTGGTACTTGGAATGCATGTCTTGTTCAAAGGAAGACTTAGGGAATGTGATCACCAGCTTCAACTACTTGAAGAGCTTTCAGTCGAAAAAGGGATTATATTTATCCTGTGTAGTTCCGGAGGGCAGAACAAGGATTAGCAGGCAGAAGTTTTCTCACTCACTGGGAGCAGGTTTCTAAGAGGAACAGTCCTCTAAGTCCTTGAACTGCCCACAGTGGAATGTACTGGTGTCTTTTGTAGGGGGCTAGTCAATCAGAGGGTTGATTTTCATCTGAGACTCAGGAGAGGTGCCCATCAGACTGACGTGCTGGGCCAGATCAACTCTTGAGCCTCAAAAATCCTCCTGCAGAATCTATAGGCTTTAATGAAAGATTTAGTCATTTCCTTCCTTTTTTTTATAATTGGGGTATAGTTGCCTTACAAAGCTGTGTTAGTTTATGCTATACAACAAAGAGAACCATACGTAGGTATATATAACCTCCCTCTTAGACCTCCTCAAGCCCCACCCTCCAACCCACCCACCTAAGTCACCCCAGAGCATCGAGCTGAACTCTTGTACTATACAGTGGGTTCTCACTGGTCATCATCAGAAAAAATTTGCAAATAATAAATGCTGTGGAGAAAAGGGAACCGTCATGCACTGTTAGTGGGAATGTAGATTGATACAGCCACTATGGAAAACAGTTCCTTAAAAAAATAAAAACTGCCATACAACCCAGCAACCCCATTATTGGGCACATACTCTGAGAAAACTATAATTTAAAAAGGACGCTTGCACCCCAGTTTTCATTGCAGCACTATTTACAATAACCAGAACATAGAAGCAACCTCAGTGTCCGCTGACAGAGGACCGCATAAGGAAGCTGTGGTACGTATATACAGTGGAATATTACTGAGACATAAAAAGGAATAAACTTGGGTAGAGATGCAGATGGACCTAGAGTCTTTTGTACAGAGTGAATTAAGTCAGAAAGAGATTAATCATTTTCTACTGGAGCTCAAGGACACAACTAGGGTGCTTTGTGGCCTACAGAAAAGAATATCAGTTATCCCTCTAAGATTTATCTTGGCCCTGAGGGCCCTTTAAAATAATGACCTATCCTCTGAGACTGAAGATTTCAACTTCCCTCCATTTGCAAGCCCAGCTGAAGACAACACCCATTAGAAGGAAGATTCCCTTCATTTGCTCCCCTCTCTGCTTCTAGGGCTTCACCCTGCATCCCTGCATTTTATGCCCAGAGGCCTGTTGGAGGAGCCAAAGTTGACCACAGCCCATAACTAATGGAATCAAAGGATGTGAGTGTTCTGAATAGAGCTGCTCACCTTTGTGAATCTCCTTGGACGGATCTAAATCTCTGAGTCTGAGGCTTCCCGTGTCAGTCCTGGATTCACAAGGATTGGCAGACAGTCATGTGGGAACCAGACAAGTCTTCAAAAACCTAATGAGATTATCTTCCTGCCACCCTTCCAATTCTTGCTGCAGATCTATACAGCCCACCCTTCTGCTGTGCGGGGCACACGAGTCTCGCAACAGCCGTTCTCCATGTACCAGCTTTCCTTTCCTTAAGCAAAACTGCACTGTGGCAGTTCGGGGGGTTGGTGGGGAGAAAGCCATTCCTCTTTGAACCCTGCTAAGCCAAATATAAAAATACAATATTATAACCTCTAATACGTTCAGAAAATGGTAACTTCTAGAAGACTAAAAGAAACGTTATCTTACATTTTCCAATGAGAACATTGGAGGAGAGGGGAAACTCAATGAACTACGATGGTCAAAACCCCAGATATAATAGAACCAGAAATGAAACTTTATTCTGACCTTGTCCAGGGATCCTCCCCCGACTCAACAGAATGTCATTGCTTCAGATGATCCTACGTTACAAGAGAGAAAACCACCGAGTTAAGGGTTTTGGTGGCTCAGTCTAGTTTTCTCGAGAGCCAGGGTTCAAACTGACAGCAGGCTGTCGGTGACCTGGATGCTGCATCTTTGCCAACACAGCCCTTTGGGGATGATCCTACTCTCCATCTGCTTCCCCTCAATTTTCCCAACATTTTTGTCACTGTGACACTTGTCATATGTCTTACCCTGAGGGTGTGATTGCCCAGAAGACAAAGGAAAAATACCCGAGAAGTGATGGGCAAGGCCTGGCCTGCATATCAGCAACTGCCCCACTCTCTGGGCTCCTCCCAACTAGAGAAGGGAGCTATTCCCTTTCTCCGGGGGATCTTCCCAACCCAGGCCTCCCACATGGCAGGCGGATTCTTTACCGTCTGAGCCCCCGGGGAAGCCCGGTTTAGACACACAAAAGGTGAAATAAATACCTTTTAAAACACCTACACACCCACATGCCTAGACGCCCAACAAGAGCAAAGAATAGTTTTGAGTTTAACAATATCCTCTTCCCACAGAGACTCCCCAAAAGTACGGCTGTAAGGCCGTCTTCTCCTAGTGTAAAACTGCAGGGTAGACCCTGCACTAAGAGGGCAGTAAAGAGCAGGAAGAGAGAAGTCTGTCGTGGCCTGGTGGGGGGTGGGAGGTGAGGGTGGGGCGGAGGGGGCAGGGGTGTCTCTCATGGATAAGCTCCCTGTGGGACCAGCTTCCCGCTGCAGGTCAGTTCAGCTTGTCTTCCAGCTCAAGAGATTCGAATTGCGATGCTCATCTAACGCTCTCTGCTCCTTCACCCCCGACCCTCTCTGACCACCCCTCCTATTGTCCCCATCTCTGTCCCTTTATGTCCCCCAGCCCTCTCTCGGCCCAGCCCCTCCAGTCTGGGGCAGCCACCTGGGGACTGCGATCCAATAATTAGCCAGGGCAGCTGCTTGAGCAAACAAGCTCCGGAGATCCGCAGCTGGCGGAGTGGAGTCCTGCCTGGAGGAGGGGGCCCCCGGGGGAGGCCCACCGAGCCTTCTCAGGTGGCCAGATGACGCCTAATGAGGCCTCCAGCTCGGCAGGCCGCACCAGATGGGCAAACGCCCGGGAGCCTTAGGGAGCCAGCAAGACGCTGTGCGGACCCCCAGGGTGAGGTTTCCTTTCCAGCTGCCCCGGGCCGTGGGGGAGGGTGGTTAAGATAGAAATTGGCACCAGGGGTCAAGGGGCCTCGCTTCTCCCTGCCTGGAGGGGAGATGCTCTGCTTCCCAGTGATGCGGACCAGCCCCCCATCCCCCTCCCCGCAAGGATCCCGTCCACAAGGCTGGAGTCTGAGTATTTGATGCTGCTGATTGAAAATGATTTATTTTTGGATGCACACCAGAGGAGTTGGCACTGGGAACATTTTCATAGACCTAACAATGCATACCATGAATTCAAGAATTAAACTAATGCGGAAACAGGAAAACAACGCAGGGGTCTCACTCAGCTGCAAAAGGCGTGGCAGAGGGTGGGTATGGCAGAGAGAGGGCGAGGCAGTTGATTTAATTTTGACAAGTTGCAGTTTCTGGGCAAGGGAGAAGTCAGGAGCCAGTGCGGGGAGGGGGCGGTGCGCGGCTCTGGAGGCGCAGATCGTTGTATTTCAGAGCACGTCCTGGCCTTCAAGAGACAAGTGCCCTGTGGTTCTCCTGACCCAACCGGTCACTGCGCCTCTCGCTGCCCCTCCGTGTGGTCATTTCTATGAGGAAAATGTCATGGAGGAGGGGCAGGGAAGCAAAAGCTTTGGCATCCTCCTCCTCGAAAATTCTGCTGTCCAGGAGGAGTTTGCCTTTCCTTAGAAAGGAATAATCAAGTTTACAAACATTCAAGGGAAAAAAGTGCAAGAAACAGAACCAAAAATGGGCCGAATGACCCCTTCGCTCTTCCCTCTTCCTGCCTTCCTGCATTCCTTGTGTGACAAAGGACACCTTTGCCTTTGATGAAGAAAGCGATAGCATCAGAGCTTAAGTTCTTAACTCAAAAGGCCTTTTTCTAGAAAAGGAAAAGTCAGGAAAACACAAGAAATATTTTCTGCCAGTCATCACAGCCCTGGTACCCTTGTTTGGGATACCCTATAAGCATCCATATGAATTCAGGGGAAAAGCCTAAGTATCTCATTTGGTGATTTCCTTTTTTTAAGCTGTTGGAAATTGAATTCATATCAGAATTGGTTTACCCTCCTGCCCAGTGGAAATTCTTTTCTCGCTATTATATGCAGGGAAAATTTCCAAAATAAAATGCAATAAGGCTGAAAAACAAGCATACAAATCATTTATTATAATATTCCTTATTTACCCTTGTTATTAACATCCTATGTTTGTGGCAGTAATTTGTGGATGGGACAGGCTGTGTGATTATATTCTTGGCCAGGAGAGAACCAGGCTGGCAGCAGCACGTCTTTGAGCAATCTCGGCTCTCTGTAGTTTCTAGAACATAACGTATTTTCTACAGGCTCTGGCTCATACTGTGGACGTTAATTGTTAATTCTCCAAAAGCCATCTGCTTAACCGAAGACTCCCTAGAAATCTGGGGAAACAGCGCCACCTAGCAGTCCTCTCTCTAAGTGCTTCAAAGCTGGGTTTGTCGACAGCCATTCTTTTGAGGTTGACAAGTTGCAGAGATGGTCTCTGCAAATCCAGCTATCAGTGAGCACAATCCGTTGGCGACAGCTTGGAGTCCATTTAGCTTCAGGAAAGCAGCTCAGCTTAATATTCTGGATGGATAAGCAAGGTTTCATAAAACTTCATTACTGTAGGTCATTTCACCCATAAGACTCTTTGGAGCTACACATTTAAAAGATGAGAAGATGGAGGCCCAAGGAGAAAAAGTTGCTTCTTCACGGTCATGCAGCTATTTTATGGTTGGGTCAGACTCAAAAACTAGAACCAATCTTGCTGTTCACAGGATGGGACTTCTTTTTAAAGGCTGGGCAGAGATGGAGGTAGGAACGAGACACAGAAGTAAGAGCATCCATCAGTAAGTAAATAAAGGTCTGAGTCTGTCTCTCTGAATCTATATATTGATAACACAGAAGACGGATTTTGACTTGTGTCTAGGACATAGACACACACCATGGACAAACCTTTGAGCAGCCCTCCAAAACGTCACTGAAATGACTGAAACCAATATTGGGGCTATTCTCCAACCCAACCGCTCTGTGGTCTGGTCAGTCACATTTCCCCCTCCAAGGAGAAATATTACAGATTTTAATTCGGGCATTAGGGATTTTCGGGTTTTTCTTCTCTGAAGGCCCTTTGGAGCTTTGACTTAAAATGTGTCCTACGCTCTTCCTCTCTTGGGGAGGAACATTGTGGAGACTCAGCCTATTAAAGCAGGAATGCAGGGATCACGGATTCAGCTCCTGGTCAGAGAACTAAGATCCCACGTGCTGTGGAGCAGCTAAGACCACAGGCCACAGCTAGAGAGTCTGTGAGCCGCAGTGAAGACACCACATCCTGCAACCAAGACCCAGCGTAGCCAAATAAATAAATAAAAGAATGAGTTGGAGATCCAAGCAGAATGGATGTATATTTGAAAAAAAAAAAAATCAATGCAAGCCCCCCCCCCCAGATCAATTAAATAGTGTGGGGTCTAAGTACAGTAGACCCACCATCCTTATCTGTGATTTCGCTTTCTGCATTTTCAGTTACCCACAGTTAACTGTAGCTCAAAAAAATACTAAATGGAACATTCCAGAAATAAGTAACTCAGAAGTTTTACATTGTATGCTTTTTTGGAGCGCTGTGATGAAGTCTTACACCATGCAACCTGGGATCCCCATCCATTGACATCATCATGGGAGCTCGATCCAGGATCACCTCGTCCAGGTGACCTGCTTTTGACACGTGGTCCAAAGGTCCAGAGCCTAATGCCTAGGACATTCACCTCACTTTGTCTCATCACGTAGATATTTTATCATCTCACAGCATCACAAGAAGACAGTTGAGTTCAGTAATACGATATTTTGAGAGATAAAATGATTACATATCCAAACATGTATTACAGTATATAGTTATAATTGATCTATTTTATTATTATTATTATTAATCTCTGAGCCTAATTTATAAAGTAAACATATCATAGGTGTGTATGCATCGGAAGAAACGTAGGATTCGGGATGATCCCCAGTTTAAGGCATCCTCTGGGAGTCTTGGAACATATCCTCCACAGATAACGAGTCACTCTAGTGTTCGTATCAATCCGTCTCCTGCCAGGGTTGAGAATCACTGGCTTCTAGCACAAAAAGGCCGAGTGGTCTGTCCAGCAACACGCCAGGAGCCAGATTTCTCCTCCTCGTCCTCTACGGTCCTTCCTTGTCCTGCCGCCTCCATTCCATCATGCTCGGCCTCACAAGCAACCAGCTGAGAAGCCAGGGTGGCCGGGCCCTGGAGACACAGCCCCGAGACAGCTGTCTGTGCGAGGTCATCTGTGCACAGAGAGTGCTCTGAGCACTGGGCAAACTTGGCATTCAGGAAGAAGCAGCGCTTAAACGAAGAGCTGCTGGCTTCTGACCCTTGTAGGGCACTGGGTCATGTTGTTTTTTTTTTCCCAACTATGATTTTTGAAACTGGAGAAATAACCCCAGAGTGGGTCTGGGGTCCCCCCGGACCCACCGTGAGATGGAACAGAGCCAGACCCCACTGTTCACCTGGTCAGTGGACTACAGTGGCAACTTGGGTCTCTAGGGTCCTCTCGTCCCTGACAGTCCGGTTACACCCCTTACCCCCACATACAGTCACCCTAATACACTGCCAAAGGCACCTTTAGTGAGGGTCAGAAGGAGGATTCACAGTGTAAACTGTTGGCTGTGTGGCAGGACTTCCAAGGAGACTTTTCCTCCTGTTTATCAAGAGGCTCTGTGTCTATGAAATGACTCAAGTCTGAGAATGGGTTGAGGGATCACTGCTTTCTATTGTGGTGACTCTAATCACCAGAGCTAGAGCTTTCCCATTTTTGCAAGTCAAGTAAGGCTTTCATAGCCTGCCCATCTATTTCTGCTCAAGGAACATTGTGATCAACAGGCCCATTCAATGGCTCTGCAGGCCGTACTATTCTGATTGCTACTTTGGGTTCTGCGAACTCTTACAGGAAACACACCCACCTTGTCTTTAGCAATGCAATACCCCGTCTTGGTGCTGTGTTCCATCATCCCCACTAAAGTCAAGGAGCCCTGTGGAATGGCAGCTGCCCATACCATCACTCCTGGCCACGGATAAGAGCCTGCATAGAGAACACTGGGGCTCCCCCATAAATGTATCTCCCCCAGCCTTGGTGAAGGGAGTGCCCTCTGGACCTTCTGAGGGGACACAGTTAGAAGGTTGGTGAGCTCATCTTGTACAATACAGTGGCTCCTGCTTTCCCAGCTCCTGAAGCTCTGGATATGTGCCTCTGTCTTAACGCCTCATCCTGGCCCATCTCATTAGGAGGACTGGCCAGGACTCATTACCTTACTGTCTTCATAAGGTAAGTAATTCAAAACCCCAGAGAGGCTAACTTGAACATTTTGCATCCAAACCACATCTTGCATGCGACTTCTCAAACTTTAAAATAACTCAAAAATCCCATTAAACAGAGTGCCCCAGGCAAAAGACGTCACTGATCATGAGCCATGAAATGAAGAATTGCATCAATGCCAAAAGTTGAGAAGAATGATGGGGGCAATCCTAGCCTCAGAATCTGCAGGGGGAGGTCAGTGGTGACCAGGACTCTGAGAGCTGGGCATCAGCGTGACCCTCCCAGGCTGGGCTTCCCTGACCCACTCCCAGTTCCTCCCTTCAGTCAGGGATGCCAAAAAGAGGGGGAGGGTGACCTTGCGGGGCCAAGATGGGCTGAGGGCTCAAAGCCTTTTGCCCCTGGCTCTGGCCTTCAGCGTTGCCGAGAGGAAAAAATGCAGAAGCTTTAGAGGATGGCAAGTATCTGCTGCATGGATGGGGATTTTCATCAGGGTCCCCACTGTACCCAGCGATGATGCTGCCTGCAAGCCCTTTTTTAGATTTGACTGTTTTGACCAAAATAACACAGGCTGTCCAAGAACTGAATTCAGGAGTCCTTTTACATTGTGAACTTATCATGCGGCTCCACTGTAAAACTCTGGATTGGCTTTCACTCGGAGTAGAGCCCAAGGCTCCTTCCACTGGCTGCAGGCACTAAGTGATCAGCACTTGTGTTCCTCTCTGGCTCATCATCCCTTCGTCCGCTCCCTTGCTCACAGTGGTCCCGACGCGCTGGTTTCCTTGCTCCTCTTCAAATATGCATATAGAGTCTCCCCTGGCCATTCTGCTCGGCACACCTGTCGCCCCACTGTGCTCCTGACTGCCTTTGATCCTTGCCCAGATGCCACCTGAGAGCTTCCTGCATCCTGCCTCGCCCTCCTCTGCCTCTTTTCCATTGTGGGGCGCCTTGCACCATCCTGGGTACTTCATCTATTGTGATATTGTCTGTCTCCCCCACTAGAATGGGCAGCTGCTTGCAGGCAGACACACCTGTCTCTTTGTCACTGCTGAATCCCCAACCCCTAGAAAAATGTGTTGCACGTGGTAGGGGATCCCATGAATATTTTGTAAGTGAATGAATGAAGCTACTATGTGTTTGGCTCTGTGGCTGAGCCTGTAACAGCTTAATCTTTGGGATCCACAAAGAGCTAGAGGTGGCCAGTTTGCCTGCCTTTTCTGTCTACCAAAGTGGAACAGTTTCACAGCCATCAATCCAGTTTGTTAGGAATTGCCCGAGCCTGGTAAGACATACAGACATAGCAATTAACATTCTACAGTACTTCTTTTCTAAGTTCTGGAAGATCTTCTGGAAAAGGGAATGGCAACCCACTCCAGTATTCTTGCCTGGAAAATTCCATGGACAGAGGGGCCTGGTAGGCTATCATCCATGGGGTTGCAAAGAGTCAGACATGACTGAGCAACTAGCACTTAAAAAAAAAAAAAAAGAAATACACATTAATGGATACAGCAAAATGTTTTCTCTCCACCTTGAGCTTCCCTGGTGGTTGTCAGTAAAGAATCCGCCTGCAATGCAGGAGACCTGGGTTCGATCCCTGGGTTGGGAATGTCCCCTGGAGGAGGGCATGACAACCCACTCTAATATTCCTGCCTGGAGAATCCCCAGGGACAGAGGAGCCTGACAAGCTACAGTCCATGGGGTTGCAAAGAGTCGGACACGACTGAGCGACTAAGCACGTGAGCCTGCAGTATGTCAGTGTTTTAAAAATGATTCTTGTCCCTCTAATAACGGCCTTCATCATTTTGCTTGGAGAATGAAGTTCTAAGTAAGAGGACAGTCATGATTGTGACCCTTTACACTAAATTAATTATAACCTTACAAAAACAGCTCATGTTTGTTTAGCTTCCCAGATGTGCCTTGAGGGGAACCCTAGAACACCTGAGGATAAACAGCCTCTGCTCACAAGAGGAGCCAGCCACACTCATCAGGTCTGTCTGAGTATTACTCCTTTTGGCCAAAGTTACTATAGTTTATTCTGAACCCAGACTTATGTTCTGGAAACTGACTACAAAGTAGGGACATTCATCAGCTGGGGAGTCTCTGATATAAAATTCATTCTTTCACTTGTTGAACATTGACTTAGAACCTCATGGGCGTGTTGAATACACCAAGTAAAACACTTGGAGATGCTCTGTGGATAGTAAGGGGAAGAGGGGATTTGATACTGGGAGAGAGGAAATCCAGTAAGGCCTCAAGGATTATGCATCTTTTGGATAAGCCCTGGATCTTCAAACCGAGAAAGAAGCCATGCAGATTTAGAAGTAAGAGCATTCCAGGGAGAGCATGTGCAAAGGCCCTGAGGTGGAAACAACCTCGACGTTTCAGGATACAGGAGACTCTTCTGACTTCCTTTGCTTCCTCCCTTGGCTAGAACCCCGAATCATCATCCTATCCCAGAAGCCAGCCTCTCCCTCTCTGGTAGACCCAGGCCCTTCCCAGCCCTCAGTCTGAACTCGCCATCTGAGTGGCCCTGCCCCCAAAACTTCTGTTGCCAGGGTCCTAAGACTAGTTCTTCCAGGTGAACCAAACCCCTAGGTCCTGAGGACTCCTGGTCTTCAGCATGGGCTTTCCTTTGCTGACTAACTCCACGATCCAGTGGAGGTATTGACAAGACTCCATCCATTCCCAAGCAGACCCCTTCCCACCCCAGACCCTGCCCTCCCACAGAGGAGCTCGAAACCTGGCGGGTAAGGGAGAGCTGAGCTGTGTGGAGGACAGGCTGGTGTGATGCTCACTCAGCCCCCTTCTCACAGGCCTGAGAAGTGAGCTTGACTCCCTACCACCCCACTCCCCACCTCCCCATCCTACTGGGGGAAGGGGGCCAACAGTAAGGAGGTAGGGCAGGGAAACCACCGCCCCAGAGCTGGGCTGGGATTGCAGATGAGGGGTCTGCCGTCCAGGCCAGTCCTGGCTCCTGCAGGGTCGCCCACCTGGAGCGAAGTCCCGGTGGGAGAGGGAAGCCTTGCTGTGGGTTCCACAGCCTCTCCAGCGGTGTTCCATGAACGGTATACAGGCTGCAGTTTCTTCTGAAATGGGTCCTGGCGTATAAGTGTGCTCAGGTTTTCACAATTGTTTCCCATTTGTCTCAGCCTGGTTTCCCACAGTTCCTGGGTCTTATCAACAAGACTGGCAATTTATTTGAACTGAAATGACCTCGAGAGTGAATTTAAAGGCTGCTAAAAAGACAAAGGGGAGAAGGCAATGGCAACCCACTCCCATACTCTTGCCTGGAAAATCCTATGGATGGAGGAGTCCGGTAGGCTACAGTCCATGGGGTCACTAACAGTCGGACATGACTGAGTGATTTCACTTTCACTTTTCACTTTCATGCATTGGAGAAGGAAATGGCAACCCACTCCAGTGTTCTTGCCTGGAGAATCCCAGGGACGGGGGAGCCTGGTGGGCTGCCATCTGTGGGGTCGCACAGAGTCGGACACGACTGAAGTGACTTAGCAAAAAGACAAAGAGGGCCAAAACAGTGATGAACGAACCATCATCTGCTCACTACAGTCTTCTCGGCTGTGATGCTAGATAGGTACCTTCTAGATGTCATGTAGCTGTTGTGTCAACCACATGAGGTGGGTCTTAGTGGTCCCATGTTGCTGACAATATGACTGAGGCTCAGAAAGGTAGAGACACCTGCCCAAGGTCACACAGCTAGAGAAGAGCCAGAGCTGGACACAGGCGTGTGTGGTTCTAGACATCTTCTTGCCACTCAGCGCACACATAGAAGGGAATATATGCTGAGTCTCTGTGGATCGATTACATTTTCTAATCCACACTTGTGGAATGTGAAACAGGGCTTCAGGATCCCACTCAGTTTACCGGCAGGAGGAGCAGAAACAGGCGGAGGACTGTGCATGACAGACGCCAAGCCAGAGAGAGCACTGCTGACTTCCTGTGTTTGCCTGGGGCAACCTGAGCTGGCTTTTCTTCTTCTTCTTCTTCTTCGGATAAAGAGAGAGAAACCTGCTTTAGTCAGCACCTTTGCACAGTCCCGCTGCCTAACCTTCCCGGCAACAGAAGCAAAGGTGGGAGCCGCCCCAGCAATACGGGAGGAGAGCCGCCAGGCCTGCGCTTGAAAACCTCCCACCCTCGAACAGGCCCAAAATTTCCCCTCATCTCACAAATGCAAACACATAGGCACAGAGAGTAGATGAACCCAACCCAGAAAATGTTGCCAGTCAGGGCAGAATCAAGACAAGGGGAAAAAAAAAAAAAAAAAAAGCTTATCACGCACAATTCATTACCTGATTCACTCATTTGGATTCATTAGAATGGCCAAGACCCTGCCCTCCTGGAACTGATATTCAAGTGAGGAAAACAGGGAATAAATGAGTATATACACAATACACCTGGGGTGACTCAGAGCAGAGACCTGACTGAAGCGAGAAAATCAGTGCAAGTTACCAGGAAGGGAACAACCTGCTGCGGGACGACAGCAAGGAGACCAGGATACTCGGGTTGGATTCAGTGAAGGCAGAACTTACATGGAGAGGTGACCGGTGTTAGATCTTAAGGCTCTGTGCACAATGGATAGGTCTTTATTTTTTAAAGGGTGCTGCAAAGCCATGAAAAAGCTGAAAAGAAGGGATCATTATGATCTCCTTGAGGTTTTTGTAAAAAAAAATCACCCTTGCTACCATGTAGAGAAGAACCTACCAGGTAGAGAAGAGCCTACAGAGGACAAGCGGGAGACAGGGATGCCTTGAGCTCAAGGTGGGAGAAATGAAGAGCATAAGAGGGGGTTGTACCCTGGGGGTGGAGCAAAAGTGATTTGCTCACGCATTACAAATGGGACGTGTGAAGTCTTTGAAGGATGACTACTTGGTTTTCATCCTCAGCCTGTGGTCAGATCGTGGCATCATTGATCAAGCTGGAGTCTTGTAGATGTCAGAATCTGTATCAGATTAAGTGTTGTATCTCTAGCCCCCAGAACAGTGGATCCCACATAGGAGTTTAATAAACTTAGAGGATCAGATATTAAATGCAGTGATTGACACATGCACATATACACAAACATAAATATTTAACTACCCTACTTCCCATTTCCTTCTCAAATACATGAAAGTGAAAAGTGAAAGTGAAGTCGCTTCAGTCATGCCCGACTCTTAGTGACCCCATGGACTGCCTACCAGGCTCCTCCGTCCATGGGGTTTTCCAGGCAAGAGTACTGGAATGGGGTGCCATTGCCTTCTCCATTAGTTATTTTAGCTCTTTTCAAATGAAACTTTAATTGAACACCAATATGTAAAAGAGACACACTGCAAACATTTATTCATGAACATTTATATTTGAGTTCAATTATGATATTTGCTCATGATAAGTCAATCAATGAGGCCAAACAGTTCTGACCCATATAAACATTTGAAAAATCAGACGGTATGGATGACAAGTGCAATTTTTCATAGGTTCTAATTTCCAATTTATTTCTGTTTTGTTTGGTTGCACCTTATGAATGGTGAAAGTTTTAAATGTGTTGTATGCCAGTTAATAATGACTTTGGCTACAGGTGAGAAAAGAGTTAAATATTAGAGGCTTAACCATAAGGAAATTCACTCTTGATTAACAAAATTTAGTAATGCAGAAAAATGCATAGTTAGAAATAACGGTTTAGAAGCACTTGAACAAGTGCTCTAAAGGTATATGATATAGAACCAGCTCAACAGTGTCATAAAGGACGCCAGTGTCTTCCATATTTCCATCCTAGGCTGTCCTTTTACCTCTGGGAAGTCACTTAATGGTCACGAGCCAGCAAAAAAATTATCAAAAAACTAGGCCAAAGGGTGGCCAGGACAGAAAGAGACCTTCACTTTGTAAGCCTCCTCTCCCTGCATCAGGGAAGCACCTTTTCCAAAGTCCTCCAACAGAATCTTTCATATCTAATTTACCAGACCACATGCTCACTCTCGGACCCTCGCCAAACATAGCACTTTCTGTCTGACAGCAGAGCAACACCAAGACATAATTTCAAAAAACTTTTCAATAACTAATCTGGGAACTTGCAGGACAAGTGATAGAAACAGGTTGTATAATGTGAAGTAAGTGATTGTACCTATATAAAGCTGGACCATCTCCTGCTGTTCTCAGTGGCCAAAGGCAATTTTGACTGCATCTTTTCTGAAGATTTCAGAGAGTGGAAATAAATTGACACAAAGGAAAAAAATACTAAAAAGTTATGCTTTCCTACTTATCTCATCAGAGTCCCATTTGGCTGCTATTTTCCCAGAATCTTCCTCTTTTCCACAAACCCTGTTTAAGAACTTGATCCTCTCCAAACTCCTCCCCTCCCATCTTTCCTCACATCCACTCTCCCTGTAATCACTGGCCCAGTCTCTTGATTTCCCCATTTGCACTACCCTGTCATTACCCTACTGATTCTAAAAAGGCAAGCAGGCAAACATTTCCCCGAAGGTGCAGGAGGGAAAAGGCCATCGTACCCCTGCTTCAGTAGGCTTACCTCTGTCACATGACCGTATTGAACAGCAGCTCCCACCTCCTTTTGTACATATTAGAGTCAGATCAGAAGTGCCCCAAACTGACAATAAGGTCCCCACAGTTACTCATCAGTCAACAGTATCAGTATGCAGCATAGGCTAATTTACTGTTCTACTAATAACTCAGCAGCATGATATGAACAGGCTCTGAGCCTCTGCTTCAGTATGACCTCCATAAACTTTAGGGCTGTACCCTTTGGTACAATTTTCTGTGATTCGTGAGAGGCAGGCTTGAATTTTTTGTAAAAGCTAGTAGTATTTTCTTCAAGTTAAAAAATATGCTCATAGCTGGTAGAAAAAACTTTACCCTGAAGGCCAGACTCCACACGCGCACGCACGCACGCACACACATGCACACAGACGCACGCATGCACACACACGCACACACACAGTTTAAGCCCGACAACACACAGTAATCTCCAGTGTTAAATTTGAAATGGCAACAATTTGGCCTGAGGTCTTTTTTTTCCCTTGGTCTATAGTTTTTAGATGAGCTAAACATACATTATTCAGTTCAATTTTCCCCATGGTAGGGAAAACATGCATTATGAACAAATAGCTTTTCACATTATTTTTTCCAAAGACCCCTGCAAATATATAAATGTATTAACCAAGAAAAGTACCATGTTAACATATTAGCAAGAAAGACAGTCTCCCAAAGAACTCCCAACCCTGCCTGTGCACAGTGGTTAAAAGAAACCCAGGCAATTCAGTCTATGGATTTCATGCTGCCACGTCCTGTATAATAGGGATATTGACTCTTTCCCATTGGAAGACTTTTAAAATGTAGAAATTCAGCCAAAAAAGCAGCTTGAAATGGAAAGAACCATGACTCAAACCAGTGGAAGATACCATTCTCCACCTTGCACAGGCTCTTTTGAAAAAAGGATTTCCAGGGGTCTTGCCTGTACACCTTGAGGGCAAGGACGGCATCTCTCGTTCTCCTCCGACATGGATGAGATGACTTACTAATAATAATCAGGCCAATAACAAAGCAGTGGTTGAACAACATTAGAGTCTCATTTTCAGTTCAATTTTCAGCATCAGGAGTTCAAATTATGGAGCATTCCCTTCAATGAAATTGAAAACTGAAAGACTACCTTGATTGCAAACCAAGCAGAACTGAAATTTTTCTGTCTTGAAAACCCTTCAGGAATACTTTATGCACTTCTGACTTGAAATAATGACTTCATTTCAAAATAAAACAGCTATGGATCTTGAGGTTGGCTTGCTTTTGTGGGTTTTCTCAATCCAAGGCAGGAAAATTGTTTTGGTGTTAATCATTGACTCAGAGGAGGTAACCAGTGTCTTGGCTACTGTCCAGCCCCATTCTTTGACATGGATAGCTAATAGGAAAAGTTCTTTGTAATGGCAGGTCCGAAGAGAAACCTGCTACAGCCCTTAAGCCCCTCCTACACAGAAACTCAGGAGCTCTATGTCTGGTCCTGCCTTGCGCTCAGCTTTCTTAGCTGCACTACTTGACATCTCTCATAAGCTCAGGTCTCTACAGTCCAGTGGTTCTTTAGGCAGGGGACATGATCATGAACTTCGTCTCAAAATCTATAGTTGGTTTTGCTTCTCCTGCCCCCAACATTCTATTCTCATCTATAGTTAATGAGTCATGAATATCCATATCCCAAGACATAGCAGTATCAAGTTCATGCAGGTATTTTCAAACTTTATGAAGGTAAGTGGTCCCCCCTCACTTTTAGAATCCTACCTTCTGATGACTAAAATTGGTCGATAGAGTATGCCTTTGCTCATGCTTTGGTTCTTTAATGCCTCATTCATTCAATTTTCTGAGTATGAGTTCTTAGCACATCAAAGAGCTGCTAAAATGCAAGATAGCATGCTTTAACAGATAGCATGCTTGAGGGAGCAAATAAGAAAAATCCCAACTGAAATAATTGTGATAAAGAGCAAAATATTTTAAGCCCCATAACTAGAAGACTGGGGATTATTAAAACATTATTTTTTAACTCCCTCAGTTTTTTGAGGACTCAGATTTCTTCCTTCTCTTGACTCTGCTTAATTCAGCAAATCAGCTTGTAAGTCTCCTCCTGGTCACAAGATGGCTACAAAGTTTCCAGGTATCACCGCCTGACCTCACAACATCCAGCAACAATAACAGCAGAAGATAAACTGTTACCTTGTTCACAACACCCAATTCATTTTATCAGCCAGAAAACCTTGCACAGGAACTCCAGAGGTCAGACCGCATCCCTTCTTATTGCCTAGAATTGCATCACATTCCCACACCTCAACCAGTCACTGACAAATAAGAAATGAGACCACCTAATTATTTTAAGGTCAATCTTTATTGCTCTGGGCTGAGGTTATAGTACACCTTTTCTAAGAAAAAAAAAGAGCAAGAAAAAAAAGGAAAAATTCAGACCAACTAAGTATGCTAAAAGTGATACTGGAGACTGAAATGTAAATAAAAGCACATTTATCAATTGCTATATACCCAAAGCCACTATTTAATATGGTTAGATGTACTAAGAACTTCACGGTAAGGGCAGAAATGCCAACAGAGCCCTAAGAAATTTACCTACTACCCTCGATAAGCAAGATAAACAGTAGTAAAATTTTTATTGAGTAGCAGAGACACCTCCATGTTTTAAGGTATCCTGCCTGAAAGGTTTTTGAAATCAGAGTGATTATTTCTTATCTAACATAAAATCGACTTGCCATATAGGTCACTGGATGCAGCTTATCTTCATTGTCAAGAGGTCTATAAATGCACTTGTATTACCTAATGAGAAAAATCAATATATAAATACTCATTCTATTATTTCAATACTTACTCTACAGCTACGGTAATTAAAACAGTGTGCTATGAGAATTAAGGTAAGTACATAGATCAATGGAACTGAGCAGAAACTCCTGGATAGATCTATACATAAATGACTCATTGATTCTCAACAGACAATGCAATACATTTGATTACTCAAAAGTAATCAAATGGAGAAAGAAAGGTTTCTTTTCAACAAACAGGGTTTGAACAACCAGATAAAAATGAAACTTGATCCTCACCTCACACTATACATAAAAATTATTCTGAGATAGATCACAGTTACAAACATTAAAAAAAAAAAGCTTCTTAAAAGACATGAGAAATGGCTTTATGACCTAAGAGGCAAAGATTTCTTAGGACACACATTTCAAGAAAAACTTGCACAAAAATATTGATAGCAGTCTTATTCGTAACTCCAAGCTGGAAATAACCCAAATATCCAACGACAGGGAAATGAAAAAAAATTATAAAATAAAAAATTAACCACTGGTGCATTCAACAATTTGGATGAATATCAAAAGCACAATGCTGAATGAAGCCAGCCACAAGAGTACATAGGTTTTGTGATTCTATTTCTATTTTAGTTCAATTCTGTTCAAGGACAAGTGAAGCTAACCTGATGTGCTGCAATTAAGAACAGTTGGTACACACACTGCTGTATGTAAAATAGATAAACAACAGGGAGCTACTGTATAGCACGGGGAACTATACTCAGTATCTTGCAGTAACCTATAATGAAAGAGAATCTTCAAAAGAATATATGTGTGTGTATAACTGAATCACTTTGCTGTATACCTGAAATATTGTAAATCAACTATATTTCAACAATTAGGAAAAAAGAATAGTTAGCTTCCTCTGGGTAGAAGAGGTGGACAATTGACTGGGAAGAAGCACAAGTGGTGAAGGAAATGTTTATATCTTGACTGGAGTTATAATTACTTGAATGCATGCATGTAGCAAAACTCACTGAATTGTACACTTAATATCTGTGTGGGGGATTTTTTGGTAAATCATTTCTGAATAACAAATAATGCGCAATTGCATGAATACGTGAGTGCTGAGTTGTAAGTTGCATTTTTATTTTATATCTATTTTAAGATCTCTAAAATTGTGACATCTTTTAATTGCAGCCTAAAGAAACTTTCCAGCCATCTGGCAGTGAATTTGTTAAAAATAATATCAATATTTATTTATTTAGCAAAAATTTTACTGAAGTATACGATATATGCAGAGATCTTAAGTGTACAGCTTGGTAATTTTTTATAAAACAAATAATTCTGTATAACTACCTCTGAGATCAAAATATAAAACATTACCAGCACCATGGAAGCTTCCCACTGCCCCCTCATTACTATATAATGTTCCAATGAGTGAATACACCACAGTTGATTCTGATATTACTTACTGGTGGGTTTAAATAAAACTGTCAGGAAGATTCTCGTTTGCTTTTGTGTGCATACGTATTTGTTCATGGGTCATAAGGTAGGCATATGTTCAGCTATCTAATAGTTTTCTAAAATGGTTATGCCAGTTTGCATCCTCACCAACAATATATAAGAATCCCAGTTGTTCTACACCCTTACCAAAAATTGATATTGTCAGATTTGTGTTTAGTTTTTGTTTGGTTGCTTGGTTTGTTTCCACTGTGCACGAGTTGAGGGTGGGGGCAGGGGCAAGAGAGGGGGAGTAGAACTAATTTTTGCTTTTTTTTTTAATGTTCTGTTGGTATCTTATTATGGTTTTAACCTGCAGTTCAATTTTAACTTATACTTGGATCATTAATTATTGCTTTAAATCAGGGGTCCACAACCTCTGGGATCTAATGCCTGATGATATGAGGTAGAGCTGATGTAAATAAAATGCACGATAAATGCAATACACCTGAATCATCCTGAAACCATCCCCTTGTCCTCTGTGGTCTGTTAAAAAATTGTCTTCCACGAAACTGGTCCCCGGTGCCAAAAAGGTTGAGGACTGCTGCTTTAAGTGTCTTCAAAAAGATTACACGGTAAGGTGACTTTATATGTTACAAGCAAAGAAATAGCATAGCAGGGAATGTGGAAATATCACAATTTAGTGTTTTCTTATAAAGCAACAACCCAACAACTAAGTGCCACGAATGACTTAGGAAAGGGTTGATGAAGCTGCATTTGCCATTGACCAAACACACAAGAGGGAAAGCTTTTAGGGAAAGATTGCTAGGCCCAACCCCAGATGAGGCAACCAAAAGCAGTAGAATTGGCCAAGACTTCATGGTACCCGTGACAAAGATGATCACTCCCTGGTGAACAGATGAGGAAACTGAGTAATGAGCAGAAGAATCTCAGTTCAGTTCAGTCACTCAGTCGTGTCCGACTCCCTGTGACCCCATGAATTGCAGCACACCAGGCTTCCCTGTCCATCACCAACTCCCGGAGTTCACTCAGACTCACATCCATCAAGTCAGTAATGCCATCCAGCCATCTCATCCTCGGTCATCCCCTTCTCCTCCTGCGCCCAATCCCTCCCAGCATCAGTCTTTTCCAATGAGTCAACTCTTCGCATGAGGTGGCCAAAGAAGAGGAGTTTTAGCTTTAGTATCATTCCTTCCAAAGAAATCCCAGGGCTGATCTCCTTCAGAATGGACTGGTTGGATCTCCTTGCAGTCCAAGGGACTCTCAAGAGTCTTCTCCAACACCACAGTTCAAAAGCATCAATTCTTCGGCGCTCAGCCTTCTTCACAGTCCAACTCTCACATCCATAAAAGACTACTGGAAAAACCATAGCCTTGACTAGATGGACCTTTGCTGGCAAAATAATGTCCCTGCTTTTGAATATGCTATCTAGGTTGGTCATAACTTTCCTTCCAAGGAGTAAGCGTCTTTTAATTTCATGGCTGCAGTCACCATCTGCAGTGATTTGGGAGCCCCCCAAAATAAAGTCTGATACTGTTTTCACTGTTTCCCCATCTATTTCCCATGAAGTGATGGGACCAGATGCCATGATCTTAGTTTTCTGAATCTCAGATGGGTGCAATTCTATAACCTGTGCTCTTTTCACATAAGTCAAACAGACATAAAAGAAGAAAAAAGTCATGACCTTTGCCCTTATTAATCATCATAATCTGTAATTCTCAGAACCATCATCTTAATAGCACAGCCCTTGGCACAACATTCTGTGCATCCAAGCAAAGCAGAGATGGATCCCCTCTTTCCCGTGAGAAAACTGAGAGGCTGATGGATCGCTGTGATCACAGAGCTGGTTGGAGAAGCAGAACCAGGAACAGGATCAGAACCCGCCCCCACTCTCAAGGGCAGATCAATATGCTTCATTGACATAGGAGAAGTTAGCCAAGCACACGGATCTTCCATCATCCGTGTCTGTCCTCAGGCTTGAGCTACAGGCAGAGTGTGGGTTTGGGGGATGCAAGGATTTCTTGGCCTCCTCCCCACCTCTTACATACTCCATTCTCTTTTCTCAGACAGCTAGCACAAAATAACCTGAAAAAGAACATTCACTCTCAGGAGTTGGTGTTTTAACTGATTTCTCCTCTCCTCAAGTGTCACCAAGGATTTGAAATCCTACTTAATTAATGAAGGACTGCAGAAATATTTTGGAGGTGATGGTCTTCTCGAGGCACATAAACCAATGTGTTATTTAGGCCTAGAGATTAAAACATCCAGCAATCATAGGAACTACGTTGCCCTGAAAGGCATCTCCATTTAGAGCTAAAAGTCTCTTTGAATTACATCATTCATGATAAGGATAAAAACTTTCCAGCCCACTGACTCACAAAGATGTGTTTAACTAGCCTAATTATGCCTGAAGTGGCAAATTGCCCTTACAAGAAAGCTAATGCTTTTCGCCAACGTAACAGTGATCCAACTGTTCTTTGTCTTCATAATGATTGGGTTAACAAAGCAGGAAACACCTTTAAAAATCAAGTTTGTGTACGTCTTGATTCATTGTGGTTGTCTGAGAACCCGTTTTCTCAACCAAGGGGGAATGTCCCAGCAACTCAGACAGGTGGCAAAACAGTATACATGTTTCAGAGGCATGATTAAAAAATGATATATGAAGATTTGTTTCCAATAGGTGATAATCTCTGCAGATAAATAAGTCTCCAAGCCACAAGCAACACTGGGAAAATAAATAATGAGATTCTGGCTGGAGCTTGCTTGGCACTAAACAGTGGTCCCCAGCTGGTGGGAAAGACCTCCCTGACCAGCAGAGGATCTTGGGAGTAGCCCACAGGCCATGTGGAAGAGGAAGGTGCCATTTCTAAGGCTAAATCAATCCCACTCGTGGGTAAGCAGAGGCATCTGTGTGCTAAGCTGCTTCAGTCAAGTCCAAATCTTGGCCCCCCTATGGACTGTAGCCCACCAGGCCCCTCTGCCCATGGGATTCTCTAGGCAAGAATACTGGAGTGGGTTGCCATGCCCTCTTCTAGGCAATCTTACAAATCCTCATCGCTTATGTCTCCTGCATTGGCAGGTGGGTTCTTTATCACTAGCACCACTTTGGAAGTGCCTTTTAAAGGTAAAGATTACTAAAAGGTAATAGATGGTGAAGTTAGAGGAAACTGTGAGACCACTGAATTTTCTTCAGTGCCTCCAACTTTTGCTCTAAAACAGACTCTGGGAGGAATCATTTTGTAAAGTAAAAAATTCTCCTGCTATATAAATAGCTCTCCCCTCATCTTTTATGCTTTATATGTTTGGATTTTCATATATTGACTTTTTACATAAGGCTACACTGCAGCCATGAAATTAAAAGACGCTTACTCCTTGGAAGGAAAGTTATGACCAACCTAGATAGCATATTCAAAAGCAGAGACATTACTTTGCCGACTAAGGTCTGTCTAGTCAAGGCTATGGTTTTCCCAGTGGTCATGTATGGATGTGAGAGTTGGACTGTGAAGAAGGCTGAGCGCCGAAGAATTGATGCATTTGAACTGTGGTGTTGGAGAAGACTCTTGAGAGTCCCTTGGACTGCAAGGAGATCCAACCAGTCCATTCTGAAGGAGATCAACCATGGGATTTCTTTGGAAGGAATGATGCTAAAGCTGAAGCTCCAGCACTTTGGCCACCTCATGCGAAGAGTTGACTCATTGGAAAAGACTCTGATGCTGGGAGAGATTAGGGGCAGGAGGAGAAGGGGATGACCCAGGATGAGATGGGTGGATGGCATCACGGGCTCGATGGACGTGAGACTGAGTGAACTCCAGGAGATACTGATGGACAGGGAGGCCTGGTGTGCTGCGATTCATGGGGTTGCAAAGAGTCGGACACAACTGAGTGACTGAACTGAACTGAACACTTCAGAAAATGGAAGAAAAAATCATTATGTGGAGATGGGAGAGTCAATAAAAGTCAAGAAAATCTGCATCAAATTATTCACAAGTGCTCCTTTTGATAATTCCCTTTTCAGTTGATAGAGAAAATATTCTCTCCATTGGGAGGAGGAGAAGCTTCCTGTTGGAAAACAGTGAAATACAGAATGACTTCCTGGAGAATGTGGATCTTCATTGAGTTTAACGGACACTCAAATCTTCTAAGATGATTAGTGCATTGGTGAGATTTATAAAGCTGAAAGAACTTTTGTGAACACTAATATCATAGGCCACTCCTCAAAAAATCATTTTCAAATAAACAAAAGCTTAATTTAACTCCCATATTAGAGTCAAAAGCATATCTGCCTATAAGAGACTAGGGAAAATGCTGTAGTAAAGAAACCTGTTAACATTGTTTCACATACCATTTCCCAAACATTCAATCATGGAACTGTTTTTTCTTACAATACATAGCAACTCCTCAAGTGTAACACTCTTTGAAAAATATGGTTTTAGTTAAGAAAATATTGAAACTGTCCAACGTCCTCATTTACTTGGTGGATGGGGGGAAAACAACCACAGTGGAGAACAGGTAGTCTTTTCCAGTAAGTGGTGCTAGAAAACTTGACAGCTACATGTAAAAGAATGAAACCGGAGCATTCTTTAACACCATATACAAAAATAAAGTCAAAAATTTATTAAAGACCTAGATGTAAGACCAGAAACCATAAAGCTACTAGGAAAAAACCATAGACTATTCTTTGATATAAATCATAACAATATGTTTTACTCTGTATCCCAAAACAAGGGAAATAAAAGCAAAAATTAACAACTGGTACATAGTTAAACTTAAAAACATTTGCACATCAAAGAAAATAATTGACAAAATGAAAAGACAACCTACTGAATGGGGGAAAATATTTATAAATCATATGATGAAGAAGGGGTTAACATCCAAAATATATCAAGAGGTCATACAACTCAAAAGTCAACAAACAAAAGCAATCCAATCAAAACATGGGAAGAAGACTTGAATAGACATTTTTCCAAAGAAGACACACAGATGGCCAACAGGCACTTGAAAAGATGCTCAACATCACTAATCATCAGAGAAATGTAAGTTAAAACCACAATGAAGTGCCACCTCACACCTATTAGAGTCAGTCAGTTCAGTCACTCAGTCCTGTCCTACTCTTTGCGACCCCAAGGACTGCAACACGCCAGGCTTCCCTGTCCATCACCAACTCCCGGAACTTATGTTATGTCAAACTCATGTCCATTGAGTCAGTGACACCATCCAACCATCTCATCCTCTGTCATCCCCTTCTCCTCCCACCTTCAACCTTTTCCAGCATCAGGGTTTTTTCCAACGTGCCGGGGTCCTGCCCCGGTTGGATCCAGGGTATCCAAAGTGTGATGGCATCAGCGAATGATTTAGAGAGAGATAAAGAAAGAATGTTGCAGATAAGAAAATAGAGGAGAGAAAGAAAGAAAGAAAAAAGAAAGACACGGGGTGACCAAGCTTCAGTGAGTGAGGCCCGTTACTTTATTTTCAAAAGGGATACCTTGACTTGTACATAGAGGGAAATGAAAGATGCAAAGTCATGCAGAATCAGCCCAAACACTCCAGCAGTTTTGCCCTTATTGAAACCAGGATTTTTTCTGCATATCTTTCCCACAAATGATGTTGTGTACATTATCTTCTGGTCTTGGAGGCCTGTAAACATTTTATGACCCTCTTTTGATAAAGGCTGCTCAACCAGAAAACTTATTTTCCCTCAAAGTGTTTTTTCTTTATATTTCTAAACTATGTCAGCCTCAGAAAATGCTAAACAGAGTTACATTTCTCATGCAGCAAAGGTGCAGTGAGTTACAAGAAAGAACCAATTAGCTCAAAGGTCTGATGTGGTTAATTTCAAGGCTACACTTGTTTTTCTTACATTCCAACTATGTTAACTAATGCACTCCTAGGTGCACAGTGGATAAGAGATATGGGAACTTAGCAGCAAGCATTGGCCCAATAATGAAATCTTAAACCAGCACTACTCTAATAGTTTTTAACTCTTTGAAAGGCTCTATGTTTTAGGCTTCCCATGCCTCTCACAGTTGGGAGGCTGTGAAAAATCATATGCATAGATGCAAGAGTCTGGATAAACCTGCCAAGCAAGCTAGAATGCTAACAGAGGGGGGTTGATTTGAAATATTCCTCTCATATCCAGGAGAGTTATTAGCTAGAGCCCTAATGTTGATTTTCTCCAGAGAAAGGTGGTTGGGGATAGCCCCCTGTTAATGTCAGAAGAGTTGGTGAAAGGCACAAAATAGTAAGACAGACAGATTCGGGTTTGGGGGTAGATGCTCAAGCTGGTCTAGGGAGCCCCTCGAGTCCTGAAGCCTTGCTTATCAGGTCTCTTCTGCATGACCTTATCATGGGTGGGATGGCCCATGCTGGCTCCCAGCACCAATGAGTCAGTTCTCTGCATCAGGTGGCCAAAGTATTGGAGCTTCAGCTTCAGCATCAGTCCTTCTAATGAGTATTCAGGACTGATTTCCTTTAGAATGGACTGGTTGGATTTCCCTGCAGTCCAAGAGACTCTCAAGAGTCTTCTCCAACACCACAGTTCAAAAGCATCAATTCTTCAGCGCTCAGCTTTCTTTATAATCCAACTCTCACATCCATACATGACTACTGGAAAAACCATAGCTTTGACTAGACAGACCTTTGTTGGCAAAGTAATGTCTCTGCTTTTTAATATGATGTTATAGTGGCTGTCATTAAAAAGAACACAAGTTACAAACATTGGTGAGGATGTGAAGAAAAGGGAAATCTTGTACACTATTGATGAGACTGTAAAATTTGTGTATCCACTGTGGAAAATATTACAGATCTGTGTCAAAAAACTAAAAATAGAACTACCATATGACTCAGCAATTCCACTCTTGGGGATATATCTGAAAAAAATGAAGATGCTAATTTGAAAAGATACATGCATGCCAGTATTCATAGCGGCATTATTTAATACAACTGCCAAGATGTGGAAGTAACCTACGCATTTATTGACAGATGAATGGATAAGGAAGATGTGGTGTGTATATATATATAATGGACTTCTGTGTGCTCAGTCACTCAGTCTGACTCTTGGCAACCCCACGGACTGCAGTCCCCCCAGGCTCCTCTTTCTGAAATTTTTCAGGCAAGAATACTGGAGGGGCTTGCCATTTCTTCCTCCAAGGGAACTTCCCCATCCAGGGATAGAACAAGCATCTGTCCCATCTCCTGCACTGTCAGGTGGATTCTTTACACTGCACCTCCTGGGGGATTCATAATGGAATTCTACTCAGCCATAAAAGAGAATTAAATTTTAGCATTTGAAACAACATGGATGGATTTGAAGAGTATTATCCTAAGTGAAATAAATTAAACAGAGGAAGGAAAATACTGTATGATATCACTTAGATGTGGAATCTAAAATATAAAATAAACTTGTGAATAATTTAAAAGAAGAAACACATATGCAGAGAACTAATAGTTACTAATGTAAGGAGGGGGTCGGGGTAAGATAGCGGGAGAGGATTAAGAGGTACAAACTACTATGGATAAAATAAATATGCTCTAAGGTTATATTCCCAGGTGGTGCTAGTGGTAAAGAATCAGCCTGCCCAAGCAGGAGATGTAAGAGACTCAGGTTTGATCCCTGATCAGAAAGATTTCCTGGAAGAGGGCATGGCAACTCACTCCAGTATTTCTTGCCTGGAGAATCCCATGGGTAGAGGAGCCCAGTGGGCTACAGTTCACAGGGTTGCAAAGAGTCAGGCATGACAGGTGACTTAGCATACAAACACCCGTGTACATAAGGTTATATTATACAACATAGGAAATACAAGAACTATAACTGGAGTATAATCTTTCAAAATTGTGACTCACTCTGTGCATATCTGAAACTCATATAATAGTGCATATTTTATATATTATGCATCATATATATTATACCTCAATTTAGAAAAAAGTAAATCTGATCAATCAGTTAGGACCTGGCACTTATCTAACTTTTACCCAACTTCTCTCTAAATGATCCTGCGGACCACACTCATTAAGAAATCCTACCTGGCTATTTGTCAATTGTGAATGGTAATATGGAAGATTATAGGGCAATATTTTGTCCTCTGGGAGGGGTACATATCACAAAACTCATCTGCTGACTTATCTTCCAATATGGTACGTCTCCTCTGGAAAGAATGGCTCTGGTCCCACTCTAGTGTCATTATAGGTTAAGTCAGTGCATGGGAAAAGAATGGTAGGTGTCTGGCTGTACTTACCCTCAGTATCACAAGAGCCTGTTGGGGTATATAGTGGTTTGGATGAGAAAAGGTGCCCTGGATCATCCAAATTGCTTGAAGGAAGCCCTAAGCAGCTAACCACTCCATTGTTCCATCTCCATTCACATGGCAAAGCTGATCATGTACTATTCTGGTCAAAGGGCATGGGAAATCTAAAGGACATACCCTAGCTAAGAAATTTTGTTCAACTAAAATTAAATTGATTGATTAAATACAACTAAGTATTTTCTCAAATTTAAATTAAATATGACGTCTTTTCAAAATTTATGTTATCTTAAATGCAAAATAAAAGATATTGGCCAGATTTCTAGTATGTGAGAAGAGAAGGGGTGCTTATGGTATCATAGTCCAGTCCCATAATTTCACAGAGTGATTAAGACAGATAAAATGGTCACACAACTGGTTACCAAGATGACTCAACTAACCGGTTGTTTTTTTTTTCCTCTATTAGTATCACCTGCTGACAGTCGTTTAGAGTTAAAATACACCCTAGCATCAGGATCCATATTAATGATCTTATATTTATCACGTTGCTGTCCCTTTTTTTATCCTATTTGTTTTGATTCTAGTCTGTTTACATTTCACTTGAAACTAAGTTTTCAGCAATTCAAATTTTGTTGAGAAAAAAAAGAAAACAGTTTAAGCCATGATACTGAAAAAATTGGTTTGGACTATTTCAGCAAGTGAATATTTTTAAGAGAATCTCTGAGTTTGAAAACAAGACACTTTGGAGACTCGTAAAATTGGTTCAAATGATGTTTAAAAAATAGAATGTGATGTTTGCCAAGAAGCTAAACAGAAAATGGCATACAAGTAATTTTTCTACTTACATAAAATTTCTTGTAGAAATCAAGTATTAACTGAGGCTGTGGTGATTTTCTTTCCAGCAGCACAAGAGAGAAGCTTCCTGGTCCAGGACCAGAAAAGTACCAACAACCCTTCCCATCATCCCCTCCATCTCTCCAATTCACTCTAAAGCCCCAAGCACTCATCATAGCCATGAGCCAACAGGAAGCTTAGCCTTGTTCATTTCACATGCCCTAGTCCATAGTTGATAATCTATGAAAACTGACTTTCCTAATAGAATAAGTCCTGGTTATGATCAAGAAGTGAATGGGACAGGAACATGACTGCAAATTCTGAATAAACCCAGCACTATCTAGGGTCTCAGTGGAAACATGTTACCCCATACATACGTGAACTCCTAGACCGGATTTCTTTCGAATTTCTTTCTTATTACCCAAAGGCTAAGGCTTTCCTATATGGAGCTGAGACAGGAAGTGATGGAGTTTTGCTCATAAGATTTAGGACTCCTGATACTTCATGGGCTGGACACCTTGGAGACTGTATTCCATCTGAACCTCCCACCAATGGCATCTCTCCTGCATACCCCCCTTTTAGGCTAGGCTGGGGGTCTCCTAGAGCAGAGCCAGACTCAAATATTCACAGGAAATGCTCAGCACAAAAATCACATTCTGTCAAAATCTACTAGACCTGAAAAACGGTGCGAGCTACTGAAATCTGAGGAAAGGCAATATGTTGCTAGAAATCTTATTCCCAGGCTAAAATGCTTGAGAGAAATTCACTTCTTCATCACCCACTGTCATGAATTAGCAAGGGGAAAAGTTTATTTCTGAACTCATTAAGGGAAAGAGAGAACTGTCAGAACTATGTCAGTAATATTTGTGGAGTCCATGTAATCGTACATTCATGATATGATTGTAGATTAAAGATATCTTGATCATCTGTGAAGACACCATCACGAAGGCAGACATCAGACTGAATGCCCCTTAGTCCTTTAGGCATCACTGTTCTCTCTCTCTTACACAAACCCGCTATAAAGACAGGATAACCTATATTAATTCATATGGCAAGCATGTGATCACTATGATTTACTAACCCTCCCAAAGGTATCTGGGATATTTGTTAATTACTACCGCCAGAAGCAGCGGTTTCTTTTGGTAGCACTCGTTTTGATTTAACTCAACTTCAAACCAAACTTGCAGCTCAACAGAGCAGAGATCCAGTTCAGTTTGGTAATTTACTTTCTGTATAGATTTAAGGAATAAGAAGGATCATTTATATTTTTACAATTATTATTCAAAAGAGTATTTGCCTGCCAAAACACGTGTCAGATTGAACAACTGTGGAGTCATAGACTGAGCAATCACAGCCTGGGGAAAATAGACTAGGAAATAAATCTTGAATTATGACAAGGGTATGATGAAAAATAGAAAAAATTATTTGTGAGTTCCTTTAGAATAATTTTATTGCTCAGAGATGGTAATGTTTGGACTCTCCAATAAAGTTTCTTCCACCATAGCTCTGGGTGTTTGGGTCCTTTTTAAAATTTTAGCACTAGGAGCATTCCTGGCGGCTCAGTGGTAAAGAATCTGACTCCTAATGCAGGAGACACAGGTTCAGTCCCTGATCCAGGAAGATCCCATAAGCAGTGGAGCAACTAACGCTTCATTACAACACTGAGCCTGTGCTTTAGAGCCCGGAAGCCACAGCTACTGCAGTCCGAGGGCCCTGGAGCCTGCGCTCTGCAGCGAGAGAAGCCGCAACAACAGGAAGCCTGCACACCGCAGCTAAGAGAGTAGCCCCTGCTCTCCGCAGCTAGAGAAAAGCCCTCTCAGCAGCAAAGACCCAGCACAGCCAACAATAAATATTCAAATAAATAACATTTTTTAAAATTCATAACTAAGATAAAGAATTTTAGCACTAAATTAGTGGGCCTGTTTTAGGTTGCAAAGGATTCCCTGTGTATACGAAGAATAACATCAAAATGTGGAGGCCATTCACTTCTTTAATCTCAACAGATCTGCCAATAGGGAGAGAGGACTGCTCTTCAGAAAAACAGCTTCCTAGTGGGCCCCTTGGCTATTAAGTTGCTAAATCTTGTCTGACTCTTTGTGACTCCATGGACTGTGACACGTCAGGCTTCCCTGTCCTTCACTACCTCCTGGAGTTTCCTCAACTCATGTCCATTGAGTCAATGATGCCATCCAACCATCTCATCCTCTGTTACCCCCGTCTCCTCTTGCCCTCGATCTTTCCCAGCATCAGGGTCTTTCCCAGTGAGTTGGCTCTTCACTCAAAATATTGGAGCTTCAGCTTCAGTATCAGTCCTTCCAATGAACATGCAGTGTTGTTTTCCTTTAGGGCTGAATGGTTTGACCTCTTTGCAATCCAAGAGACTCTCAAGAGACTTCTCCAACACCACAGTGCAAAAGCATCAATTCTTTGGTACTCAGCCTTCTTTATGGTCCAACTCTCACATCCGTACATGACTATTGGAAAAACCATAGCTTTGACTATATGGACCTTTGCTTGCAAAGTGATGTCTTTGCTTTATAATATTCTGTCTAGGTCTGTCACAGCTTTCCTTCCAAGCATCTTTTAATTTCATGGCTGCAGTCACCATCCGCAGTGATTTTGGACCCCAAGAAAATAAAGTCTGTCAATGTTTCCATATCTATTTGCCATGAAGCGATGAATGAATATTAAATTCTTGAATGTTGAATTTTATGCCAGTTTTTTCACTCTCCTCTTTCACCTTCATAAAGAGGCTCTTTAGTTCCTCTTCACTTTCTGCCATAAGGGTGGTGTCATCTGCCTATCTGAGGTTATTGATATTTCTCCTGGCAATCTTGATTCCAGCTTGAGCTTCATCCAGTCCAGCATTTCACATGATGTTCTCTGCATATAAGTCAAATAAGCAAGGTGACAATAGACAGCCTTGTTGTACTCCTTTCCCAATTTTTAACCAGTCTGTTATTTCATGTCCAGTTCTAACTGTTGCTTCTTGACCTGCATACCAGTTTCTCAGGAGGTAGGTAAGGTGGTCTGATATTCCCACCACTTGGAGAATTTCCCACAGTTTGTTGTGATCCACACAGTCACAAGTTTGGGTTTCCCAGATAGCTCAGATGGTAAAGAATCTGCCTGCAATGGGGGAGACCTGGGTTTGATCCCTGGGCTGGGAAGATCCCCTGGAGAAGGGCATGGTAATGCACTCCAGTATTCTCACCTGGAGAATTCTATGGGCAGAGGAGCCTGGCGGGCTCCCGTCTGTGGAGTCACAAAGAGTTGGACACAACTGAGCGACTACTAATTTCACTTTTACTTTCTTTCATACAGTCAGAGGCTTTAGCGTAGTCAATGAAACGGAAGTAGATGTTTCTAAAATTCCCTTGCTTTTTGTATGATCCAATGGATATTGGCAATTTGATCTCTGGTTCCTCTGCCTTTCCTAAAAAGGTGGGGCCCGTAGCCCTAGATAAATAAAAGTGGTAGGGTTACTCTCTGCTTCCTTGACTGTGAGTCTAGGAATCAAGGCTGCACTATTGGGTCCATGAACCATTTGATGGAGCCATAAGTGTGGGGGGAAACAGCCTTGGAGGTTAGCCCATAAGGAACTCTGTTTCCTAGGACAAGAATGGGGAGGTGAAAAAACACTTGAGCCTGAAAGTGAGCTAGAAAATGTAATTTCAGAAACATTTTCTCTGTATGTCCCTGTCTGTTTAATCTGTAAGTGAATAGTCCATTTTTAAAACTGACTTGCCTCAGCTGTGATAAAAAGGAACAGAAAGAATGAGATTCAGTGCTATTCTGATAATGCTGCCCACATCCCAGAGGCCAGGGAGAAGACGGAAATATTAATGGTTGGAAGAGTACTCCAAAGGTAAGATCTCCAACTGATATGAGTCTGATTTGACAATTCCATCCTGTGCATCAGCTCACAGGCCATAGGCATCACTGGGGGGCTTATAATGTACAAAGTCTGGGATTAATTTTGCCTAGATCTGGAGGGCGGAGACCTAGGCCAGCTTCTGGGCTGTTTTATTAAATATCAATACAGTCTAGAACTGAATGGGAACATGAGAAAAGGTATATTTTATGAAGATGAATCAAACAGCTTTATTCCAAGGGAGAATTGCTTCTTTCTGGAATCCAACCATCTTCTCTTTCAAAGGAAGTGAGAAGAACACTACCGTGCTTTCTGAGATACTAAGCCTAGGCCATGACCTGTGTCTTGGACACTTTCAGTTTCCAACAATGGAGACAAACTAAATGTCATCACCAGATACAACTGGTGCTTAAGAGATGCACCCTAGAAGGGAAGCCCTGAAGAGGGGTGGGGCAGGGTGGTGGTGTAGAGGTTGATCAGTTCTCCCCAGGGAAATCTGTATACACATAGATGCATAAATGTAAAATTGCAGTGGCTGTAACTTTTCAAATTGAATTTTCAAGCACCTCCCACCCACAGTAGAAAAAGCCTGCAAATATGTTCTTTCTCTCCATCTTCACAGCTCACGTTATTGCCTCCCAGCTTAATGATACTTCTGAATAAAATTTGGAAATTTCTCATGTTGAATCAAACATCACTCATGAATGGCCTGTGAGATGAATCCCTCTACTCCACACCTGAGTTAATCATCCCCACCCCACCAACCCACATTAACTTGTCTCAAAAGGTTATTTTTTTCTCCTTTCTTCGAATAATTCAGATCAGACCAGTGACAATTTTAGGGTCAAAGGAGAATGGAGAAAACTGGATGGGAAGCAGTTTGTGGCAAAGAAGTGGAAATTTTCCTGGGGCCGTGTGAAAGAGAATAGAGATGGGAAACTGCACAGATTTAACTTTCCAAAGAAACCGAGGGAGAGCTGGTGAATATCTTCTTTTGAGAAGCTCTTTCCCAACACAGTGACAAATCCATTCTCTTTAACTTGATCCCAGCAGGGAGACATCACTGAGGCCACTTTCAACAGATGGAAACACTCCACCTGCCTCAAGGATACACTACAGCCTAAATACCACTGTTTCTCTTGTGTCTTGTTATCGCATTCTGTACACTAAGTCCCACACAATTATACAGTGTGTTTCCTTCTGGGAGCTCAAGGCCCTTGATGAAGCGCTTAATGCTTTACAAAGTGATTTCCTGGCTTCCTCTCTGAAGTTTGGGTAGTACAGCAGCTGTCAGATCTAAACTGGCCTATTCTTGTTCTCCTCTCGTGGATCAGACAGCTCTTGTCACATTCTTTGGGCTTCCCAGGTGGTGCAGTAGTGACCTGCCAATGTAAGAGACGTAGATGTGGGTTTGATCCCTGGGTTGGGAAGACCTCCTAGAGTAGAAAATGGCAACCCACTCCAGGATTCTTGCCTGGGAAACTGCATGAACAGAGGAGCCTGGCAGGCTACCATCCATGAGGTCCCAAAGAGTCAGACATGACTGCGCATGCACGGATGGCCTGGGTGCAGTGGTCACATTCTTCTGTTCCTCCTTCTATCCCAACCATTGATAGAAACTAGCATCCTGGGAGTGTTCATGGATAGGCCTTGCCTCAGCTGCACTGAAGACTCTTGCTTTCCATCCCAGCCTCCTCTGACAGGTGGTGAGCGATGTCCTAGAGCATAAGCAACCTTAAAGTAAAAGGAAGTTAACCCCACATGGTTTGATCACTGGGGCATGTGAGCTGATAAAATGAATGCTCTCTCTGGGGCAAGCCACTGCTTCTCAAATGTGACCATGTGTAAGTGGTCAGCTGAAGACTTTGTTAAAATACAACACCCTGGTCCCTTCCCCACCAGATGTCTTGGTTCAGAAGATCAAGGAGGGGGCCATGAATTTGCATGTATAACCCAGTCAAGGTGAGGCCAGTGCAGCTCATTCAAGGGCCACACTTAGAGAACCAGTCTGTCCTGTAGTCTATCCGCTCCCCAGAGGCCCCCAAAACAGTCCTGGGTCAGCCACCAATGTGAATGACCAACTCTTCACGCACTTCTGCATTGCCTTTCCCCAGGCCTTTGCTCCTGCTTCCTAGGATCACTTCTCAACCTCAAACGTTTCTATCTCAGGCTCCACTTTTAGAGGAGACCCAGACAAAGGCATAGGCCCATTAACCCCCACTTGCCTTCAGCACTCCTGTGGGACCCCCATCTGAACTTGTTCCCCTGCACAATATAGATATGAAACCTGACTTCCTATTGCAGCAATGAAGTGTGATCAGAACCAACAACTTGATTTAGCTCTTTAAGCCAGTAGGGCTTCTTTGAGATCAGACATTCAAGGAAAGTTTGTGATTTTAGGTCAAACAATTTGGTTTTCTAATTTTTTTATGAGACTTCCATGATGTCCACAAGCTTACCAAGATTTCCCAACATTTTCCAGAGAATCCCTCCTGGCATCAGGGAGTAACACATAGGTTTGGGGGTATTAATGTTTCCTTGTTAAGTGCCTATGCAGTGTCATTCCTCTTCTAAATAATGGCACCTGTGCTTTCCTTGTGGTCCAGCGGTTGAGAGTCCCTGTGGCAATGCAGGGGACGTGGGTTTGATCCCTCGTCCGGGAAGATGCCACATGCTGCAGGGCAGCTAAGCCCCTGGAACAACTACTGAGCCCAAGTGCTACAACTACTGAAGCCTGCAGGCCTGGAGTCTGTGCTCTGCAACAAGAGAAACCATCATGAGCAGCCCTTGCAACAAAACCAAGAGGAGTCCCCACTCACAGCAACTGAAGAAAGCCTGTGAGCAGCAACAAAGGCCCAGTGTAGCCAAAAATAAAATGAATAAATAAAAACTAAACAATAGCATCTGTGCTTAGGCAACATGCCCAGCCCCAGGGCACGAATCACGATTGCCTAATGCCATCATGACTACCTACACCACTGAAAGTGTTAGTTGCTCAGCCAGGTCCAACCGTTTGCAGCCCCATGGACTATAGCCTGATAGGCTCCTCCATTCATGGAATTCTCCATTCACAGAATGCAAGAATGCTGGAGTGGGTAGCCATTCCCTTCTCCAGGGGATCTTCCCAACCCAGGGATTGAACTCAGGTTGCAGACATATTCTTTGCCCTCTTAGTCACCCTGACCAATATACAGACCATTGCCTAATGCTCATTTCCCAGCCTTTCTGCTGCTGGAGTGTGTGTGGCCCATCAGAAATGAAAGGAAGTTTGGGAGTACTACTGAGAAGTGTTTATCTCCCTTGAAAGAAAGAAAAAGCATACAAGGACATTTTTATGTTGCCTCCCTGGTTGCCTCACTGCTTCTGGCCTTTGAACGCAGACCTAGCACCTGAATCAATGGCAGCCATGAGGTCACAAGCACAAAATGAAAAGCCAAACCACCAAGGCCTGCAGATCCGCTTAGTAAGCCATGAACTCCCTGGCTCTGGACTTTTTGCTTTATCAGATAATTGACATTGTGACTGCTTAAGTCACCACTAGTCAAGTTCTTTCTGTGCATTCAGAAGTATTCTTGGCTTCTAGGTGACAAAGGATTTGTATTTAAAATAATAAAGAACTTCCACGAATCAGTAATAATGAGACAAGCAGCCCAATAAAATAGGTAAAAGATTTTAACAGGCACTTCACAAAAGAAGATACATAATGGCCAAAACACCTATTAAAAAACTGCTCGATATGATTGTTCATCAGGGAAGTGCAAATTAAAATCACAGTTAGAGATCACTGCATATCCACCTAATGCCTAAACATTATAAAGACTGACAATACAGGTCTTGACAACATTGTAGAACAAGGGGAACTCTTCCATGGCTGGCGGGAGTGGAAATGGTGCCGCTATTCTGACCAATGGTCGTTTCTAACAAAGTTGGATGCCTGTCTATACCGCAGGATAGTTTTAGCCAAACCACAGCACTGCAACCAAAACCACCCATGGCTTAGCAGTCGTCCCGCTCAGGCCTGGACAGGACAAACTCTGCTACTCCAGCAGAGCCAGGCTCTCCTCCCCTCCAATCTCGCCCGTTCACGTTGCCACCTCAAGTTGCGTCTTTTATCCTTTAGTGTTTCATGTGTGCTAGGTGAAGTCGCTCAGTCGTGTCCGACTCTTTGTGACCCCGTGGACTAGGCTTCTCTGTCCATGGGATTCTCCAGGCAAGAATACTGGAGTGGATTGCCATTTCCTTCTCCAGGGGATCTTTCCGACCCAGGGATCGAACCTGGGCCTCCCGCATTGAAGGCAGACGCTTTAACCTCTGAGCCACCAGGGATGGGTGCTAACCCCTAGTGAATTCAAAGATGGTCTTGAATTCATTCAAATCCATTATCTAATGGAGAGATTGACTTATTTTTTGAACCCAAAATTAGTTACTTAGGCTGACAGTGACAGATGTAGTTATGGAGATAAGTAGTAAAAGTATTTGATTTTAGAACTTCTCTAAATAAGCTAGGACTTGTGATCAACACATCACTTTATAACCTCATAACTCTCTATTAAATAAATAGGCATTTTATAGATTATAAATAAACATGTGTTGATATGTATTGATCTTCTAGTTAAGGCTTCAGAGAATAAATACTGATTCATAGATAGCTGTCCCCTGCATATACACACACACACATATACACCACCACACACACATTCTCTCAATGCTCCCTTTCCATGTAAAAGCAGAAAGCACAGAAGAAGTAATCAAATAGAAAATACCGATGATGCTGGAGCAAAAGGATATAATTAAAGGAACAACATCTCTGCGTAGAGACTAGGGCAAGGAATACTCTTCACAGTGCACGCGTGAAGAGTCTAAACTAAGCATTAATACACTGTCCACGAAACAGGCAAAGACGGCTCAGCAAATGGATAAAATGTGAGTAGGTTAGTATATGGGCTTCCCTGGTGGTTCAGTTGGTAAAGACTCTGCCTGCAATGCGGGAGCTGCTGCTGCTAAGTCGCTTCAGTCGTGTCCGACTCTGTGCAACCCCAGAGACGGCAGCCCACCTGGCTCCCCTGTCCCTGGGATTCTCCAGGCACGAACACTGGAGTGGGTTGCCATTTCCTTCTCCAATGCAGGAAAGTGAAAGTGAAAGTGAAAGTGAAGTTGCTCGGTCGTGTCCGACTCCTAGTGACACCATGGATTGCAGCCCACCAGGCTCCTCAGTCCATGGGATTTGCCAGGCAAGAGTACTGGAGTGGGAGACCAGGATTCAATCCCTGGATCGGGAAGATCCCCTGGAGAAGGAAATGGCAACCTACTCCAATATTCTTGCCTGGAGAATTCCATGGGCAGAGGAACCTTGCAGGCTGCAGTCCATGGGGTCGCAAAGAGGCCGACATGACTGAGCGACTAATAACAAGAAACAGCAAGTTAATACGTACGGTGGAGAGAAGACGAGGAGGTTCCCCTTGTGTTGCTTCAACTTTCTAAATAAAATAAGAAGCAAAGGCACTGGTGTACGTTATGGGAAGGAAATGTTTGCGGTTTGAAGAACAGAGAAGATGCCATTTGAAAGAGGGGAAGTATGAGTCAGCTGGGGAAATGTAGTACTGGGTGGACCAAAAAGTTTGTTCAGGATTTTCTGTAAGATGGTATGGAAAAGCCCCAGTGAATTTTTTTGGTCAACTCAACACAAAGTCTGGGTAGTTTCAAAAACCTCCTCAAAACTAGCAGTCTTGGATTCTTCAGTGTGTATCTTACTTGGTTAAAATCATTCAGTATGTATATTATTTGAGATTGAGTATATTTGTGAGTAATATATAAACACAAGATAATCATGTATAAACCAAGTATGTCAGTTTTCTATCACTGACATTACAAATTACCAGCTCAAAACAACACCAATATGTTCTTATGATTCCATAGGTCCAAAGTCCAAAACGGGTCTTAAGAGTAAAAATCAAGTGTTGATGGGTTGCATTCAATTCCAGAGAATTTAAAGGAGAATCCGTTTTTCTGCCCTTTCCAGGTTCTCTCATCCTCTCCCTCCATCATCAAAGCCTGAAATACTACGTTTCTCTGTCCCAACTTCCATCCTTATGCCTTTCTCTCTGACTGATTACAGCTGGGAAAATTATCACTTTTAAGGATTCATGTGATCAGATTGGACCCACCTGAATAATCCAGGGTCCTCCCATCAAGGCCCTTAATTTAACCACATCTGCAAAGTCCGGTTGGCCAAAGTAAGGAAATATATTTACAGGTTTTTGAGATAAGGGAATAGACATCTTTAGGAAGCATTGTTCTGACCAGCACATGACAGAAGTTCATTTTGCTCTGACATGGGGTCCAGAAATAGGAGGTCTAGAAGGAAATGGCAACCCACTCCAGTGTTCTTGCCTGGAGAATCCTGGGGACGGTGGAGCCTAGTGGGCTGCCGTCTCTGGGGTCGCACAGAGTCGGACACAACAGGTCTCCAACGCAGGATGATCATTGCCATCATTAGGACCCAAACTCTTTCCTAACACGTGACCACATTGCCTAAGACAGATGCTCAGGTTCCAGCCCTCACAAATGTGTTCTTTCCAGGAAAGGAAAAAAGCTATAGGTGTTCTCACACACATACACCCTTTCTTTGGGAACATTTCCCTACAATTTTATAAAACAGCTCTGTTTTCATCTCAATGGGCATTTGAGATGCCCATTTTTCCATGCAATCAGCTAAAATTGAAGTGTGATTTTACTAAGGAAAAAAACAGAGAAAGGGCTACTAGGGTAGAAAATTAAAAGCTTCTGTCACAGCGTGACTGAATAGTTTCACCTCAGCTGATCTCAAGCTTGTTATTAGATAGAATCTGGGTGAAGGTTTTACCAGGCAAGTACCTAAGAGGGAGAAAGATTAAGCTAGCTGATTATATACACAAAGGCATGATAATAATGAATCATGGGATTCAAGTCCATAAAGGCAATGAAAGTCATCCAATTGGGTCTGACTCTTTGCCACCCTATGGACTATATAGAATTCTCCAGGCCAGAATACTGGAGTGGGCAGCCTTTCCCTTCTCCAGGGGATCATTTCCAACCCATGGATTGAACCCAGGTCTCCCACATTGCAGGCAGATTCTTTACCAGCTGAGCCACAAGGGAAGCCCAAGAATACTGGAGTAGGTAGCCTATCCCTTCTCCAGCAGATCTTCCCAACCTAGGAATCAAACCAGGGTCTCCTGCATTGCAGGTGGATTCTTTACCAACTGAGCTATCAGGGAATAAACACAGTAAGTGACAATAAATGAGACACTAAAAGGGTGATAGATGGTGAGAAAGTACTAGGGTTATTAAATTTGAAAGAATGATTTGGAGAATGATTTGAAATTTGGAACAAGAAGCAAGGATGACAAAGAAGGCATGTATTCTCCTTCTGAGCACAGAAGAATGAGGCATGTAGGAAGGAAGATGGCCATCACTGAGGAGGGATGAAAATAAGCATTCTCAGGAAAGAACCTGATTTCAAAGCAAGGAGGTAAAGGGAACACTCTTAAGAGACGTTTGCAGATCTAAAGGATCTTGATTGTGACTGAGGCGGCCAGATTGTTAACTTGACAAACTGGAACAATTTTGAAAACAAAGCAGAATTCTGTTATCACAAGACAACAGGCATAAACTGGGACTGTCCCAAGCAAACTAGGATGTATCATCATCCCACTTGCGACTGACTTACAGTGACACGTCTTCTACAGCTGAAGAACACTGGATACCAGCGGGTACTCTCTCTGCCGCTGGCCTTAGACCTGGGGCTGCTTCTACCATCACCTGCGCTGCCAGAATGGCTTCTCCACTGCCCGCTCTGTGCTTCTTTAGCAGTGATGCAAAGCCTCGGTGGGGGCTGGAGAAGGTGCGTCTGATTGGCTCAGCCTAGATCACAATCCCACACTAGCTGCAAAGGAGACCCAGGAAAGGATCTGGCCTTTTCAATTTTCTACCCGGCCACCTTCTCAAGCAAAATTCTGCCTCCTGCTATGATTTGTGAAATGGGGGATTCCTCAATAGGTAGTTTCACACTCCAGGCAGTCAAAACAGTAAATGTTCCTATTAAGTCACCAGTTCGTCCTCCTTGGTTGAGGCCTTGCAGAAACATCCTCTGGGTCTTTTTATTTAATCTTGTAAGACATGATTAGGATTTCAATTTAGGGATATTTGATTAAATGATATAGATTCAGTCAGAGCACATTTACTACTAATATGGCAATAATCTCACACTGGAAGAGATGATTGTGAGCAATAAATTCACTTTCTAAAATGCCAATTTTATACAAATAAAATCCATTTGAAATAAATTAGCTCACAGCCACTGACATTTTCTAATACAATATGAATGATTTAAATTATTCATAATTGGTGTTACCGAAGACTTGAAGTTTTCATGGGTTTTCCCTTAAAACGTGTTATGACTTTGTGCCTCCCTATCTGTGAAGAGTGTGGGTAAGGCTGCTCAGAGCTCTTAGCAAGTCCTCCAATCAACCTCCCAGATAAAGTACAGCTGTTCTCTTTGACCGCAAGCATACATGGGGATGATTTTCTTAAATACAACCAGATACCTGTTAATGTTAAAGCAACATGTCAAATTTATTTGGCACAGTATTTGCAATATGGAACTTATTCCCAGGTGGCGCTAGTGGTAAAGAACCTGCTTGCCACTGCAGGAGACAAGAGATGCCAGTTTGATCCTTAGATTGAAGAGATCCCCCGGAGGAGGGCATGGCAACCCATTCCAGTATTCTTGCCTGGAAAATCCCATGGACAGAGGAGCCTGGCAGGCTGCAGTTTATAGGGTTGCACAGAGTCGGACATGACTGGAGTGACTTAGCAAGCACACACACAATAACAAAATAACAATATTATACCAGATGGATAAGCTAGATGAAACCACCCCTCACGTCTCCCTTCCCACTTTATCAGTGTCCGGGCCCTTATAGGGGTTTCTAATGACAACATAGCAGACCTGGGTTTATATTTGGGGCTGTTGCCATTAACTTGCTATGTGACCTGAGATGAATCACGTAACCTCTCTTAGACTTCCACTGAAAACGTCTTTAGCTCCACTGTCCCCCTCCACTTGACACACACCTAGAAAACCCCAATCCTTGTCAAACTCAAATATCTACATATCCTGAATCTTCTCTATAACACCCGAATGTTCCTAGGGAGGGAAAAAAAACCACATTTCAGTATGCCAAGTCATCGTAATCTAATGACATAAATCCCAAATAAATGCTAGACACTGCCAAGCAATCCTACTAAATGTCCCTAGCAATTTCCCTTTTACATTCTCTGAAGTTATCTAACATCTTTTCTCCATCTTCTGATCTCCAGAGAATACTCAAGCTCTCATTTAGTCCACTTTAAAAAAAACCAAATGAGCACTTCTCCCCAGGTCCTACCCACTCCAAATATCCTGTCCATTTCTCTCCTGAATTTCAAGGCACAACCACATGCTATATACTAGACCTTCTTCTGGCATTCATACTATGAGGTATTATTTTAGGAATGGGGAATTCTTGATGCTATATCCCCATCAACCTGAAAAAGCCAGAAATTCCACTCTTATACTTTTGCATGAAAGTTTTTATTCCTGCTAAAAACACACTATCAAATCCTTTTTCAAATTTTTCTGTCATTTTCAGGCCTTTGAGTAAATCAAGTATCCAATGATCATACTCATGTGCGTAAAAAGAGGTACTGCATGAGAGATGCTACAATAAACCGAAACATTTCACCTTTGCCGACACTGGGGTCTTTGGGGCATAGACTTCCTAAGTCTGCTTGACGATGAATCAGGCTGGGGAACACATTGGTGATTTGCATGGGCTCACCTGGGGGCAGGTTGAGAGACAAGAAAGGAGGACCAGGAGAAAAGAACAGGCTTATTTCTGTCTTTGGTAAAAGCCGGGCCAGAAGACCTAAAAAAAAAAAAAAAAAAAAAAAGCCTCAGGTCTAACTTGGACTTGGGATGTACAGGCAGGCAAAATGCAAGTGAAAGTTGCTCAGTCGTGTCTGACTCTACGACCCCATGGACTAAACAGTCCAGGGAATTCTCCAGGCCAGAATACTGGAGTGGGT